>NC_080425.1:23129125-23443083 GCF_029873635.1 Malania oleifera | reverse complement strand
GTTCTGAGTATTGTTGCCTCAGAGGGTTTACATCTTGAGCAGTTAGATGTGAAGACGGCGTTTCTTCACGGTGATCTTGATGAGGAAATCTACATGCATCAACCAGAAGGATTCTCAGCGAAAGGTAAAGAGAATTTGGTGTGCAGGTTAAAGAAGAGCTTGTACGGTCTCAAACAAGCTCCCAGACAATGGTACCGGAAATTTGACGGCTTTATGCACAGGAATGATTTTCTAAAGTGTAATGCCGACCACTGTTACTACTTCAAGAGGTATCGATATAGCTATATCATTCTGTTGTTATATGTGGATGACATGTTGATCGCAGGACCAGATATAGAAGAGATCAGGAAATTGAAGCTGCAATTGTCAATGGAATTTGACATGAAAGACTTAGGCTCAGCGAAGCAGATACTTGGGATGCGAATCTCCAGAGATAAGCGACAAGGAACATTGCAGCTATCTGAGTCGGAGTACATTGGCCGTGTTCTACAGAGGTTTAACATGAGCAACGCCAAAGCAGTAAATACACCTTTGGGAGGACACTTTCACCTCTCCAAGGATCAGGTTCCCCAGACTGATGAAGAGAAGGACTTCATGGCTAAGGTACCTTACGCCTCAGCCATTGGAAGTCTCATGTACGCTATGGTTTGTATAAGACCAGATATTGGCCAAGCAGTGGGAGCAGTCAGTAGATTCATGTCTAATCCAGGAAAGACTCACTAGGAAGCAGTGAAGTGGATCTTCAGGTACCTCAGAGGCACTACTGATAAGTGCTTATGTTTCGGCAAAGGAGAATTGAAAGTCAAAGGGTATGTAGATGCCGATTTTGCTGATGAAATTGATCACCGCAGGAGCACCACCAGATACGTATTCATTGTTGGCACAACAGCTGTTAGTTGGATGTCGCAGATACAAAAGATTGTAGCCCCATCCACTACAGAAGCTAAGTACGTAGCAGTGACAGAAGCCAACAAAGAGATGATTTGGCTTCAGGGTTTGTTGACAGAGCTTGGGTTAAAGCAGGAGAGGAATGTTTTGTACAGCGACAGTCAGAGTGGGATACATCTGGCAAAGAACTCTGCATTTCATTTCAGAACCAAACATATCGGATTGCGTTATCACTTCATCAGATCTCTATTAGAGGATGGAGTACTGACACTTGAAAAGATTCAAGGCAGCAGAAATCCAGCTGACATGTTGACCAAGGTGGTAACTACAGAGAAACTGAAGTTATGCTCAACTTCAGTTGGTCTTCATGATTGAAGACAGACATGAGCACAACATTTGCATATACACTGGTTGAGATGCTGTCTCCGCCTCCAAGTGGGAGATTGTTGAATTTGCAAGTGTGGAGCCGCCGATAGCCGCACCAACCCAGCCACCACCTTTGACAGTGAAGACCGGCGGCCACCTACGCTGCAGATTTTGTTGAAATCTGCCGCCACCCTCTTTGAACTCTTCGCTCCCTCTTGTATATATATACGTGTGTGTGTGGAGTGGTGAGATTGCTATGTGTTGTAGTGAGTTGTGAGAGGTGTGTGTGGGTTGCATAAGAGTGTATGTGTAGTGTGCTGAGAGTGCAGAGAGAAGTGCAGAGAGCAGAGAGTTTTGGTGAGAGAGAGAGTTGAGCAGTGGCTCCTCCTTGTATTGTTTCTCCCAGCTTATAGTGCAGTGGTGTGTGCTCCCGTGGACGTAGGTCAGTTTGGACTGAACCACGTAAATCCGGTGTTCCATCGTGGATGTGCTTGTATTTTTCTTTGTGCGTGATTGTTGCTCCAAGTTTAATCCCCCAACACTTTCCTTCCACTTCCTTCTTTTCTTCCTCATCCTCATCATCTAAAATTTCCTTTTCAGTGGTCTTCTCAATCCACAAAGAGATTGGGTAGCTGATGAACTCAGAGTGCTTCTTAATCAGATCCTTGAGCCTACGCTCCTCAAGGTATTAAAGCTGGTCATCCTTAAGGAAGAGAGTTATCTTGGTACCTCTGCCGAGTTTATCACCAGAGATGTCTCTGGTAACAGTGAATGACCCACCAGCCTGGGATTCCCAGACATACTGCTCATCATCATTGTACTTGGTGGTAACAATGACCTTCTTAGCAACCAGGTAGGCTGAGTAGAAGCCAACACCAAACTGCCCAATCATGCTAACATCAGCACCAGCAGCAAGGGCTTCCATGAACTCCTTTGCCCCAGACCTTGCAATGGTTCCAAGATTGTTTACCAAATCAGCCTTGGTCATTCCAATTCCACTGTCAATGATTGACAAGCTATTGTTGGTCTTGTCAGGAATAATGTGAATGAAAAGTTCTAGTTGAGCATCTAGCTTCCTCTTGTCCGTCAAGCTCTCAAAACGGATCTTGTCCAGAGCATCGGAAGCGTTGCTGATGAGCTTGCGAAAAAAGATCTCCTTGTTGCTGTAGAAGGTGTTGATGATCAAGCTCAGGAGCTGGTTGATCTCGGCCTGGAATGCAAACGTCTCCGCTTCCGCCATTTCTCTCTCTCGCACTCTCTCCACGCTGAAGAAAAAGAGGAAGAAGAAACAGCAGATGGGAAGCAGAGACGCAACTCGTATCAAAGTTGGTAATGGTAATAGGGTACGTTTTTGGGAGAATGTGTTGGGTGAGGTCCCATTCAAGTTGAAGGTGCTCTGATTGTTTAAGATTTCTTCCATCCATAGTGCATCTATGATCTCTTTCGTTTCTTCTAAGTGACGCCCTCTTTCATGGTATTTCCATTTTTTTAGGAATCTTAGTGAAAAAATGGTAAACAAGATTAACACATTGCTTTTCATATTGGACAAGTTTGTCCCTATAGGGGGGATGAGATAGTGCGGGAAGGTGATTCTTCGCGGTTCCTCTCTTTCAAATCCTTCTTCTTACACCTTTTAAAAATCCCTTCTTTGATTTTTTTTCCTTGGAGCCACATCATTTGGAAGGCCAAGGTTCCTTCAAAAATCTAGACTCTGTTATGATCTTCCAATTCGACATGACACATGATCTTATTACAATGAATACATGCTTTAAGAAGAGAGAATAACACTTAATAACCTTCAAGAGTGGGAAAAATAAGTCAAATATTTTTTTCTTGCCAAGGAGGGTAGATCGTTTAACGATTGTAAAGTTAGCATGTGAAAGTTTAACTACACAACATAGAGGCCCCTTGTTAGATATGTAAGGGTAGCTAGGTGTACAAAACTCTGGTGTATGTAGGGTTTGGGGAAGGGGCAGACACGATCGGTCAATAGTACGCAAACTTACCTTGCATTTTTGTAAGATGTTGTTTCCATGTCTCAAAACCATGACCTCCAAGCCATATGGTGATAATATTACCAATGTGCCTAGGCTCCCCCTTCTTCCCTTATTAGATATATATATTAAAAAATGGAAGAGAAAAGATACCATGAAGCAATGCAAGAGAACTAGGGGATGGTGTAGATGCAAACACTTTGTGGTCCAAGATGGCTAGCTTTATTAAAAAGATGAAAGAGATTTTGATGAAGATTCTTGGCTAGTACAGAAAGCTGGAGGTGGGATGAAGATGTCCAAAAAATCACAAATACAAAAAGAATTTGTCATAAAACATGGGAAAAATATAGACATATTGAAAAAAATAAGTAATAAGTATGAAGAGGCAAGAAAAATGCAAAAAAGGTCATTTGTGAAAAAAAAAAAAAAAACATAGAGCATATGATCAGTTATAGGCTAGATTAGAAACAAAAGAAAGGAAAAAAGACATTTAAATTTGCTCAAGCTAGAGAAAGAAAGAACAAGGACTTAGGTAATGTAAAGGGTAGTCCAGTGCACAAAGCTCCCGCATATGCGGGGTTCGGGGAAGGGGCAGACCACAATGGGTCTATAGTACGCAATCTTACCTTACATTTTTGCAAGAGGTTGTTTCCACGCCTCGAACTCGTGACCTCCAGGTCACACGATGACAACCTTACCGTTGCACCTAAGCTCCCCTTTGACTTAGGTAATGTAAAATGAATTAAAATGAAGATGATAATGTCTTCATTAAAGACATTTCCCAATTGAAGTTTGGAAATGCCTAGGTGATAATGGAACTATATAGTCAACTAATTTATTTAACAAAATTATAAAAACTAAGAGAATGCTAGATGAATGGTGAAAAAGCACTTTCATAACTATATATAGAAATAAAGGACATATTTAAAATTGCAATAACTATCACGAAATTAAACTTATAAGTCATACAACGAAAATGCAAGAAAGGATATTTGAACAAAGACTAAAATTAGAAGCAAAGGTGACCACAAAAAATCAATTTGTTTTTATACCTAGGAGATCGACTACATAGCTATATATCTTTTAATAAAATTAATGAAAAAGTTTAAGGGAAAGAAGAGGAACTTGCATGATTTTTATCACTTAAAGAAAGCCTATGACACTATACTTAGGGAAGTTCTATAGTGGGTTTTAGGGGGGGGGGGGGGGGAAGGAGTATGTAGTAGGTATACTAATGTCATTAAGGATGTGTATGATAGAGTCTAGGGAATTTCCAATCACAATAGATGTACATCAAGTATCTACTTTGACCCCTTACTTTCTGCACTAAAGATGGATGAACTTACTAGGATTTTCCCAAAATGAGGTTTCAAGGTTATTTTGTTTGCAAATGATATTATCTTGATTGATGAAACTAGAGATGGAATAGAATCTAAGTTAGAATTATCAACAGAAGCTTTGGAATCTAGATGTTTTAGGATAAGTAGAAATAATACAGAGTATATAAAATGTAATCTCAGTGGTAGGAGGAATATAGAGAACATATTAACCTTTATCGTCAAGAAATAATAGCACTACTAGATTTCAATACCTTAGATCTATTATGCAAGCTGAAAGAGAATTCGAAGATGTTAAGTTAAAACAAGGTGGTTAAAATGGAGAAGTACTTTGCATCTGTTGTGTGATCGTATAATACCCTTAAAATTAAAAGGAAAGTTTTATAGGATGACTATAAAACCAATTATGCTATATGGATCCAAATGTTGGGCAACTAAAAAACAATATATCCAAAAAGTAAAAGTTTCCTAAATTAAAATGCTAAGGTGGATGAGTGGTATAACCATGGTCTTAAATTTCCATGAAATTGTCGAAATTTCCGTCGAAATTTCCGATTTCTGTCCCCCTCGAAATCGAAATGGCAGTCGATTTCCGTCTTGCATAATTTCCGTTGAAATCTCAACGAATTATCCTAAATTTATCGAAACCTCGAAATTTTAGCGAAATTTGTCAAAATTTTAACTACACAATGAAATTTCGTCGAAATTCAAACGAGAGATTTAAGAGTGAAGTGAAATTTCTCTTTTAATTTATTTTATTGAAACAAAAGGTTACCACAAGTGCTTTTGAAATTATATGAAAAAATAAACTTATAGTAATCTTTTATTTTACCATTCATGTCTAAATTATCAATATTTGTATAATAAATAATATTTAAATGAATTATGAATTTCATTTGCATTAACTGAATCTGTTTAATGTACATTATCTTACAAACATGTTTAATACAAATACTATTTTAAAATTTTTCCACCCTATACAAAATATAGATGTATTTAATTTGTAATATATTAGTCTTAAAACTTATATTATTATATTATTAACCATTTCTAAAGTTTCACAAAGAATTCCATGTTTTACTACTAGTTGCGTTATTTTTTCAAATCGAAATCGAAATTTCCATCGAAATTTCCGTACTTTTGGAGCTTTGAAATTTGAGTCGAATCGAAATTTAAGACCTTGGGTGTAACATTATGAATATATTCATGGTAAGTTAGGCATGGCAACAATGGAAGATATTATAGGGCAGCAGCTACTTAGATGGTTTAGGCAATGTAGGCCAAATAGTGTACTAATGAGAAGCAGTGAACAAGTTACTGTTAGTAGTCATAAAAGAGGTAGGATAACACCTAAAACAACTTGGAATGAGATAATGAGTAAGTATTTAATAGCCCTTAAATTGTCAAGGGAATTGTCCACAATCATTTAAATTGGTGAAAAATTATTCATATAGCTAACCCCCACCCAATCAGACTCGAGGCTTGGTTGTTGTTGTTGTAGAAAGGATTTGTAGGATTCTAACAAACGTTTAAATAGCAATACAACAACAACAAAACCAAGCCTTAAGTCCCACTAGGTGGGGTCGACTACATGAATCATTTTCTGCTAATTTATGTGATTATGGATTATATCTTTCGACAAATTCAAGACTATTAAAAAAATCTCTACTTACTATCTCATCCTAAGTTATTTTAGTTCTACCCCTACCCCTTCTACTACCCTTCACAATAACTAGCTCACTCTTCCTCACTGGTGCACTGTGTGGCCTACGTTGCAAGTGCCCAAACCATCTGAGTCGTCCCTCCCTTATCTTATCTTCTACAGGAAACTATGAATATGTTCATTTTTTAACTTATCTTTCAATGTTATACCATTTATCCATCTAAGCATTCCCATCACGGCAACTTTCACTTTTTGGATATGTTGTTTCTTAGTTGCCAACATTCTGATCCATATAGTATAATTGGTCTTAAAGACATTCTATAAACTTTCCTTTTAATTTTAAGGGTATTTTATGATCACACTTGAAGCACTTTTCCATTTTACCCAACCTGTTTTAACTCTATGCATTACATCCTCTTCAATTTCTCCTTCATCTTGCATAATAAATCCAAGGTATCGAAATCTACAAATGCTATTTATTTTTACATCATCAAGTTTAACTTTGTCTCTAATATTCCTCCTACTATTATTGAAATTACATTTCATATGTTCTGTCTTATTTCTACTTATCCTAAAGCCTCTAGATTCTAAAGCTTCTCTCCATAATTCTAACTTAGCCTCTACCCCACCCCTAATTTCATCAATCAAAACAATATCATTTGCGAACAAATACCATGGAACCTCATTTTGGATACTCCTAGTCAGTTGATCCATCACTAAAGCAAAAAGATAAGGGCTCAAAGCAGATCCTTGATGCACACCTATTGTGATTGGAAATTCTCTAGTCTCTCCACCAATAGTCCTTACACTAGTCATTACTCCATCATACATATTCTTAATGACATCAATATACCTACTACATACACCCCCTTTTTTTTCTAAAAACTGTCATAGAACTTCCTTAGGTACCCTATTATATGCTCTCTAAATCAATAAATACCATATGCAAATCCCTCTTCTTTTCCCTAAACTTTTCCATTAATCTTCTTAAAAGATATATAGCTTCTATAGTAGATCTATTATTAGGCATAAAACCAAATTGATTTTCTGAGATCTTCGTTTCTAGCCTTAACTTTTGTTCAACCACCCTTTCCTACAATTTCATTGTATGACTCATAAGTTTAATTCCACGATAGTTGTTACAATTTTGAATATCTCCTTTATTTTTGTATACAGGTATTAAATTGTTTTTCTTCCATTCATCTGGCATTTTCTTAGTTTTTATAATTGTGTTAAATAAATTAGTTAACCATATAATTCCATTATCACCTAAAAATTTCTAAACTTCAATTGGGATGTTATCCGGTCCTATAGTTTTTCCACTTTTCACATTTTCTAGTGCAAACTTAACTTCGTTAACTTTAATCTTGCGAATAAATCTCATATTTTTAGGTTTTTCCTCATTTATCAATTCTAAGTTTAAGTATTCTATTTGGTTTACATTAAATAACTTACTAAAGTAACTTCGTCATCTTTCTTTTATGTCTTCTTCCCTAACCAAGACAACATCATCCTCACTTTTTATACAATTTACATTAACTAAGTCCCTACTTTTTCTTTCTTTAGCTCTAGCAAGTTTAAATATATATCTTTCCTCTTCTTTTGTCTCTAAAATCATACAAATTATTAAATGTTCTATGTTTAGCTTCACTAATGCTCTTTTTAGCATCTTTTTTTGTCTCTTTATACTTTTCAAAGCTATCCATATTTCTACATTCTTGTCATGTTTTACGCCAAATTCTTTTTGTCTTTCAGGCTTTTTGAACATGTTGATCCCACCACCAACTTTCTTTGCTACTCCAAAGAGTGTTTGTGTCTACACCATCTTCTATAGTCCACTCACCATCTTAGATCATTTTTTCTTTAAATTTTATTATAGTTTCTCTTTTTATATTCCACCATCTAGTTCTCTTACATTGATTTATTTTATCTTTTCTCTTCCATTTTTTTAATACATATATCTAACACTAAAACTCTATGTTGTGTGGTTAAACTTTCATCGGGGATAACTTTACAGTCCTTACATGATATACGATTTACCCTCCTAGTTAAGAAAAAATCTATTTGACTTTTATTTTGTCCACTTTTGAAGGTTATTAAGTGTTCTTCTCTCTTCTTAAAGCAAGTGTTCATTATAATAAAATCGTATGATATAACAAAGTCTAAAATAATTTCTCTAGGCTCATTTTTGTCTTCATATCCATATCCTTCATATATCCTCTCATAACCTTTATTATCTCTTCCAATGTGTCCATTTAGATCTCCTCCTATGAATATTTTCCCAATTCCTGATATGTCTTGTATAATACTGTCCACATCTTCCCAAAAATGTCTCTTAAGATTTTCTGATAAGCCTACTTATGGAGAATAAGCACTACTGATATTTAGTATCTCTTGGCCTAAGACCATCTTAATTTTTATAATTATATCTCCTACTCTATTTACATCTACAACACTATCTTTCAAGTTTTTGTCTACAATAATTCCTACCTCATTCTTATGTTTTTCTTTTCCAGTGTACCAAAGTTTAAATCCTGATTTATCAATTTCTCTAGTTTTATCCCCCATCCACTTAGTTTCTTGAAGGCAAATTATATTAATTTTTCTTCTAATTATTGTGTCCACAATTTCCATGTTTTTACCCATAAGTGTCCCTATATTCCAAGTTGGTAATCTAATCCTACTCTCCTAAACTAACTTCTTTACCCGCTCATATCCAGAATAATGCGGAAACTCACATATTTGACAACATATCCGGGCCCCGACACGTCGCTTAGCTTCGAGGTGACGACCTAACCCACCCTCGCCCACTTTTCGCTACACTCAGGTGGTATAAGTGCAACGCGTCACTCGTAGGGGACACTCCAGCGAATATTAAGTAAGGATTCATATCATAATGACCTTACAAATTTTACGCGGACTTTCAACTACCTAAAGCAATCCTCCTCCTTTACCCGTATGTGGGACTGGCTGTATGTGAAAAGATTAGGACATAAGTCGAAGTCAGGGGATTTTAGGAACCATTTGGTAAGTTGGGGAGTAATGGGTAGGTCTAAACAAGAGGGTGGTTTGGGTATTGGAAAATTGGTGTCCAAAAGCAAGCTCTTCTCGCAAAGTAGATTTGGCAGTTTCCACTAGAAAATTATTCCTTGTGATAAGTAAGGATTAAACGACAATGGGTGGGATACTGATTTGAGATTTAGATGTTCTTCTGAGAGTCCATGAAAAGCTATCTCTCATAGTTATTCCCTCTTCATTCCCCATATTAAACTCCTGGTGGAAAGAGGTAGTAATATCTATTTTTAGAAAGATCCTTGGTTGGGGATGCAGTTTTGTCCACCTCTTTTCCATGCCTTTTTCGCTTGAGCTCATGACAGGATCATTCCATTTCTACTTTTATTGTTGATCCAGGTGGTCCTTTGCCTTCTTGAGGATTTCCACTTTCGTAGACTGTTAAACAATAGGGAGATGGTAGAGCTATCCTCTTGGCTAGTCTTGTTGAATAATTGTCGTTTTTATTTAGAGGAGGATAGTCAGTTTTGGTCTTTAGATCCTTCGAAGGTTTACTCTCGCAAATCTTTTTGTGATTTTTGAATAGGCATAATTTACCTTCCTCTCCAAATATCCATTTGGAAAGCCAAAGTCCCCTTTAAAAAAATCCAGCCTTTTATCTAGTTGGTTGCGCTTGATAGAATTAATACCAATAACTTGCTGCAGGTAAGGAGACAAGGCTATATCTCCAAACATCTGTGTCCTTTATTTTTATTGTTTAGAATCTGCATCGCATTTGCTCATTCATTATGATTATGCTTGGAGGATATGGAAATAGCTATTTGGTATTTTAGGCAAATATTGGGTGGGTTTAGAGCTAATGGAGGACTCTTTGGCAGTTTCATTGCTGGTTTTGGCAGGAAAAAGGGAAGGGCCAGCTCTCTGGAATGTGTTTTTTTTTTTTTCTTTTTTTCTTTTTTTGGCAGTTTTTGGGGATTGTGGATGGAGCACAATGTGTGTATTTTTCTAGGCAAGGAGTTACCTCATTTGCTAGTTTGGTAAAAGATACATTATTTGGCTTCTCTTCGGTGTATGGGGCAGGGGAATTTTAAGGGAGTGAGCTTTTCTAATATTCAGCATGATTGGCGTCATGTGTTGGAGAGTTAGTTCATGTTGGTTTTTTCTCTCACTTGTTTTTTAGTTTTCAGATTGTTTCTTTGTGTTCTTTATCTTGATTTTTCAGAATACATTAAGGAGATGTTTTATTCTCCTGGCTGTATGTTCTTATTCTATTAATGAAATTCTTCTTTTACTATAAAAAGAAAAAAAAAAACAGAGAAAAAAAAAAGGAAAATCAGGAAGCACAAATAATAAACAGAAAAAAGGGCAAACAAACTCTAATCTCCCTCCATAGGGAAAAAAATGTAAAAATAACAAGGACTAAACTAACTACTAACAGAACCATGTTACAATCCTCTTAAAACAAATTTGAACATCCCATAGAGAATGAATTTAGAAACAAGATCAATACGGTCAATAACACTTAAAGTTATTGAAAAATAATAGCTAAAACAATCTTTAACACTATGTTCAAGAGTTTAAGGGGAGGGGAGGGAACACTGAACAGAAAGGTTTCAAAGGAAGAAAAAGGAAAGAAAAGAAAGGGAAAATGTGATGATTACCACCTATTGACGCGCAGCGATTTTAATATTCCGATCAACAAAATAAATCACACAAAGAACATTCACAAAAAAATGGAGACGAGAGATTTTACGTGATTCGGAAAGGTTGCCTACGTCCACGGAGCGTGCACCTGGAGAAAAATTCACTATGAAACAATGGCAGTACTAGATCTGATCAATCTCTCCCCGATCCTAGATCCCCTGTACACCCCTTCACCTTCAACCCGTTGAAGAAAAGTTCTTCCTAGAGAGAACCCACCTCTAGCTCACTGTTGTACAAAATGACAAACAATCCCTATATTTTTCCATTGCTTACAAACATATATATGACACCACACAACCGTTGGATTTAGAGACGATCCAACGGTTGTGATAAAGCCACAATAAATAAATAAAAATAAACATATTTTTTAACAATCTCCACCTTAGCTTTTAATCACAGCCAAGCACAGTATTCCATCCCCACGCTCTGGGATGTTCTATCAACAATCAACAAGAGACTACATTAACTAAGTCCAGACAGCACTTAAACTTAGCTAATGTAACAGGCTTCGTGAGCATATTTGCAGCATTTCCATCTGTGTGGATCTTCGATAAATGAACTTACCACTTTCAACCCAACCTCTAACTGCATGGTACCGCATGTCAATATGCTTCGTGCGAGAGTGGTAGACATGATTCCTTGCCAAGTGGATCGCACTCTGACTATAACAGAATACGTGTAACCTATCCTGCATAACACCAAGTTCCTGAATCAGTCTAGTTAACCATAAAGTCTCCTTACCTGCCTCTGCCAAAGCTATGTATTCAGCTTTTGTAGTAGACAAAACTGTAGTAGGTTGCAACATAGCCTTCCAACTAATGAAATCACCTGCCATGGTAAAAATGAAGCCAGAAGTAGACCTCCTCTTATCCAAATCACCTGCATAATTGGAGTCCACATAACCCTGAACATTACAATCATTAGTACTTTTAAACAGGATACCATAATCAGAAGTGCCATGCAAATATTTGAAAACCCATTTCATTGAATTCCAATGCATTCTACCTGGATTAGCCATATATTTGCTTACCAAACTAACTGCATATGACAAGTCTGGTCTACTACATACCATAGCATACATCAAACTCCCTACTGCACTAGCATAAGGCACACTAGTCATATCCAACTTATCCTCATCAGTATAAGGACATAGTTTAGCAGACAACTGAAAATGAGCAGCTAGAGGTGTACTTGCCAGTTTAGCCTTATCTATGTTAAATCTTTCCAACACCTTCTCAATATACTTACCCTGTGACAACCACAACTTCTTCTGTTGTCTGTCGCTCCTGATTTCCATGCCAAGGATCTTTTAAGTTGCACCAAGATCCTTCATCTCAAACTCATCTTGTAACCTAGCTTTCAACACATTCAAGTCATCAATACTGCTAAAGACAATCAACATGTCATCCACATATAGCATAAGGATCACATATACACCACTGTTAAGCAATCTAAAGTAAACACAACTGTCATAACTGCTTCTAACATACCCAATCCTCAACATATAAGAATCAAACCTTTTATACCATTGCCTAGGAGATTGCTTTAAACCATAAAGAGACCTATTCAACTTACATACCAGGTGCTCTTTAGCTTGTTCCACAAACCCCTCTGGTTGCTCCATAAAGATATCTTCCTCCAACTCACCATGAAGGAAAGTTGTCTTTACATCCATCTGTTCTAGATCTAAATCATGCATGGCAACCAATGCTGACAAGGATCTAATAGAAGCACGCTTAACAACAGGAGAAAAGATTTCATTATAATCTATACCTTCTTCCTGTTTGTATCCTTTTGCTACTAACTTGACCTTCTATTTTATCCCTTCTCATTCTGAAGTAGGTTCTTTCTTTCTGAAACCCACTTACAACCAATCAACTTCCTGTCCTTGGGCTTCTGAACCAACACCTAAGTGTCATTCTTATGAAGAGATTCCATCTCCTCAACTATGGCTCCAAGCCAACTATTTCGTTCAGAACTCTGAACTGCTTCCTAAAAATCAAAAGGATCTCTACTACTAGTAATCAGAGCAAATGCAACTAAGTCCTCAAACCCATACCTGACCGGAGGCTTAACATTCCTCCTTCTCTACCGATGGCTAGCCTTGTAGGCTCATGTCTATCACCTGTCTAAGGAATTTCCTAAGGAACTGTAGCCTATCTCACTGTATCCTGTGCAACAGAATCAACAACAGTAGTCTAAGTATTACCCATACCTGAATTCTGCATACTGTCCAGCTCCACCTGAATAGGTACTTTTGCTGAATCAAACTCCACATTCTTATCAGCATTCTCCTTCAACATGGCTTCCTCATTGAAGACCACATCCTTGCTAATGACCACCTTTCGTGTTATAGGGTCCCAGAACCGGTATCCCTTCACTCCTTCTTGGAAACCAAGAAATACGCACGATTTGGACTTTGAGTCCAACTTTGATCTGTCCTATTCCTGCACATGCACATACGATGGACAACCAAATATTCTCAACACAGAGTAATCTACTGGCTTACCTGTCCATACCTCCTTAGGAATCTTTGCGTTAATAGCTACAGAAGGAGATTTGTTTACCAAGTAGCATGCCATACTCACTGCTTCTGCCCAGAACGACTTAGGCAGATTAGCGTGAATCCTCATACACCTTACCCTCTCTAGTAATGTTCTGTTCATCCTTTCAGCCACCCCATTCTGCTATGGCCCATGTGGAATCGTATAGTGCCTAGTGAACCCCTCTTCCTTACAGAAGTCAATGAACTGGCTATTTTTGTACTCTAGTCCATTGTAAGATCTCAGAAACTTCACCTGTTTCCTCGTTTGCTTCTCTATCTGAGCTTTCCATTCCCTAAACTTACTAAATACCTCACTCATGTGCTTCAGAAAATACACCCAAACTTTCCTAGAAAAGTCATCAATAAATGAGACAAAATGAATAGCACCACTGTGAGACTGTACCTGTACTGGACCCCATACATCTGAATGAATGTACTCCAGCTCCTCCTTGCTAGTATGCTTTCTTGTTCTGAAACTCACCCTGTGCTATGTACCAAACAAAATGTATCTACAGAACTTAAGCTGACAATAAGAATTACCTCTCAGTAAGTTTCGCCTGTGCAGCTCCTACAAACCATGCTCACTCATGTGACCCAACCTTATATGCCACAGAGTAGTATCATCTGTATCTGTATCTGAAGAGGTACTAGCTGCAGCTCCACCTGTCACTGTGCTACCCACCAAAGTGTACTAATTGTTCCTCAAATGACCCCTCATTACTACCAGTTAACCTCTAGCTGCTTTCAGCACACCATCCATAGCTGAAAAAGAGAAACCATTACTATCCAAAGAGCCCAAGGAAATCAAATTCTTTTTCTGATATGGAACATGCCTCGCATCCTTGATGGTTCTAACCACACCATCAAACATCCTAATTCTAACCGTTCCAATACTAAGAATACCACAGGAAGCATCATTACCCATTAACACCGTCCCTCCATAGATTGGTTCATAGGAGTCAAACCAGTCCCTGTATGGACACATATGATATGAGCACGCTGAATCCAAAGTCCAGGTATCGGCTAAATAACTGGAACCTGTAGTAACAGCCAAAAGATCCCCATCAAAAACTAATTAACTGCTCTCCACTACAATAACCTGCTCAGTCTTCTTTCTATTCTTTTCCTCTAAATCTCTTTTCCTCCTTAGACAGCCCTTCTTCATTTGTCCTTCTTTCCCACAATAAAAACAACCACTCCTCCAATTCCCACCCTTACCGTTGGACTTGGATCGAGATTTCCCTCGATTCCAATTACCCCTCCTAAAACTCCCGCCCCGCTGTTGGCTAGACTCACCCTTAGCCACCAACCCTTCTCCATGTCCTGAATGATCTGGTTTGTGAAAATTCTCACTCTCCAGAATGGCAGTAGTCACCTCATCAACTGTAAGTGTCTCCTTAACTAGCAGTAGTGTGGTTTTTAAAGTAACAAGTGAACTGGGAAGCAAATACAACAGAATTAGTGCTTTATCATCCTCCTTAATTTTTACCTCAATACTCAACAACTGCGTGATTATTTTATTGAAATAATTGAGGTGGTCTCTGACTTCTGTGCCCTCAGTCATCCTCAACTGATACAACTGTTTCTTCAAATACAATCTATTAACTAGGGACTTGGACATATAAATATTCTCCAATTTTTTCCAAAGCTCAATTGGTGATGTTTCATTCAACACATTGTATTTAATTTTTGGAGGTGCTAAACTTAAGCGAATGGTACTTACCGCTTTCATTTCCAGCTCCTCCCACTGATCATCTGACATGATCTCTGGCTTCTTATCTTTCCCATACAGTGCCTTAATCAGTCCTTATTGGACCAACACATCCTTCACAATACTCTGCCACAGACTGAAATTATTTTTCCCATTAAAGGACTCCACCTCGAACTTGGCCGTTAAAGTACTCGCCATTAAAAATATATATATATATATATATATATTCTTTTTTTACCTTTCTCTCCTCGGACATCAGCACCTATCAGGATGACGTCAGCAACGGCACCTGCGTCAGCATGACGTCAGTGCTCCACGAGGAGGATCCACGCCTCGACCCGCGCTCCAACCCCACTTGATTCTGAATCCGAGTCTATCACCCAATTCTGGCACTGTTCACCATGTTCTTCATTCGCGAAAATTTTTTTTCTTCCAAATTCTTTTTTTTCACACCTTCAATTGAAAAATGATCCTCCTTCAATTGAAAATTTCTAAAATAATTTTCCGGCACCTGATCTGAATCTTCGCGTACCTCAATCCGATCTGAATGAACCGCTCTGATCTTGATAACTCTCGCGGAAAACCTTCTTCTCCAAAAAATTTCTTTCGATCTGATCTGTCTATCAAATCTGCACCTAATCAAAACTGTGCTCTAATACCACTTGTTGACGCGCAGCGATTTTAATCTTCCGATCAACAAAATAAATCACACAAAGAACATTCACAAAAAAATGGAGACGAGAGATTTTACGTGGTTTGGTAAGGTTGCCTACATCCACGAAGCGTGCACCTGGAGAAAAATCCACTATGAAATGATGGCAGTACAAGATCTGATTAGTCTCTTCCCAATCCCAAATCCCCTATACACCCCTTCACCTTCAACCTGTTGAAGAAAAGTTCTTCCTAGAGAGAACCCACCTTTAGCTCACTCTTGTACAAAATGACAAGCAATCCCTATATTTTCCCATGACTTACAAACATATATATGACATCACATAACCATTGGATTTAGAGACGATCCGACGGCTGTGATAAAAGCCACAATAAATAAATAAAAATAAACATATTTTTTAACACTACCCTTTAATTTACATAAAGGAATAAGAGGATAATCATTCAACTAACTTTCAGGTTCCTTTTGAAACCCACAATTTATATTTTGGGAGTTTCGCAGGGAAATAACGGTATTGAGGAACCTTTTGTCCCAAACAAATGTATTTAAACCCCTCCGTCCATTATCTTGCCTTCCACTCCCTTCACCTCCTGGCAAACTAGTGTATAAATCTTCACTGGAAAACAAAAATCCACCAATACAGATTTGAACTTATTCAAATCTTTTTCCTTTTTATTTCTGCGAAAACTAGCACAAATATTCCTCCACACTGTAAACCAAGAGGCCTTAAAAGGCAATTCTTCAAGTACAAAAATGCAGGATTTATTGAAGAGAAAATTTTCATGACACAAATAATCTGGCAATCTGTATTTTTAACTGCATTGACAATTTAAATTAAAATAGTAGCAATGTGCTGCTGTTCTGGGGAGGGCATGAGATATGAAGCAAACTTTCACTTCTAAATTTACTAGAGGTGGAGGACAGGCAACAGCATGTGCATGTAGCATTCTTAACATTCCACATGAGAGCCAAAGATTCCCCAACTCTCCAGTAAAATGCATTTCATTTCACCAAAAAAAATTTGTCACACATTCTCTTCCATTTCAAAAAGTCCACGTGCTCTATAATTTCCAGCACATTGTCGCAGGAATGTTGAAAAGCAAAGATTACTTAAAACTGGCAGCTATTAAATGATTACTCAAGCACTCTACTCCAGCAACTTAATTTTATAAACAGTACATAAGCAGACAAAGAACCAGCTCTCCTCTCCAACATCAAATGACAAAAAGCAAAAATCTTTAGGAAAGTAGTACAAAGAATATTCTTTCTGTTTACCTGTAGACTAAGATTAAACATCTAAATTGTCTATTCTATAAATTAGTAGACAAAAGTCCACTTCTTTTAACAATTTTGAATGCTAAGGTTCCCTCTAAAATTAAGGAATTCACTTGTTGATCTGGAGTTCGGTTCTCAACAAAATTAAAACTAGTGACATGTTGCAGGAGACCTAATAAGGCAATCAACCTGTATATCCACACTATGTGCTTAGCTTCCAATGAGACAAGCAAGTACCTGCTTTTTCATGGTCAGGTGACCACACAGCTATAATTGCCCTATAATTTTTTGAGAGGTGGTGCGTCCACATGATGAGAGTGATTTTAGACTTTGACAAAGAAAAAGAAGGTTTTGTAGCACTGTACTTGATTTGCTATTCTTTGGATTCTGTAAAAAGGAAAAGAACAATAGAATCTTGAGGATTGGGCTATGACTCCCCATTTTCCGTGGGGTAGAGTGGTTTCTTTCACTTTACTTTGTGCATTAGCCTTGGATGTGTTTTGGGGCATTTTTTTGTTTGGTCTGCAAAGGAATTGGAAGGCTATTGTAATTTTCTCCTACTTATAGGAGGACATTTTGATCTCGTATAATTTTTCTTATTCCTTGACAAATTTCTTTTCCAATCTTTGCAAAAATATTTACAGACAACAATGTTGGAACTCTTCCAATTAAATCACATCAAAATAACAAGTTTATGCTACTTAAATTATTTCGCCACGTTTTCATGGAAACACATACCTAATAGATGACTGTAAGAATAATAAAATAACACCTAATAGATGACAGTAAGAATCATAAAATAACAAGAAAATGATACTTACAGTTTAAAATGTAAGTAAATAAATATATGAATTTAAAAATGTAGAAGGATGTGTAAGATGGTAAAAAAAAATGTTCAAATAACAACAGAACGGTATAAATTATAGATTTGATGGGAAGACGGAGGATTTATTGAAAAGAAGATTCTCACGACACTAATAAATCCATCAATCTGTATTTTAAACTGCAATAAGAATTTGAATTAAAATATTGGCTGCAATGAGCTGCTGTTCTGGAGAAGGCATGAGTGATGAAACAAACTCTCTTCTAAAATTACTGAATGTAGAACACAGACTACTGCATGTTCATGTAGCATCCTTACAATCCAAATGAGACCACCCAATGGTCCCCCAACTCTCAAATAAAATGCATTCGATTTCGCTAAGAATTAAAAAGTAGCCACAGATTTGCTTCTATTTCAACTCAAAGTCCATCAGGAATGAAAGAAACCACCTCGCTTTAAATTTAAACAACAAATATGATTCATGCTCAAGCCTTCTGATATCAAAAGCATATAGTTTTGAAATGCATAGATACCAATAACCAGATTCAATTCTAGCTCAGAAAAGATGGAATATAAAATCACACACAGAGTTTCCAAAAAAGCAACTGCCAGTGCGCGAGGAAGAATGGGAGCAAAATCACAGAGAGAGAGAGAGAGAGAGAGAGAGAGAGAGGAATACAGCGAGTAGCGCGACAACAAAAACGGAGTCGGCCGGAAATTGGAGCAGAATAGGCGGAGGACGGCGAAATCACAGGCGAGTGCGACACACGCTCCGGAACTGCAGAGGGATGGGAGCACACGAGAGATAGAATGACAGTTACGGTGCTGATGGTGACGGAGCAGAGAGCAATTTAGGAGGAATGGAGAACATTAAAAAAAGAGAAATGAGGTCCGGACTCCAAAAGCGTATAAAATTTGTTGAATAAAATTTAAGTGTAAATTGGATTAGTGGGACCCAAAATGTGGCTGAGCTGCCTCGTGGCACCGCATCTGCGTTTTAATGCTGTTTACAAGGATCTCATGTGTCATGATACGCACGAGAAAAGTATAAATTTGTCCTACGTGTGGATGTTTTAAGAATTTAAATATAAATTTAATTGATTAGTTTCTATTTTTGTAAAATAAAAAAAAATTGATATTTTTATTTTACTTAAATATTAGGGAGTTAATTTGTTTAAAATGAAAATAATTTTTTTAGGAAATCCAGTTTTAAGAATTTAAATTTAAGCCACTTAATTTTTTATAAAAAAAAAAAGATAATTAAGATGTATTAAAAATTAGTTTACCTAAATATTAAGAATTTGATTTGTTTAAAAATAAAGATAATTTTTTTTTTTTGTAAAATACAGTTTTATATGTTTATATTATTTTAGGGGTTTATTTTTGTTCCATTTTTTTTCATTTCTAATATAGTGAGAGAACATATTGTGAAAATGTGTTTGTTTATTTTGTTAATTTTCTCTTCTTATTGTTGATTATCAATTGTACTAAAAAAAATTAAAAATTGAGTTTTATAGTTTCCAATTGTTTTGACAATTGTGTTCAAATATCTAAATATGCAAAAGTAATTATTATTAATGGAATTATTCATTTTGCAAATAATTTGTATTAAGACTAAATAAAATGACCTCATGAATTTAATATGCAATTCAAACAAAAAAGTATCCATAAAATTTTTAAAATTTTAGAAAGTAATAAAAATCATTTAAAAAATATTTTTACTATTTTCAATTATTATGTATAAAAAAATTGTTCATGTATTACTAAATAATTTTGAAATATAATTATTATAATAATTTTTTATTTTTATGATAATTGTTGACTTTTTGAATCCGATCTTTGTTTTGATGCTGACAAAGCACCAGTATCTTATGTGTCAAATGTATTATTTTGCTTTCTTAACCCATGGTGAAACAAATCACTTGGACCAAGGCTCAACTTAATCATGCACCAGTTGTGCCTAATGCCAATTTTGTGAGACTTTAAGTCAACTAATTAAACAAGAAAAGATTGCACCATTTCCATCGAAAACCTAGTCTAACTCCAAAATGATACAACCACAATGCAACCTACGAGTTTCACATGAATGGCCCTGGACACATCACTGAAAAGCATATTAAAACACTAGGTTCAAGATCTCATTGATACAATTGTTTTGAAATTCCAAATAAACCAAGAAGGATAATTCTAAATGTCAAGACAAATTTGCTACCAGATCATGGAGGTACTTCTATGAATAGTTTGGAAGGTTGAAGATTGCACATAGACATGGGTTCAACCGTCCTTACGGCAAAGCAAATTACTATCCCAGGTAAGTAAAATTGTGATGTTAAAGTCAATCAATGTTGTCGATGCCCATTTTTTACCGAATCTTGCTTTCTTTGCTTAGTGTGCATAAAAAAGGTTTAAAACCTTTTTTTGTAACTTTTGGATCTCAATTTCATTTTGGAGCCCTCTTACGACATCAATTTGATGTTTTAAACTCTTACCCTTGTTAGATTAACTTTTCTTAGTGTAGTTTAGCCTCTTTGGTGCTTCCAAGCAACTTGAGGGGCAAGGAAGTAGTTTTCCTTGCTCCTAATACACTTTTGGGATTAAAATTTCTTTTAAGCTCTAACCCCGTGTTTATAAATAAAAGGCTATGGTGAGGGCAAGACATACATATTTTTAGAAGAGGGTGGAAAACATTCATGCTTAAGGGCTTGAGAGGAAAAGTGATTAAATTTTTGCATATTTATTAAGAGAGGAGAAAAAGAAGATTATAGAGTTCTCAAAAAAAGGCTACACTTGCTTGCAAGGATCGATCTTCTTCCACTGCGTGTTCTTATCAAAATTTTAACATGATCCTTAGTGCAAGGTATTGTATTTCAATTTTTCAAGTTTTTTTATAAGTTTTTTTTTTTTTTTTTTTTTCAAATTCTTGGCAATCTAGAATCATGTTTTAACATATTATATAATGATGTCTTGGATGTGATTTTTATTGTATTTTCATATGAATATATTTGATTTCTCTTGGGCATATCATTGTTTTATTAAATTATTTGAGCCTCTCAGAGAGGAGAACCAGGTTTGGAGTGACTTAGTTTTGGCTGATCAAGTTCGTGTAATAGCGTGCTGCTGGGTGAAGACCATGGAGGGGTTAAAGCAGCAGTCATGGCCAACTAGGGAAAGAAAATAAATATTTGGATAATTTTTACTTTTTTTTAGTTTCCTTCATTTTACTTTTCATTAAGAAAGTTTTTGCATGGATATTTATGATGGATAGTAAGAGTTATTATTATTCCATTATTTTCACTACTGCTACTACTACTACAACTACAACTACTACTAGTATTATTATTATTATTATTATTATTATTATTATTATTATTATTATTACTACTAATACTACTATCATTTTTATTATTTGAAAATAGATTAGGTTTCCTTCCTTGCAAATATGTCTTTAGATATAGAAAACCAACAAAAATCCAAAAATGTTAGGATTAACTTTGAAATAAAGAGAAAGATCCTCTTTTACCTACATTTAGTTTATGTTGCATGTGGATAATAATCTCGCTTGCATTATTGGTACTACAATGTTTGCTCACTTGTATAAATTGAAATTTTTAACTACACTTTTATGTCCATCTTATTAAAATAGGATGTTCTTGTTAACCTTCATGATGTCACCTCGGCTTATGATGGGATGAGGAGGAGAATCTCACTGTGTTTTTCTCTCTTCCCTCCCTAAGTACGGTGTGAGTACTCTTTCTTCAGCACGTATTGGTGAATGGAAGTAGTTGCAAACACCACGAGTTTGAAGCATGAAGGGTGATCTTGAAATTCTCTCTTCATTTTCAAAATGCCAGTATTCCAAAAAGAAAAACTTTTTTAATTTGATTTCAAATTATTTCTTTTTAATGGCCTAATGATGAAACCTAGTAATATTTTTTTTTTCAAAAAAAAAACCTCTTCATTTTGTCAAAGATTCTCATTTCAAAAGGAAACTTTCCTTTTTGAATCACAAGTATCTTTTGCTTTTAAAAAATTCATCTTGACGATTGATTACAAATTGAAAGTCTTCTTGATAACCATTAATGATAGATTACTAAGAAATCTTCAACTCAATCATCATTAAAGCTCTTATTTTTATCTTGAATTTTTTTATTCTCTATCTCCACAAATTTCTAATTGCAATTGGAAGGTTTTCAACTCAAACATCATTAAATCTTTGATTTTAATCTTTGATTTTTCAATCTTCACCATCATAAATTCCTTATTTGAATCAAGGGATTTTCAACTCAATCAGTATTAAATCTTGATTTTAATCTTGAATTTTTAAATCTTCAACATCATAAGTTCCTGATTTCAATCAAGGGATTTTCAACTCGATCACTATTAAATCTTCTATTTTAATCTTGGATTTTTAAATCTCCATCATCATAAATTCTCAATTCCAATAAGTGATTTTTATATCAATCATCATAAATCCTTGATTTTAGTCATGGAATTCCAATCTCAATCTCCATTAATCCCTAGCCCCAATCAATGATTTCATGTGACCCATTTAATCCCTTATTTAAATTAAGAGATTTTAATGTTGACCTCCATTGCTCCCTGATTTCAAAACCACTCAATCACCAAATTTCTCCACCTTTTTATTTTAAAAAAAAATACAATTTTTTTTTTCAAATATAATCATCTTTGGATTCATTCAATGCAATTAATCAAAGTTCTTTTCCATCCTTTTCTGTTGACTTTTTAAGTTCAATCCCTAGTTTTGATAATGACGGACCGCTAGTTTCTAGAAACCCTAAAAAAACTTCCTTTTTCGATTTTCTTTTTCTTTTCTTTTTCTCTTTCTACTTTAACTATTATGGTAATAATGAAAATAGTAATACTAATAATAATTATTATAATAATAATATAAAGATCAATAAGGAAATAATAATAATAATACTAATAGTAAAATAGATAATTAAAATAAAAATAATAAAGATATTATCAGTAAAATAATGATACTAATAAGGTAATAATACAAAGATTAAAATTAACAATTAATAATAATAATAATAATGATAACAGTACTAATAAAGATAAAGATAATAAAAATAATAATAGTCAAAATAAGATACTAATGTTAATAATAATAAAATAATAATGATAATAAAAATATATTAAAAATAATAATGATAACAAAATAATAATAATAGTAATAACAAAAATAAATAAATAATGATGAGAATAAGAATAATAATAATAATAAATAAAAATACTAATAATAATAATAATAATAATAATAATAGATAAATAAATAAGAATAAAAAATGATAATGGTAAAGTAATAATAATAATAATAATAAAGTAATAAATATAATGAAAACTAATAATAATAATAATAATAATAATAATAATAATAATAATGATAGCAAAATAATAATAATATTAAAATAATAATAATAATAGCAAAATAATAATAATAATAAAATAATAATAATAATAATAATAATAATAATAATAATAATAATAATAATATTGGGCCTGGGTAAAAATGGGGTTTTGATAAAAGAAGGAAAAGAAAGTCTTAAGGCATGCCACAAGGCATCCTTGTATAAATAGGTTTGATGAAGATGGGAGATGAAGGGTGAATACAAAAGAAATAAAACTGGCCCCATTCACGCGCTTGAGGTCTTTACGCGTAATGATCCCAAATATATTTATACGTCACTTGTGCAATTATTATAGGAAGTCACACCTTAGACCCCTACAGGTTTGGGGCGTGACATTACAGGTTTGGGAGCAAGTATAAGTTAGGGAGCACTGCATTACTAGATAATGATCTACTCACAAAACAATGCATAGTCTCGAAATGGATATTTTTTTAGTAAAGCTCTGAGGTGAGTAGTGGTAAAAGGAAAAAAAAAATTTAAAAATTCAAGGCCTATTTAGTTGTGGAAAATACTTTTTGTTTGGGGCTTGAATTTAGATTTATGTGGATTTAGAAGAAATTCAATACACAATTCACACAAATCAAAGTCCAATATCAAAATTTCATACTTCCAAGTAAGAAGTTAAAAATCTAAAAAATAATGGTATATATATTTCAACTTTTCCTTGTGAATTTTAAAAATTTAAGAATAAACTAATATTTTAGTAGTTTTTGAAAAATAAAAATAAAAAAGGGACTATTTTCCTAACCAAATAGTACCAAACTTTTTATTATTATTTAGTAATATACAAGTATTGAAAAAATTGAAAAATTAACTAATTTTTAATATTTATTTAAAAATAAAAACAATTTTTCATGGGGCTCAGCCTCTACACTAAAGGCCTAACGAGCCCTCATATAGGTTCGCGTACACTCTGCCATGTGAAACAACCAATCTTCTTGAACAAAAAACGAGCAAATACAATGAAAAATGAAAGGAAGAACTAAGAAATCAACCGATTAAGTTAAAGAAGAAGAAGAAGAAGAAAGAAGAAAATGAAAGTAAAGTGTCAAGAAGCTTCAATAGCACCTTCCAAGTAGACATTTTAAAATCATAAGAACACCCATTCATCAATCATATTCTACCCATTTAAACATGAATCAACCTATTTAAAGTGAGCACTAAATTATACAAGAATAAAAATTATATGAATTGAGTCGAACTAATTATGTATTTATGTACATGCATTTTAATTGATTTGGGTAATCATATCAAGCTAATTACGTACATAAATAATCATGTAATTATGTACATATTCACATGGACTATCACTTTTTACATTAATATTTAATTACAATAACTGCGTACATAGAGTATTACATGAATGGAATGAAATATATAACTACATACATGTATATTAGCTGTTTTTTTATAATTAGAAAAGTCAATTAGGTACGTATTCAAACCAAATTGTCCGTAATTATATAATTGCATACATAGATATCCAAATTAAATACT
Organism: Malania oleifera; assembly: GCF_029873635.1. Taxonomy (NCBI): domain Eukaryota; kingdom Viridiplantae; phylum Streptophyta; class Magnoliopsida; order Santalales; family Ximeniaceae; genus Malania; species Malania oleifera. The sequence continues at coordinate 23,418,163 of NC_080425.1, read as the reverse complement.
AATTATGTAATCATAGTATAATTTCAAAAGGAAGTACATTAGTCAATTGATAAATGGTTGATGGGGCTGAAAAGTTAATGATTGATCGATTAAAAGGGTACACTTAATTTATTTTTAGTCCAAAAGGAATACTCGTTTATTACCCGTATATTTTATAGGTGTATCTCAACCCATTTATTTATGATAGGTAAGTATAAATTAGTGAGCATGAATTGTAATAACTATGTACATCTCTATTTCAGAGAAACAATAAAGCAAGATAAAAAAAATTGAAATTATCACTTAAATATGACAATATAATTGAAAAAATAAATTTTAAAATGCATGATCGGTTGCTACCTACCTCCAAATGATAGCACTATTTGGTAACACATATGAGCGTGTTAGATGAGTTGAACACACTCAAAATATAAATAAATGTAAATGGAGTTATGTTATGCATCACAGGCCCGTGATGACATGAGCCCACATGGAAGGGTCTCATTGTGTCGGTAGTGTGGGCCCCACACTACTGTACTAGAAAGCCCCCCTACTACGCAAGCTCATGTCGTCACAAAGTGTGATACCTAGCATTTCACATGTAGATGGCATTACATCAACTTTTGACATTTTAGTATTGGAGACGAAGAATAGAGAGTTTCACTCCCAACCATAAAAGGTTAACAATGAGAGCTTGGGAGAAAAAAATTAAGGTCCGACGCCAACCCTAGAAGAGGAGTAGAAGGGTAGCATGCCAAGAGAAGTCCCCTTGCTTAGGAATAATAAAGTAAGCTATGGTCGATCAAGGTCATATCGGTGGATATGTTAATTGAGGAACACAGCTGATGCATTAAGAAGTAACAATCTAAGATCAATGTTCTTATCAAAGGGTAAGTCCCCTCTAACTCTTGTTTTGATTTCTTACCTTAATCTCAAGAGAATCATCACTGAAGAGATTTCACGAGTAAATTCCCAAAAATCAAGAGAGTTGAAAACTACCTTTCAATTTTTGCCTCATTAGTTAGTTTGAATGTTTTCAGGGTATTTTTAGTTGTGAAAAAACATTTTTAATTTTTATTTTTCAGTTTTCTAAATAATTGTGAAACTACAAGCTCATCTTTCAAAAATTGAAAAACGTCATTTATTCTCTTCTAGCCTTCATATACAAAGGTTAAAAACTTAAAAATAATAATAATAAAAACAACAAATAAATAAGATACATTTTGTAGTTCTTTAAAACACTGCAAATGGAAAAAGAATTTTTCACAGCCTTCCTCCCCAGTTATTCCCTATTCTTATCTTCCAATCTTCTCCTTCATTGCTGATCTTTGCTTTAATCCAGACCTGAACTGTTTCTTCTTCCAATCATCTTACAAGCAATTGCTAGTTATGATTGTTTTGTGAGCCTACTCTGGGCTGCCTCCACAAAACGCAAATTCGTACAAGCAATGCTAATCAAATTTTGGCAAAGAAATCCAAATAGAAAAAATGAACTCTAGACCCTACTCAATAAAATTTTAGTCCTTGGTTTTCTTTTTCCTAAAACTGTTTTCTTATCATTTTGTTCTTCATTTTCTAATTCATACTTCTCAGGACTTCGTTGTTATGACACCCTATATCATAAATTATAAAGGACGATACTCACCATTTTTCTAAATTTGTTTTCAGTAAGGCCTAATTAATTTGCAAATGAAATGTTCCAATGCAAAGAGAGATGCTCCCCTTTCTTATCTTGATCATAGAGATTATGTAAATAATTATAAATCAACCAACCACCCCCTTTATAAACCCCTCCCCCCCCCCCCCCCCAAAAAATATGAAATCCAATAGAATAGAAGTAAATTCAATACTTAATTTCTTTTAAGTTTACCACACAAATTTTCATTTCTCTTTATTTTTACTACATTTAACTCTACAAACCAAACCAAACCAAACCAAACCAAACATTATGTACTTATAATCTTCAGCTATTCAACTGGAATTCTGTAATCAATTCAATCAATGCTCACATAATCTGGTTAGAGATTATCAATTAATATTATGGTTTGCACACCATCTCCATGGGGAGGAAATCAATGTAGTGTATTTGATATCAGATTTGACATCAAAAAGGAAAGAAGAGGAGTCGAGCATTGAAGATAAAAACCATTGGATAAGAGCCTTGACAAAATTAATGGCCATCCAAACTCCTAACTTATTAATGCATAAAAAGCACCAACAAAAATTAAAATCTCACATACACTACTATCTCAGAAGAGAACGCGAAAATACAAAAGGGGTTTTCAGAGATTATGTGTACATCTGGTAGGAACCAACATAATATACTCAACAAATTGGCAAGTTCGAAGCTCCAGCATTTTTGCAAAACGACCACAGGATTATCAGTAGCTCTGCAGTGTCCCTCGTGGTTGTATTTTGTTGGCAACAAAGTCTGTAAGGAGCAATACCCACTCAGTTGCTTTGTAAAATAGTCGTTCCTTCAATCCCCCACCATCCCAAAAAAGATAATAATAATAATAATAATAATAATAATAATAATAATAATAATAATAAAAGGCTAATCATATGTACATGCACTTAAGAGCTACAGAAGGACAATCAGTCACGCCCAACAACAATAATAACAACATGCCTCCAAGTCCCACTAGTGAAGTCAGCTATATGAATCCTTTTCTGCCAATTCACAGGATCAAGGACATTTTCCTCAAGTAGTTTTAAGAGCTATTAGATCATTTCTCACTAGCTCATATTTAGTCATCTATCAAATAAAAAAAATCGTCATTTTTCCCAAAGAAGATGTATTTATTGTCAAATGAATATAGGTTAATCTTAACAATTAAAATAACAACAAAATGGGAATTATTATTTATGGTTATGTACTTAATTTAAAAAGAAAAAAAGAAAAAAAATTCTCACAAATTAAATAAAAAACTCAAAAATGGAAAATTAAAACAAGGGAGCGAAAGACGACGAACCTATCATTGCACAAGCCTGCCAACTAGTACCTTCCCAGCAGGATGAAGTCACCATCATCAAGAGCCTCAACATCTTTTTCTCCAACAAAATTCTCCCTCCCAATGTCCTTCACCATCTTCACAAATTCTTCCCTCTTTGCTAGTGGAAGAGGCACATAAGGCAACCGGAAAACTGGCCTCACAATCCCAAGTTGAGAAAGAGCAGTATTTAAGCCAATTGGGTTTGGCTCCTGAAAAAGCCAGTCAATCAGAGGCATGAGCCTCGAATTAAGTGAAGGGTTCTTCCCTCCAAACATGAGTTCTCTCATTAAACCAGGAACCAGATTGCTAGTGACTGATATCACTCCAGTTGCTCCATAACCCCACCTTGCATCATGGCATTCATCATCATTTCCGCTCCAGACCACAACACCATTATCTGTATATTGCTTTATCCTGTCATTTCCCACACATTCTTTAAGACCTGCCATGTTAGCACTGGAAGCGAGAGTGTGAATAACACATGGATGAATATCTTGGCTGGTCCGTGATGGTACATTGTAAATAATTGTGGGGCCCATAGAGAGCACACTCTCAAAGTGAGAAACCAAGCCTTCTAAGGACGTTTTTCCATAGTATGGATTGATATGAAGTGCAGCATGCATTCCAACAGCAAAACCCTGCTCCGTAGCATGGATCGCTTCCCTAGTCGAGTTGCTTCCAGTGTTTCCTATTACCTTTATTGATCCACCAAAACAGTTAACTGTGTGGCCAATAAGCATTATGTGCTCATCCCAGCTCATCAAGTGGCCTTCACCAGTTGTGCCACCTACAATCACACCTTCAGCACCATTTATGATCTGCAGATTTACCAAGGCATCGTAAGCTTCAAGGTCAAATCTGCCATCTGGTAGGTATGGGGTTTTGATTGCTGTTATCAGCCTGAGAGACTTTATATCCTCCACACATGTCCTGCAAACTAAGAAGACCATGAGATAATGTTGAACCTATCTGTTCACACAGAACATTAGCATTTCTTAACACCTCACAAGCAGGGCTACCCCTATTATTTCCGAACAAAGATGTCATGTAGTTCAAATTCACCACTTCGCTGATAAAAAAAATTAAGATTTCAAGTACCATACAAAATGAAATATGCACATCACAAAATCCTTAAGCAAGCTATGCTGCTCAATGCACAGTTCTTCCCTCGGAAAACTTTATGTTCAATGCCATATCTACACAGTTGTACCAAACAAATGGATCATCTGGTGCTTTGATGGTTCTATTAGAGAAAAGCATAATTTGAAATTTTATAAAAATGGATTAGGCACAAACTTCAAAATCAATTAATATATAGTCAACCCCAACCCCCTACAAATTACTCTTCCATATTTTCATCTCAAGTATGCCCCATACATTCTCTGGGCACCATTCAATACAACAACAAAACAACAAGAAGCCTCAAGTCCCACTGGGTGGGGTCGGCTACATGGATCCTTTTCTGCCAATTCACCCGATCAAGAGTGTTTTCCTCTATTAGATTAAGGGCTATTAAATCTTTCTTCACTGCCTCATTCTAAATTATTTTTTGTCTACCCCTACCCTTTTTCATGTTAGACACAATTACTAACTCACTTCTCCTTACAGGTGCTCTACTCGACCTGCAGTTTCAAATGCCCAAACCATCGAAGCCGCCCCTCCCTTATCTTGTTTTCAACCGGTACTATGCCTAAATTATTACACATGTTCATTTCTTACTTTATCTTTTAATGTTAAACCACTCACCCACCTTAGCATTTGCATCTCAGCAACTCTTATTTTTTGTATATGTTGTTTCTCAGTTATCCAACATTCTTAAGCATAAAGCATAACTGGTCTTATAGCCGTCTTACAAAACTTGCCTTTTAATTTTAAGGATATTCTATGAGTACACAACACACATAACGCACTCCTCCATTTTACCCAACCTGTTTTAATTCTATGTCCAACATTTTCAATTTCCCCTTCAGCTTGCATAACTGATCCAAGATATCTAAATCTATTAGTGTTATTAATCTCTTGATTATCAAGTTTAATCTTCTCTCTATTAGTACTCCTTACATTACTGAAATTGCATTTCATATATTCTCTCTTATTCCTACTTATCCTGAACTCTTTAGACTCTAATGTTGCTCTGCAAAGTTCTAGCTTAGATTCCACTTTGTTCCTACTACCACCAATCGACAAGATATCATCTGCAAACAACATACACCAAGGGGATCTTATTTTCGATATTTATAATTAGTTCATCAATTCCTAAAATAAAAAGATGAGGACTCAAAGTAGAACCTTGATGTGCACCTATTGTAATCGGAAAATCTCTAGATTCACCTCCTACAATCCTAATGCTAGTTACTACTCTATCATACATATCCTTAATGACTTCTATATATCTACTACAAACTCCCTTCTTTTCTAAGACTCACCAAAGAACTTCCCTAAGTACTCCATCATAAGCTTTCTTTATAACCATAAAAACCATATGCAAGTCCCTCTTCTTTTCCCTGAATGTTTCCATTAAGCCTCTTAAAAGATAAACAACTTCTGTTGTTGATCTCCCAAATATAAAACCAAAATGATTTTCTAAAATCTTCGTTTCAAATCTTATTCTATGTTCAATTGCCCTTTTCCATAATTTCATCGTATGACTCACAATCTTAATTCCATGATAGTTATTACAGTTTTGAATATTGCCTTTGTTTTTGCACAAAGGTACTAATGTACTTTTCCTCCATTCTTCTGGAATTTTCTTAGTTTTTATAATAGTGTTGAATAGCTTAGTTAACCAACTAATTCCTTTATCCCCTAAACATTTTCAAACTTCAATAAGTATTTTATTAGATCCATAGATTTCTCACTTTTCATTTTTTTAATGTCATATCAACTTCAAGAACTCTAATTTTGCAAATAAATTTTATATTTTGTCTTCTCCTCATTTGTCACTTTCAAGTTCAATCTTTCATTTTTGTTTTCAATGAATAACTTATCAAAATATCTCCATCACCACTATTTATGTCTTCTTCTCTAATTAAGAGATCATCATTCTCATCCTTCATAGATTTTACATCATCCATATCTTTGCATTTTCTTTGTCTAACTCTAGCAAGTTTATAAATGTCTTTTTCTCTTTCATTTGTATATAGTTAGTATATAAAGTATCATAAGCTCTATGTTTAGCTTCACTACTAATTTTTTTGTATTTTTTTCTTGCTTCTTTATATTTTTCAAGATTTTCTATATTTCTACAATTTTTTCCATATTTTATACTAATTTCTTTTTTTCTTAACAGCATTTTAGTTTTGTTGATCCCACCACCAACTTTCTTTACTACCTGAGTATCTTCCTTTAGATTCACCTAAAACCTCTTTTGCTATCTTTACGATAGAATTTATCATTCTATTCCAAACAGTATTTGCATCAACCTTATCCCCTACTGTCCAATCACACTCTTTGATCATTTTATCTTCAAATTTTACTATATTATCTCCCTTCAAGTTCCACCATCTAGTTCTCTTGGATTGATTTATGCTAATCCTTCTCTTTCATTTTTTTTATATGTATATCTAATACTAAGACTCTATGTTGTGTAGTCAAACTTTCACCCAAAATAATTTTACAATCCTTAAAAGATAGACGATCTCATTCTTAATTAAGAAGAAATCTATTTGACTTTTATTATACCCACTCTTAAAAAGTTATTAAATGTTCTTTTCTTTTTATAAGGCAAGTATTCAACATAATTAAATTTTAAGACAGCAAAATCTAAGATTGTGTCATCAGCCTTATTTTTATCTCCTTATTCATGACCTTCATGTATCCTCTCATATCCTATATTATCCTTTCCAATGTGATCATTCAAATCATCTCCTATGAATGTCTTTTCAGACATTGGTATCCCTAGTAAAATACTATCCATATCTTTCCAAATTTTCTTTTAAGATTTTCTGCTAGTCCTATTTAGGGAGTATATGCACTAATGACATTCACTATCTCCAAGCCTAAAGTTATCCTAATTCTAATGATTTTATCCCCTATTCTTTTAACATCTACTACACTATCTTTTAGTATTTGTCTACAATAATACCTGCCTCATTTTTATGTTTCTCTTTACCAGTGCACCAAAGATTAAATCCTGATTTTTCAATTTCTCTAGTTTTCTCTCCTACCCATTTCGTCTCTTGAAGGCAAATTAAGTTAATTTTCCTCCTAAACATTATTTCCACTATTTCCATACTTTCTCCCATAAGAGTTCCTATATTCCAAGTTGCTAATCTAATCTAGTTTCTTGTGCTAACTTATTTATCCTCTGCCTTCTATACTGACCTAGCCTATTCCCATGACCTAGGTGAATTTGGTAAGAATTCATGATAATAAGATCTGACAAAGTTTTATGTTAGCTGTCAGCTACCTAACACAACCCTGCTCCTTTATCCGAGCTTGAGACTGGCTGGGTGTACAAAAAATTTGTGCTACATAGTCGAATTACATGTTTGTGTTTTTTTCACATAAACAAATTTCTAAATCACACCCTACAACTAGTAGAAACCACACACCATTTTTAATATAAATGCATTAAAAAAAAATTAAAACATACAATTTTGAGCGTGAATAAGCTAGACTACAATTAAAAAATCATGCAATAGTACCTTTTGAAAAATTTTGTACATTCCAAAACCTACAAATGAAAATCACAAAAACATAAAAATACATATTTGCGCCTACAAATCATAAACACAAAATCTCCACTACTAACCAACTATTAGAAAATTTTCTAATAATAGTAATAAGAAAATAAATAACAAGAGAGGAGAATATCTCACTAGTGACTGAAACTAAAAAGCTAAAAATGAAATGACAACAACTTGAAAAATAGTACATACAGTATGTACCTTTGCCGCAAGAGATGTTGATGATGCTAATTAAAATCAATCAAAGAATATTTAGGCAACGAAGGAACGAAGGAAGAATCAAAATTCAAGATTCAAAAGATTTCTCAACCATAAAATCTTTATTGCTTTTTCATGATTTTAGGGCTGAAGAAACAAGAATCCTTGAATTTTTTTGAGTCTGAGGGAGAAAAGAAAGGACAAGAAAGGAAAAAAATGAAGTTTAGAGAAGGGATTTGTTTGGCTGGTGAGAAAACAAAACCAAAAAGGTAATAACCAAATAAAGAAAATGAAAGAAAAGAAAGAGAAAAGAAAAGAAAAAGAAAAGAAGGAGATGGGAAGTTGAAAGAGTTGCTGGACAGAGAAGAAGAAGAGAAGGGAAAGAGAACCTGAGAGGAAGCAAGAAGGCAGAAGGCTGCTTAGCAAAGGATGAAGCACACAATATTCAATACACACACACACACACATATCTATATATATATATATCAAATGCTAATAAATCCAACATGTATTTTCTTTAAGTGAAGGAAATAAGAAATTCATTACTCATACACGGTTACAAATTGCTTTAAAATGAGCTGTTTGGTGTGCCAACACTCTATAATTAGTTCCAGAATGTTTGAGCATCCCAAAGAAATGTCATAGTTTACTTCACTCTTTGAACACACAATCATCAAATGTAACAGTAAAATGTCACATCCATGTCAAACCATTAAAATATCATTGTATACAGACTGCGGGCAAGCCAAAATTGCACATTATTTTAAAATATGAAAAAGGGGAAAACATGGAAATATAAATACATAACCGATGGCAATCCAATAATTTCATTTCCAAAAATGTCAGTAGGCACCAGAGGAATTAGAACCAATCTCTAGGATACTTCAAAATTTTAATTCAAATGTTCATTCTCATATTAGCCGAGTATACTTCCTTCAGACTTATATTTTTCTATCCAAAAAAATTTATATTTTCTAGCTTGACTCATAGACGCACCTGAAAGTATATACATCTATACAATATATAAAGTACAAATAGTGTAAATAATTTTATAGACAAAAAGATCCTTATATTTTGAAAGTAAGAAGTGAAATTCTAATAAGTTAGTTTTTATACCATATATATTCTAATCTATTAAAAGAAAGACTAAATATTTCTAAAAGAAATAAATTTTAATACTTACATATAAGTGGAAATTATGTATATAATTTTCTGAAAATAATATCCTTATTTTTTAAAAGTAAGATTAAATATTCCTAGAAGAAGTAAATTTCTATACCAAAATGTAATTCAATCAAAATTAGATAAAATTATATTTAAAATGTAAAGAAATTCTTGTTTAAAAATAAAATAAAAACTTTTAGTAGATTAAAAAAAATAAACTAATAGTATATACATATCTATATCTATATAATGAATTAATAAAAGCACAAATAGAATAATGAATTTGATAGAGGCTATTTATGTCTTTTAGTATTATTATTAGGCGTGTTAGTATGTTAATTAGTTAGAGTTAGTACGGGTATTATTGTCATTAGAATGCATTTAATTTGAACTATTAATAGAGGGATAGACCTATCTCCAAGTTAGGTCATTCATTTTAATCAAATCTTAACATGGTATCAGAGTGTGAACCAACCTACACACCATTCCCCTCAAGTCGTCGCCGGAAAAACTATTCCTGCAGCTGTCCTTCCCAGGTCCACCTCCACCCCACATTATTTCACAAAACCAACCAAAAACCCTAGAACCCCCCAAAGCCTAACCCCACAAAACCCATCTCCGGAGGAGCCCCCAAGTGCCCCCTACGCCGGACAAATGCCAGTAGTGCTAACCCCACGTGCCAGCACATAAGTGCATTTTCGGCCACCTTTTTCTTCTTTTTTTTGTTTCCCCTGCCATCTTCTAATTCCTTCTCTAGACAACATTATCAAGCTGTTAGGTCTATTTTTTGCTAAAAAATCCAACATTTTTTTACCATGCACTCGCAATATTCCATTATCTCTGTTCAGGGTTTGTGAAGGCTTCTTCGTGAGTTTTTTAGAGCAGAGGTAATGCTCGTATGTTTACTTGTGAGAATGTGGCAATGCTATATCCGTCGGTGAATTGTTCATCTCTTCCATGATTGTGTCGACATTTCACATTGTTTGTGATTGTCTCGATTAGTTTTAATTGTTCTTCTTGTTTGACATTGGTGTGGTTGCTGATTTGTGACTGTTGGGATGGAAACTACAAATCCCAAAAGTTTGTTTCCTACATCGTTGCCACAAATAACTCAAAAGTTAGATGGAAAGAACTATGTTCAATGGTCTAAAGTTGTTCGGGTTTATTTAGCAAAATTAGGGAAATCTAACAACTTGCTCCAATCTGTCCTTTAATGAGAAGAGAAAAGACGTGCAAGTTCAAGAAATGCCTTGATTGTTTTCCTTTTATGGAATTTGATGGAGTATAGATTGCATGGATTTTTATACATCTAGATACGTGCAAGGAGATTTGGGATTATGTCAAACTTCTATATACTTGTTACATTACACGTACACATGATTTATCCCCGGAGTACTTTGAGTTACAACAAGGAGATAGAAGTACTGCATATTATTTTAGAGAGATGATTCGTGTTCATGAGGAGCTTAACATTGTGCAACCTATAACTGTCGACGTTTGTGAGATGCAAAAGTAAAGGGAGCAAATGATAATTCTTTGTATTCTAGCAGACTTCAGACCCGAGGTTGAGGCAGTCTGGTCCCAAATACTTAGTAGTGTCGAGTTGTCATCATTTTCTAATGTTTATTCTCGTGTTCTTCATGCTTTCTTTAGCACGCATTCTCTTGCTCTTGCATCTAGCTCAGAGAGGACAGCCTTTGCTACACAAGGTGATTCTAGTTCTCTACCAAAAAACTGCAAAAGTTATCGAGGTGGTTCGAGTGGTCATAGTGGTAGAGACGAACGAGGTAGAGGTACTTGTCGCAAGTTCACTCATTGTGGATGGAATAATCATACTATTTAGCAGTGATGGGATCTTCACAGTAGACCTTCAGATTTTGCCAATGGAGCCACCATCGACTTCACACTGTTGGGGGCAAGCAATGTAGTCAACACCAACACCTCGCCTTTGGGGCCGAGTAAGCGGCAACATATTGTTTCCATGTCAAAGGAAAAGTATTCCAAGTTCTAGCAGTATCTAGCGTCACAACAAGCTCCTCTTCCCATTGCATCTCTAGCCTAAACAAGTAATCCCACAGTATGTCTGGCCTCCAGTACTTCTTGTTCTAGCAGTATCAAGCATCACAACAAGCTTCTCTTCCCATTGCATCTCTTGCCTAAACATGTAATCCCACAGTATGTCTGGCCTCCAATACTTCTTGTCCTAGTCCTTGGGTCATAAACTCTGCTGCCACTAATCATCACTAGTATACCTAGCTTCTTCTCCACTCTTCAATATCCTGCAAATTTACCTTGTGTTACTCTTGCTGATGGATCCACCACTGCAATCAAGGGAATTTCCTCTTCCTTCTATGTTATATATTCCCACATTTCCTTTCAATCTTATGTCATTAGAAAAATTACAAAATCCATGAATTGTTTAGTGACATTCTTCCTTGATTCCGTGGTTAACGAAGACAACTGGCAGAGAGCATGAAGCTGGTGGACTCTATCACTTTGAGACACTATCTCCTTCTACCGCCTGCATTGTTGCTGCCACACCTTTCCAAATTCATTGTCACCTTGGTCATCCTTCATTGGAAAAGTTAAAATGTCTTGTTCCTAGTTTAAGTTTTGTGTCTAGTCTCGATTATGAGTCTTGTCAGTTGGGAAAGCACCATCGTGTTCCTTTCGCTCCCCGAGTTAATAAACGAGTTGCAAGTCCTTTATGTTTGTTCATTATGATGTTTGGGTCCTAGTAAGGTTGTGTGCAAGTTGGGTTTCCAATACTTCATAACATTTGTGAATGATTATTCAAGAATGAATTGGTTATATTTAATAAAAGATCGTTTCGAGCTATTCCATGTATTTTGTGCCTTTTATTCTAAAATAAAGACTCAATTTGGTTTGCCAATTCGAATACTTCAAAGTGTAATGCTAAAAAGTATTTCAGTGCACAATTCACTACTTATATGACTCAGTTTGGTATTGTTCATCAATCATCCTGTGTCCACATTCCTCAACAAAATGTGGTTGTAGAGAAGTAAAATAGAAATTTTTTTAAATCACTTGCACCTTAGTTTATCAAATGCATGTACCTAATGTATTTTAGAGTGATGTTATACTTACTGCTTGTTATCTGATCAACCAAATGTCATCCTTTGTTCTTAGTGGTAAAATTCCCTGCCCCATTCTCTTTCCTAATTCACCTTTATTTTCCCTCTCTCGTATATTTGGTTGTGTGTCCTTTATTCATCAACTAACTCCTAGGGTGGAAAAATTGGGCCCTCGTACTATAAAATGTGTCTTTCTAGGCTACTCATATACTCAAAAGGGATATCATTATAGTCTTGTACTGCATCACTTCTTTGTTTTTGTCAATGTTGCCTTCTTTGAGTCTACCCCTTACTACACCCAGTCATTAAGTGCTTCTGAGCTCAATGAGTCTCTTTCTTTGCCTAATCTTCCATATTCTACTTTGTTGTCCTTGCCCAACCAACCATCTGAGTCTCCATGTAGTTCAAGCCCTTTTCATCATTTTGATCATCCTAATTTGTAGGTGTATTCATGACGGCGGCTCCAAGGAAAAGAGTCCCCTCTAGCTTCTACTCCTAAGCCTTTGGTTTCTTCTTCTGATGATCATACTTCCCATGATGTTGATCCTCATATTGTTAAGGTAAACGCACACATACTCAACATCCCATTTCCAACTATGTTTGTTATGAGTCCTTATCACCCTCCTATTATTGTTTTGTTACTGCTCTATCATCTACTACCATTCCTAAATTCGTTTTAGAAGCGTTAGCCCATTCTAGGTGAAGGGATGCTATGGTTGAAGAGATGAATGCTTTACATGACAATGGAACTTGGAACTTGATGCCTCTTCCTTCTGACAAGTCTGTGGTTGATCGTCGCTGGGTTTACACTGTGAAAGTCAACCTTGATGGTTTTGTGGCTCATCTAAAGGTCCGTCTTGTTTATAAGGGATACACTTAGGTGTATGGTCTGGATTAGTTTGATACTTTTTCTCCAGTTGCCAAACTTACATTAATACGTTTGTTCATCTCCTTGGCTACTACTTGTCAGTGGCCTTTACATCAGTTAGATGTGAAGAATGCCTTCTTGCATGGTGACCTTGAGGAGGAGGTTTATATGGAGCAACCATTTGGGATTGTTGTCGAGGGGAGTCAGGCTTACTATGTCAACTCAAGAAGGCTCTAAATGGTTTAAAACAGTCTCCCAAAGCATGGTTTGGTTGTTTCAGTGTTAAGAGTACTTGAGTTTGGTCTTCGACGGTGTGCTATGATCATTCTGTGTTTTATCGTCATACTTCATTGGGTAGGATCCATATTGTTTTTCATGTGTATGATATTGTTATTACAAGTGGTGATAAAGGTATTTAGAGCCTCAAACTTTTTCAACAAACTAAGTTTTAAACCGAAGATTTGGGAACATTGAAATACTTCTTGGGTATAGAAGTATCTAAATCTCATATGGGAGCTCTTCTGTCACAAAGTATGTTCTTGATCTATTGGATAAAACTAAATGGTTGGGATCTAAACCAGTTGATACAGCCATGGATCCTAACAAGAAGTTAGTGCCTAATTTGCTACCTAATACTAGACAATACCGGAGACTTGTCAGAAAGTTAATTCATCTTATAGTCACACGGTTGAATGCAACAAGTGTTGAGTCAATTTATAGATTCTCTGAGGACAATTCATTGGGATGTAGTATTTCGCACCTTTAGATATCTCAAAGGTGCACCCAGAAGAGATTTTTATATTATGATCAAGGTCACACTTATATCCATGGATATACAGATGTTGATTGGGTTGGGTAGCCTTTCGACCGAAGATCCACAATCTAGCTTTGAATCTTGGTTGGTGGTAATTTGGTTTCTTGGAAGAGTAAGAAACAAACTGCGATGGCCAAGTCCAGTGCTGAATCAGAATATAGAGGTAGGGCTCACACTGCCCCTGAACTTGTCTGGTTGAAGAACATGTTGGAAGAATTGGGTATCTCTCATTCTCAACCTATGAACTTACGAAGTTGATGTGTGAAAATCAAGTTGCTCTTCATATTGCCTCTAACCCGGTCTTTCATGAGCGAACGAAGCATATTGAAGTTGATTGTCACTTTTTTTGGGAGAAACTTGTGCAGAAGCTTAATACTACCACTTATGTGTAGTCGGATATGCAGCCTGCTGATTTGTTTACCAAAGCATTGGGGGTGCTTGTGTTCAATTTATTTGTAACAAGCTAGGAGCATATGACATTTATACTCCAACTTGAGGGAGAGTGTTAGAGGTAATTTATGTCTTTTAGTACTATAATTAAGTGTGTTGGTATGTTAATTAGTGATTTAGTAAGGGCATTATTATCATTAGAATGTGTTTAATTTGTATTATAAATTGAGGGAGAGACCTATCTTCAAGTTAGGTCATTCATTTCAATTAAATCTTAACAAAACTTAGGTTAAAAAAAAAAAAAAAAATCCTTACAGTTCCAAAAATAAGATAATATTCCCAAAAGAAAATAAATTTGACCAAAATTAGGTAAAATTGTATATATAAAAAATAATTTTGGATAAGATAAATACTTGAACCCTAAAAAACACTTTAGCTAGTTAAAAAAACAAACTAAACTAGCAGTATATATATATATATATATATATATATGAATATTGTAAATTATTCCGTAGACAAAAATATTATTATTTTTAAAAATAAGATAAAGCATTACTTTAAAAAAAATAGTTTAATATATATATAATGGTATTGTAAATACTAAATTATATCTCAAAATAAAATAAGTAGATTCTTTAGATGTCATCTAAAATTATTTTGAGGTATATAACTAACATAATTTAAATAAACAATAATATAACTTCTGAAAATTAAATTTTAAAAATAAAATTTTGGCCTAGAAGTATGCTCAAATAATTTATTTGAAATTTAGAAGAAAAGAACTCATTAATTGATCATTAAGTAAACAAAAAATAATTATTATAAATATTTTAGTTAGCAAAATACAATTTAGAAATTTCAATAAACTTATTAATAATTTCATTGAAAGAAGTCATATATTATAAAATAAAAAATAATAATTTATGTGGTATCATAACTTATATTTAAAAAAATTTCTTGTCCCTAATCTATTGGGAAATAGTATCTCATGTTGATTTGTATTTTATAATTCTAAATAAAATATAAATTTTATAAATAACTTTGAATATTTGTACATTAATATTTATAAAATAAATTATGGGAATATATTATTAAAATTTTGAATATTAAAATTTTTTAAAAGCATATTTAAGAACTTTCTTAAGAATCACAAAAATATTATTTATATAATATTATTCACATGTAATCACGTGCAACGCATGTGACACATTTACTAGTACAAATAAATGTTCTGTTGATACTCGAGCCAAATCAAATTAGAACTACCATCTGTCCTACAAGATAGCATAAAAATTGAAGTTCACAACAGTAAAAACCTATCCCTATGGCTTACCTGTTCTTAACCTCAAAACTACGCATTGGGAGATGAAAATTTGGGATTACTGCTGCCTGTGGAAATCTCAACTTCACGTTTCTCCTGCTTAGGAAAGTCAGAATTGATATCAGTATGACAATTCAACAGAAAAAAAATAAGTCATTGTTGCAAGTAAAAATGATATTTTTTCAGCTGGCCTCTGCCACACTTCAGCTAAAGGAAAAAGAAAATAAAAAATCTGGGACCTAGTTCAAACAAATACCATTTATGAAAATGCAAAACAAATCAATATGTAAAAGGGCGAGGGAAATACTAGCATATACAAATCTCCCACAAATACACCAATGTCTCAATATATTTCTGTTGGAATCCATCAAAACAAATACACAACAAAAATAATTAAAATGAAAAATAAACAGCATTGGATGGCATCATTGGAGATGTTGGTAGGAGATAATGGGCTGTATTTTTAACTAGTTCATTAAAAATATTTTAAAAGGACAAACTTAGTCTTAAACATGCATTACCATGTTTACATGGACACGTGGCATGTGTGTTTATTGGGGTGGGGAGGAACTACATTGGCATTTTACAAGGGAGAGGCTAAATATTTAGTCTCTGCACAAAAATATAGAGGAGATAGTCGATAGTGTCATAACTATGTGCATGTGGGAATTGAAATTGCAAGTCCTATAATGGGATTTTAGAAAGGGTAATTGAACAAAAAAATAAGGCTAGATTTGAGGGTACTAGAAAATCAATTTGGTTTTATCGATTGTATAAAACGACAAACTCTATATTGAGTATCAACTAAAATTATCAATTGAAAAATCTAGAAAAAAGAAAAGGGATTTGAAAAAGAAATTTTTATCAATTTAGAAAAAAGATAATAAAGTGCCTATGGAAGTCATGTGCTGAGTTCTAGAAAAGAAGCAGGCAAGCAGAAGGTATGCAGGGTCCATGAAGGATGTGTGATATGGGATGATAACTAAACCTAGGGCCACAGACAGAAAACCACATCAAGGGTCTGCTTGAACTCTTTATCTATTCTCAATTTGTTTATAAGAAAACAAGCCTTATTATAAAAGGCCTAAATTGGTCACCATGCTCACACATCCAGAAATTCCTGCACTTGACTATCATCTAACTGACTCAAAGGCCAATGTGCCCAAAAAAAAAAAAAAGAAAACGAAAAACAAAACAAAAACAACCTAATCTTCCCAGACAATCTTCCTTTCAGCCTACTAGCATGATTGGCAAGAAGATTTAAGCCCCAGTTGTTTACAATTTTTCAAGGCTACAAGATAAATAGGCAAGACAAACAGAAGCATTAATTGCACACGCAGAACAGAAAAACGAACCATAGGACTTATAATTTTTCTACCCACTTGATGCAAAGCAAAGCACAAACACAGACCTAGGTTGGCTAGAAGATTGAACACAGCAAGGCCCACAGCTTGATGATTTTTCCTCCTTTTTACTCTGAGGGAGTTGGGGGGCCGATGGGCACAATACTAGATCAAAAGATGGCTTTTTTCGTATATAATATACATGTGCCATGAAAAAATGTATATGTAGAAAAAGAATATAAGAAGACATACAAGCCATCAGCATCAACCCTAACCTCTTCTAAACCAAACATATATCAAAGTTCATCCATACTAAAAAAAAAAAAAGGGAAAAGCATCACCATACCCAAAGAGAAGAATGAAGATAGAGAAGAACCATTGATAGAGAACAGTTCTTGAAAACAAATTAGAAGAAAGAACTAAGCAGAAAACAAACCCTTCTTCTGAAAAAACCAAGACTGGCTACCAGGAAAGAACACAAAACAGCAAAACTATGCTAGCATTTGGGAAACTCAGCATGTAAAAACACACCTTTAGCCTCTCTAGTCGACCCATTTCAGTGAGCACTATTACGGCATTCTCACACAAAATGCTCTTCCCTCCCACAATTGTAGCAACCTGTCACCACCTCCACTGCCACCGTACCTTCCTCCGCCTCCGCCTCCACCTCTGCTGTACCTTCCTCCACCTATCTGCCTCTGCATCCATAACCGCAGTCCCTCACCATGTGCCCTATCTCCCCATAGCTAAAACACACCCCACTGCTGCCGTCACCACCATACCCACCGCCATATCCGACTCTTCCGCATCCCCTTATTTTTATAATTTAATTAAATTTTTCTGTCCATATAATATTTATTTTTACAAGTTGTTTCCAGGAAAATATAATTATGAAAATAATAAATTTTTTATTGATATTTAAAATGTGTAAAGATATCTTGGAATGTTAAAAAATTGAAACCAAAGAAAGAGTTATAATTATGGATTAGTTATGAAATATTTGTGCTAGTTATAAATAGTTATGAATTAGTTACAGCATACCTGATTTTTTTTTCTATAGTTCAATAGTTTCACTACTAAACCAATATCTATACATATATAAATCAAGGGGGTTTCCCCATTGTTGCATCCATTCCTTTCCTAAAAATATCATTAAAAAATATATTAGAGCTAACAAATAAAATATATTAGGTAACACATACTTAATTAGAACTAAAATGTAAATATGTTATAACTAATTCATAACTATTCTTTGTAAAGTGTCTATTTTCAATATTCTAAATTTGTTAAATTTCAATCAAAGATCTACTACACCATATCGTCCAACAACTTACAACAACTCATATTGGTGATAATTTGTTAATGTTTTTTTTTATAGGAAAAAAAAATTCATTAGATAGAAAAAAAATGTACAATCAGGAGAGAAGCCATCTCCTCAGTGAAATCTAGGAATCCCCAGAAAATACAACAACAACAAAACCAAGCTTTAAGTCCCACTAAGTCGGGTCGGCTTTATGAATCCTTTTTCGCCAATTCATGCGATCATGGACTAATTCTTTTGACAAATTTAGGGCTATTAAATCTTTACTATCTCATTCCAAATTATTTTAGGTCTATCCGTACCCCTTCTATTGTCCCCCACAATAACTAGCGCACTATGTGGCCTACGTTGTAAGTGTCCAAACCATCTGAGTCATCCCTCCCTTATCTTATCTTCTGTAGGAGCTACACGTAACTTATCGTGAATATGTTCATTCCTTAATTTATCTTTCAGTGTTATACCACTTATCCATCTAAGCATTCTCATCTCGACAACTTTTGCTTTCAGGATATTCTGCTTCTTTGTCGCCTAACATTCTAATCCATATAGCATAGCGGGTTTAATAGTCGTCCTATAAAACTTTCCGTTTAATTTTAAGCGCATTCTACGATCACAAAGCACACTTGAAACACTTCTCCATTTTACCCACCCTGCTTTATCTCCATGCATTACATTATCTTCAATTTCTCCTTCAGATTGCATAATAGGTCCAAGGTATCAAAATCTACAAATACTATTTATTTCTTCATGATCAAGTTTAATTTCGTTTCCAATATTCCTCCTACCATTACTGAAATTATATTTCATAAATTCTGTTTTATTTCTACTTATCCTAAAGCCTCTAGATTCCAAGGCTTCTCTCCATAATTCTATCTTAGCCTCTATTCCGCCCCTAGTTTCACCAGTCAATACAATATCATCTGCAAACATCATACACCATGGAACAACCTCATTTTGAATCCTCTTAGATAGTTGGTTCATCACTAATGCAAAAAGATAAGGGCTCATAGCAAATCCTTGATGTACACCTATGGTGATTAAAAATTCTCTAGTTTCTCTATCCATAGTCCTTACACTAGTCATTACTCCATCATACATATCCTTAATGACATCAATATACCAACTACATACACCTCTCTTTCTAAAATCCACCATAGAACTTCCCTAAGTACCCTATCAAATGCTTTCTCCAGTCAATAAATACCATACGCAAGTCCCTCTTCTTTTTCTTAAACTTCTCCATTAATCTTCTTAAAAGATATATAGCTTCTCTAGTAGATCTACCAGGCATAAAACCAAATTGATTTTCTGAGACCTTTGTTTCTAGCCGTAATCTTTGTGCAACTATCCTTTCCCACAGTTTCATCGTATGACTCGTAAGTTTAGTTTCACAATAATTATTACAATTTTGAATATCTCCTTTATTTTTGTACATAGATATTAAAGTGTTTTTCCACCATTCATCTGGCATTTTCTTAATTTTTATAATTGTGTTAAAAAAATTAGTTAACCATATAATTTTGTTATCACCCAAGCATTTCCAGTCCTATAACTTTTCCATTTTTTCATCTTTTTTAGTGCAAACTTAACTTTGTTAACTCTAATTTTGCTAATAGATCTCATATTTTTAGTATTTTCCTCATTTTCCAATTATGAGTTTAAGCCTTCTCTTTGGTTTTCATTAAACAACTTACTATAGTAACTTCGCCATCTATCTTTTATGTCTTCGTCCTTAACCAAGACAATATCATCCTCACTTTTTATATATTTTACATTTCCTAACTCTTCCTTTCTCTAGCTTTAGCAAGTTTAAATATACCTTTTTTCCCTTTTTTCGTATCTAATCTATCATACAAACTATTAAATGATCTGTGCTTAGCTTCACTAACAGCTATTTTTGTATCTTTTCTCGCCTCTTTATACTTTTCAAAGTTATCCATTTTTCTACATTTTTTCCACATTTTATACCAAATTCTTTGTCTTTACGGCTTTCTGGACATCTTTATCCCACCACCAACTTTCTTTGCTATTCGAGAACCTTCACCTTGATTAACCTAAAATCTCTTTTGCTATTCTTTAAATAAAGCTAGCTAATCTACTCCAAAGAGTATTTGTGATATCTCATCCTCTATAGTCCAATCACCATCTTTGATCATTTTATATTTAAATTTTATTATATTTTCTCCCTTTAGGTTCCACCATCTAGTTCTCTTACACTAGTTTATTTTATCATTTTTCTTCCATTTTTTAATACATATATCTAACACTAATACTATGTCTTGTTGTTAGGCTTTCACCTAGAATAACTTTACAATCCTTGCATGATAAATGATCTACCCTCCTAGTTAAAAAAAAAATCTATTTGACTTATATTTTGTCCACTTTTAAAGGTTATTAAGTGTTCTTCTCTTTTATTAAAACAAATATTCATTGTAATAAAATCATATGATATAGCGAAATCTAATATCATCTCCCCAAACTCATTTTTGTCTCCATATCCATATCCTCTATGTATCATCTCGTAACCTTTATTATCCCTTCCAATGTGTTCATTCAAATCTCCTCCTATGAATATTTTCTTAGTCCCTGATATGCCATGTACAATACTATCCATATCTTCTCAAAATTGTTTCTTAAGATTTTCCGCCAAGCTTACTTGAGGAGCATAAGCACTAATGATATTTATTATCTTTTGGCCTAATATCATCTTGATTATTATAATTCTATCCCCTACTTTGTTTACATCAACAACGCTATCTTTTAAGTTTTTGTCTACAATAATTCCTACTCTATTCTTTTATTTTTCTTTTTCAATGTACCAAAGTTTAAATCCTGCTTTATCAATTTCTCTAGCTTTCTTCTCCACCCACTTAGTTTCTTGAAGACAAATTATATTAATTTTTCTTCTAATCACTTTGTCCTCAATTTCCATGCTTTTATCTAGAAGTGTCCCTATATTCCAAGTTGCTAATCTAATCCTAATTTCCTGAACTAGCTTCTTTACCTGTCCAGAACCCTTGTGTGTTTGACACCG
The DNA here is from genome assembly GCF_029873635.1 of Malania oleifera. NCBI lineage: Eukaryota > Viridiplantae > Streptophyta > Magnoliopsida > Santalales > Ximeniaceae > Malania > Malania oleifera. The sequence goes on along the minus strand of NC_080425.1, from coordinate 23,396,952 downwards.
TACCTAGACGCCGACACAGTGCGTCACTTCAGGGGAATAACCTAGCCCACCATCGCCCACTTTTCGCTACACCAGGGTGGTACAAGTGCAACACATTGCTCGTGAAGAACGCCCCAGCAAATATTTGATAAGGATTCATATCATAGTGATCTGACAATTTTGCGTTTGATGTCAACTACGTAACACAACCCTCCTTCATTACGCGAGCTTAGGACTGACTCTGTGTGAAAAAATTAGAACATTAAGTGCATCACAGACAAAGTTAGAAAAAAAAAACACACACACACACACACAAAATGTAAAAGATAGTAAAAGAAAATCAGCAAGCCCTAACGAGACTGCCAATCACGCTGACCATCTGAAATACACATCCCCTTGAAATTTCCATTGCCCACACACCATAAAGAAGCCATAAAATGAACCTTTTTCCCACACCAACCAATATGGTAACTTTCTTCCTTGAAAACATATGCAAGTTATGTTCCTTCCACAAGCCCCAAAAAACTACAAATCAAACCCAATCCCATAATGCATTTCCTTCCTTCTTCCTACCAAACCCACAAAAGAAATTGCCAAGAACTCCTCCACTGATCTACGACAATCCCAGCTTTCTCCAAAATAATTGAATAGCCTGTTCCAAACTTTCCATGCAAAATCACAATGCAAAGCATATTCTAAACAATCAAAACAAAGCATACACATATCAGGAGAGAGACCCTTTAAAGGTCTCCTCATCTGCTGCAAGTCACTATTATTTATCCTATTAAGCACAACCAACCAAAGAAATGCTTTGATTTTAGGGGGGATTTTGACCCTCCAAATAACTTTGTAGAGTGGAAAGGAGAAATCAATACCAACCAAGAATTCATAGAAAAATTAACAAGAATAAACACTTGAAGAATCCAACAACCAAGATCGACTATCATCTCAGAAGGTACCCTATAATTATTCAGCATAACCAACAAAGAAGATAACTCAATCGTTTCCCTATCATTCAAGGATCTCTTAAATAAAAAGTTCCAAGAAGGTAAAGGACCGCCCAGGTCCACACCAAAAGAAGAAATGGGATCATTTCTCCCTGAGCTCAAGCGAAATACGCAAGGAAAAGAGGTGGGCAAAACAACATTCCCAATCCAAAGGTCTTTTTAAAAACGGATATTACAGCCCTTACCCAAAACAAATTTGGTATGTAGAATAAAGAGGGGGGAAATCTGGGAAATAACTTTCCACAGGCTTTCCAAAGGACATTTAGAACCCAAATTAGTATCCCACCCATTCCCATCAAAATCCAAATTTACTTTTGATAACTTTATGCCACAAAGAAGAAACCTCTAGCAGGAACCGCCAAAGTCATCATTTAGCCAAAAGAGTCATGTTCTTTGACACCAAAATTCTAAGACACAAGCCACCCTCCCTCTTAGTCCTACAAACCACCTCCCAACTCACCAAATGGCCCCTAACACACCCTACGCCTAATCAAAGAAAATCTCTCATTATTCTCTCAATCTTACTAGCAATTCCCATTGGAATTTTTAAAATAGAAAGAAAATATGAATACTAGAAGGACAAGCCCAAATAATAGACAAAAATAAAACAAAAATATTTAATTATATTAAAAAAATGAAAAATATACTACATGGGTTGCGAGTATCAAATTGCTAGTTCATACAAAAGTATTCTATAAATGAAAAACGGACGCCATAGTAGGCAAATCCCTGTGTGTGTGCGTGCGCGCGCATAGTCATTAGGTACATGCAATGCATAAGTAACATGCGTCACCGGTCACATGCAATGCATGAGTCATATCTATCCATTGAATTTGCTCAAAAAAGTAATTCCATTTTTTTTTATCTTGTCCATCTTTATAATTTAATTAAAATTTTCTATTTCAAATAGGTTACATGTGTAAATTGATATTTTGTAAGTGTGTGGGCTTTGTCCCTCTTTACTAAGCCAATAAAAAAATGTCCACGCTTGTGGCTCCTCCGGAAATGAAATCATGGCATTGTACCTGATGGCAAAACTATTCCAATACAAAGATAACAAACATTCAAAAATTGAACCGTAACCAAAGCAAAATGTCCAACAATGGTTCCACCTCAAACTCAAGAAAAGAATTTAAATAGGGGGAAAAAAATGTTTTAAGCAATAATGAACAGTGAAGAATGTCCAAAACAACGCACAATAAAACAAAACAAAACAATATTTTTATTAAAAAACTAAATAAAGCAATAAACATATGCAAACAACACATGGATCTTAAAAAACAAGCAAATGTGCAAGGAAAAAACAACCAACTCTTAACAAGACTTTTTTATCACATGCCAGCCTCAAGTCAGTGCATCTTAGGTAGAACATTGATAGAAAATTGCTCCAATCAAGACAAATCTTGAAAGCATTGGATAGCAGCTATCATGTAACTTTTCTTGTTGTAGCTTTTTGCTATATTAAGGACATCTTGTCCTCTTAAATTGCACATTTTTTTATTCTTAATGCAATTTTCTCTTATCAAATAAATAAATAAAGAATCAAGGAAAATCTAGCTTCAAACATGATATAAGTTCATTCTCATCATTATAAACCTTACATTACATCCTTTAGGCACATGCCCAAACATTTTGTAACTGGAGCAAGTAGAGATGAAGTTACAATGTCATTTGCACCTTTTTAGGCATTGTTTTTGTGAAAATACATTTTCTGCAATTATGTTAGTTTGTCTCACATATTTCTTTTTTTAAAACAATACATGTTAATTTGTGCTTATAGTGTAATACATAGTTTCTAAAATTCGAGTATGATTTAAAAGATGCTTCCAACACCCTTCTAACCTTAAGACTCTTCTACGCCTCCTTTTTGCTTCACTGGCACTCACAATTGATTCCCACCTTTGTAACCATGAAATTAAGAAACACGGACATAGACACGGGACACAGACATGATTACACACAGAAAGCAGAAAAGCAGTAACGCAAATACTTGACAGGAACACTGCAGGAAGCTCACATTTAAAAGTCCAAAGAATATTCCAAAAAAATCATAATAAGTTGATAATTGTGATAAATAGTAAAAACTATGATTGCTCTCTAGGATAGAATCTTTAAGTCAAAAACAAAATACTAATGGTGATCAAGAATGCAGGATAGAGGGTAATCACTAATTTCAGTTGATTAATGATGGGGTTACAATTTTCATTTAAAGCTGAGAAGAAAATAACCACTATAACTAGAAATGGGGATGGATCATATTGTCTGTCTAAATCACCAGAAACAAAATTTTCATCTGCGGTGTTGAATAATCGGGAATTCTCATAGTTTCAAATTAATTCATTCTTGTCAGGGCCTTCTGAGGGAAGAAGTTTATTCAGTAGGTTATCAAAGGGCATAACATTTGCAGAATTGCTCAAGCCACCAGAAAAAAAAAAGTTTGAAATTTTCCAGCAAGGAGGAGTTGCGAGATTGTAGGGATCAGGACTCAGTAAAAATACCAGGAGACATTTCAGCAGGCATATCCTATGGATTTTTCATTGCACTGTAAACTGAGCCCCGGGATGAGCTGCTGTGGAGATCAAAGAGACAGTTATATGGGTTTAAAGTGTTCAATAAGAGTTGGGCATGGGGAATGGTAACATGAATACTTGTTTTGAGTTGGTTTGGTTGGGGAGAGCCTGTGATACGAGAAGAGAAAAGAAATGGATTTCTCTCCACTTCTCTTGTTTGGTCAACATGAATTGGATGGATAGCAGAACAGATGTGGACAGAAATGGAGGGGAAAAAGCAAAAAAGAAACCACATATTTCTCTGCCAAAGAGAAAAACAAAGAGAAAATGTGAGAAAATAAAAAATTAAAAAAACCCTTAAACAACACTAAAAGTATCCCTGGGGGAGGCATTCTTGTAAATGAAAATTGATTTTTATTCTCTTTCCCCATATTTACTCTCTCTTTTATAAAACCAAGCAATGAGGAGAAACTAATTTCTTTTCTCTTCTCTTCCCTAATACAAGTTTATTTTTTTATCTCCATTTCTCTCCAACCAAACAAACAAATAGCTAATATAGGAAGTATCTAGTTATACTCCTGAAATCAAACTTGACCCAAACTTAAGGTCATTTCATCCTTATTTTTTATTAGAGAGAGAGAGAGAGAGAGAGAGAGAGAGAGAGAGATTATTTTCATTTTTCATAACCAAGTCCCCAAAAAATTTACTTAAAAAAAAAAAAAAACATAGGACATGTTTGAAGATTCATTTCCAAAAATGTTTTAGAAAGAATTTGAAAAAAATCAATTTAAGAAGAAGATTTTAGCATTTTCCTCTTCACATTTTTTATTTATGAAACAAACACAAATGTTCACAGAGTTTTTTGCACATTTTTAATTTCCAACTGTTCTTTTAAGTTTGAAAAAAACAATTAAAATAAGTTTTTGAAATGAAACCAAACACAGCATAATTCTAACAAATCTTGACCAAATTCACAAGAAACAAACATCAATAAAACAAAAATAGAACTTATACACACATAACAGCATCACAAAATTAAGAACAAGTCAGACAAGTAACTAACTAAAAAGTCAAAAAATTACAATCAAAAAAAGTCTATATAGAAATAATAAATTAAGAAGAGGAATCAGATTAACCTTCTGTAATTATTAACTCCATCATGACGAGGAAGCTGATAAGTAGAGTCTCTCAAGCAGAGACTATAGCACTTAAGCATAGACATTTGCTGAAGCAGGCTGATATAGATATGTCCGACCCAAGTGAAGAGAGAGTGATTATTGCCTCTCTGTTGCTACTGAGAATGCAGCAATTGAAAGCTGCTAGCAGATAATAATCATTGGGGTACGGGTCGTCGTAATAGTGAAGCTTGTGATGGAAATGTTGTGGTCACAGGGGAGGAGATGATTGTTGGTGCCCCAGTTGGTACAGCAGTTCATCTCAACTGTTTACAGTGAAAAAGAGACCAAGATTCTAAACAAGATGAGTGCCTAGTAAGCAATGTTGATTGCATTATTTGAGCTTTGAAATGAAAATTTTAAAAGCAAGCACCTAAACAATGAAAGAAAAATTTTAATACAGCTCTCATCTCCAATAGTTTTGAAGAAAATGAAACTGACAAATGCATATACTGTAGGTTATGGAGTTATTTATTATACATTGATTATATGATAATAATCGGAATATGTGGATGCTGCAAACACAACTAAAAATTTGCTAGCATCTATTCTTGGTATGAAAGACCTATGCAAAACCAATATTATCTAGGAATAAAGATCTTGAAAAAAGAAAGGATTTGCTCTTTCATAATCCCATTATATTGAAAGGCTATTTAGATGCAAGCCTTTGAGAACACCATTTGACTCCAACAAACAATCAAATAAGAACAAAGGTGACAGCGTGTTGCAAAAGAAGTATGCTAGAACCATTGACAGTTCAAATTATTTGATGAATGGTACTCACTCAGATATCGAACATGTGATAAATTCAAAACAATTTATGGCATCTCAAAAATTCAATTACCTACATTCAGTAATGTCCAAATAATTACAACAGGTTGAAAAAAAAATATTAATAATAACTCAAACAGGTAGATTGAAAGCCAATACTCTAATCATAACCTGTATACATTGTCATATCCTCAATATAACCAGAGAATTCAGCACATTTTTAATCCTCTGCCCCAAGAGTGAATTTTCAACTGATCATAATTCATTAGCACTAGAAAAAAAGGCAATGATTCCCGCCTTTCCTTTGGTGTGGGAAAGGAGGGATTGGTATCACTTATCACTCCTCTTCCAGCTAGGGTTTATCAAAAAATTACCCAATTCAGGAGTCTATTTTTAAGATTTTTGGAAAATAAATAATGAGATTAAATTCTCCACCCGACCAACTAATCAAATCTAGAGAAGCCAAAACCAGACTAGGTCCTCAAGAAAAGCCACCCAACAGCTAAAAATTTTGTCTTCCAACATAATTGGAATAGGCAAAACACAAGTGAATCAAAACATTCCCGTCAAATTTTCTTTAACGTTAACATATCCCAGAAAAGCCAACAATCAGATGGGAATGGCTACTAGTTGAAAGCAGATCAAATGTTTAGCACCACAAACTTCAATTTTGATTTTTGAGGAAAATGAGTTTCCAACAAGTCAAGAATACGGCAATTTTCTTAAAAAAGGATATATCAAAAATACGGCAATTTAATATGAACCCATTTACGTCCAAGCAAAACAGATAAACATGATTTTTGACATAAAAGCAGTGCTAGCCGGACTGACTGATAAATAAAATTGATTATGTTAGGTGGATCTAAACATTATAAAGAATCGTCAACCTCAGACAAAAGAATGGAGAGAAAAATCAATAGAAGAAGGTGGTCTCACCGACAGTAGAAGAAGAAGAAGAAGGTGTACAGTGTTCCTAATCAGAAATCTCGCAAGAGAAATGCAGAAGAAGATGCAGAATTTAAAGTGAGATAAGAACAGGTGACTCGCAGTGACTAACGAGTAACGAGTCCTATGCCTTGATGAAAGTAACCCTAAGAAAATCTAGGAAGGACAATCTAGTGTCAACTTCAAGGGTCAATTTCAAGGGACAATCTAGTGACCTTTTACGAGGTCAAGTGTTCAAACCCTTTCGAACTCGTTTCCGTCCCTGAATTCTTAAATTTACCCTCACTTTATAATTGTGAGGTCACTTCAAGGGACACAAGATTAGTCACGTGAATCATAAAATAGACGCGTGGATACCCAATGCGTATTCCAAAAAAAAAAAATCCCAAAAGGAACAATATTGACAAAAGTAAACCCTAAAAGAACAATCTCCTAAAGAAAACCTAGAAGAGACAATGTGTCTGGCAAACTAGAAAGCCATCCCAAAGTTACACTAAATGCACATTATTCCCTGAACATTAATCAGGACTGCGTTTATAGGTTAATTTTAAATATTTAATAGTGATAACACCACTATCAATATGCGACTTTTGCAAGCTATATATAGCTCTTTCTTTTAGGATGGCAAAAACATATTAGTAAGTTGGATTTGAACAACTCATAAAGGCATGAGATTTAAATGGACTTAAATCTAAGTTATTAATTCATCTATAAATCGAAGAAGAAGTTCTAAATTCAAACCTATCCGATTAATAAATAAGCTATAAATAAATATCTATTAAGAAAATATATATATATATATATATTTATAACAATGCCTATCCATTATTTTTCACTTTACTATTTTTTCAAAAATATGTTCGTTTCGTGAACCAAATCAAAATTGAAATTAAAATAAAATGTAACTGGAAATAATATTTCAAATTGCTTCACACCTAGTTCAACATATGACCAAAAATGGAATCAAATAGTTGTGTTGTTCGGTATTTCCAAATGTACACATTCAAATCAATCATTTTGTCTTCTACAGTTTATGTTGGAAAAATAAAGAATATATCATTTTCTTAGTAATCCTCAAACATGCACATGGAATTAAAGATGAAAAACAATAGACCTAGTGTTAATTCATTTAATTTCTAACAAATAATCGACAAAGTGTCATCCATATTTTGGACTTTGTCCCATCAAGGAAATTATAAGAGGCTCGACCACCCAACAAAAGCATCTCACCCCATGTTTGGAGAGATTTTAGATTTGAATTTGTGTTAGATTTGGATAAGATGTAATACAAAATTGTTTTGAAATTTGTACAAATCCACCCAAATCCAAATCCAAGGTTTGAATTCCAAGCTCGCAAACACAGTTTCAAAGTATTTCAAGTTTTCTCACCTAATGAAGGGTCGAGTGGCACTAACTAAAACACTTTTGCTTAACAAGATAGCCAAATATTATCACAATTAAGCACAAAAACACAATCACAATAGTTCAATGAAAAGTAAACAAAAGCAATAAGCAATTCATGAAAGCAAAATGGCGAGCAAGTGGTAAACATTGAAGCAATGTAATTCATTAACAACACCTCCATAAGTAGCGTATTTAACAAGGGAAGCAAGTCAACTAAACACGTTTAACAAATGCTAGTGAGTTTTACAAGACTAATGAACACTCACCCTTCCCTAAAGAGTTTTATATGCTACTTTAGTTCTATTACTAGGAAACATTAAATTGTTTGATGTGTCATACTCTCACTTTACACTAAGTTTTACATCTACTCAAAGCAAAAAACTCATACTACTATTTATATCATTGTAACCAATCTCATGCACACAAAGCAAGTAGTCATAGGCCAGCATAATGCCCTTAACAAGCTTGGTTCGTAACATTCTCCCCCGCTTATGCAGTTAACGTACTCATAGACTTTGACACTAGGTGCCCTTCAACTTTGTGTCTTTTGTTAAAATCCAACTGATTTCTTCGTCCAAGGCCTTTCTACTTCACTAAGAACTCATGCTACTTCTTCCTTGTTGACGTTTGTTCAACTTGAACACGCATAGTAGAACTACACAATCAAATAAGAAACAATCAACAACCACTAATGCAATCACTCAATGATGAAATATAATCAAGAAGCAATCAAACAATAATAGGAAGAATAAAAAACACAGCTAGAACGCACAAGATTTATGTGGTTCGCAATAGCCTACGTCACAAGAGCAGCAACCTCGGTTTCACTATGATCAATGTTAAAGCTACAATCTTTAGGTTACAATATTGTTTAAGTATGAACCCAACGCGTACAAAAGTGTTCTAATATATATAAACTACATCTATATCGATCCCCCGGAGGGAAATCCTCAAGATAAGTTCAATCTACAAGCCCCTAATTTGAAAATACGTAATTTGCACCAACAGAAACCGTCGACGGTTAGGCCTCAAACTGTTGATAGTTTGTCCTCCATGGCTACACCTTACTTCAATCTCTTGGTCCCTCACTTCACGTAGTTTTCTCTGGTGCATGTGATCTGCTTTAGATATGAGCCACATCCTCAACAATCTTCACCTTGGCGAATATTCACCACCTTGGAAATCTGAAAGCAAAATCGCTGCTCCACCCGGGCCTATAGATTGGGTCTCCCATCTAGCACCTGGAGACTTAAACCAAGTCCAAGTCATGCTTGAACTTGATCGTGGTAATAGGAGCTCCACCTAGTTGAACACCCAACTCCTTTAGTGATCCTTCGAACCACAATGCTACCTTGATAGCCTCAGCCTCTACCAAGAACTCTAATCCAGTTGTAACCAGCGCACCCTGAGACTGTACCCCTGACTTCTGACAATTAGGCCTTCCCACAACATACCCCATTGTAAGCCTCTTGTCAACTAAGTCCCCTGTGTGGCCCCTATCTACAAACCTCACAACTGACAAAACCCTCTGTTGCCTGTCGAAGTACCCAATTGTATTGGTGTAGGAAACCTCTGACACGACCCAAACATCACCGTTTGTTCCCGAGTACTGAGCGGTAGACTATTTACTTAGATTCGCCAACGGTATATCGGTAACCGGTTTAACATCAACCATACTAAACTTCAACAACACCTAATCCCCAAAACCACCCTGAGATAACCACAGTTTCCATGTAGTTTAGTCCACACAGCCGCCCTGAGATAACACCAATCTCCCCACAGCTACAAAGTCACCTAGAGATAATCTCAATCTCCTAGTAACTTTAACCTTGCGAATCTCCAACCCAAGATTACTATTGGCAGCACTCAACACCTTCATGTTAATTTCCATTCTCAACAGACCCCGACTGATTTGCCTCAGTCCTAACCTTCCCAACAATCGGCATGTCACTCACATAAAACAACAAAATACCTGCCCATTTGCAACCTATCTCCCTCCCCCCCCCCTCTCTGAGAGCATCACCAACCCCCACGTCTGATTCTTATACAGTACCTCCATCTCCTCCACCATGGCACCTATCCACCTAGGAACCTACCCTTCTCCTAGCCGTGCACTGCCTTTTGAAAGGTAATAGGATCCTTCCTGCTGGTAATGGTTGCATACAACATCATATCACACCTAGGCGGTAGCCTAATAGTGCCTCTAAACCTATTGTGATCCTGCTAATCTCTCGAATTTGAACTCCCTACATCATGACCAATGTCATCTCTGCCTTAAGTCTGAAGCTTCACTTGCATCACAATCTCCTTTCTACTCTAGTTTATCCTGTGATACTGCAAGTCTCTTAAGTTAGAACTCCCTACACTTCTGCCTCAAGTCTCTAACTCCACCTGCTCAACATGCTCATTGTTGCTACTGTAGCTTTCTAGCATCCGTTCCTCTTTATCTACCTGAGTACGTTGTTCCATTGTTTTAACACCTAAAACCATGTCTCCACTAATCGCCACCCTGTTTGCCATTGGATCACCCAGCTTTAACACATCTTTTTTATATACCAGAAAGATGCACTATCTAAACATAACACCAAGCCTAGATCCCACTTCACTAGAAACATGCATAGCTGGACCTCCAAAGTCTACCGCATAGCCAGTCCAAGCCTCTCCTCCAACTCTCCCATCTAGTGACACCTTTGGCGATTGATTAACCAAAAAACACGTCATACTCACTGACTTCACCAAGAAGTCTCTTACAAGCCTTGCATACACCAAGCCCTGCTAACAAAACTTCTTGAACACCAGCGTACTCAGCAGCAATATCTAACCTAAGGAACTCTCTCCCAGTCTAGTACTCCACCTCAGTCACAAAGTTACACCTGGCAAACAACTCCAACTTGTGCCGCATAAGATACCCCTAGACCTTTCGTGATAACCTCACGAAATAACCATATCCAACCTGTGATGTTGCCCTCACCAGTCCCTAAACATCCGCACCAATGTAGTTAAGAATACCTATCATTTTGTGCGTGGTTACATTACACAAAACAGTATTTTCTAACTCAAAACTCTCAATTGTAGCTCCACCTACAACTGTGTTACCCTACAGTGCATAGGTACTTGTTAATTTTGTAAATAATTTTAAATTTAATTTTTGGAAGATGTTGAATTTTGATTCTACAGTTAGAGTTTAAATTCAAACAAAACATAAATCAATAATTTTCCCAAAATATGCCAAACAGAATTTAGGTATTTGATTCTAGTTTAGAATATCCTAACTTGGGTGTTGATCTGGATCTGACCCAACAACCTAAGTCAACTTGACTCGGATCCAAGTCAATCGACCCAAATGTTAACTCAGATCCAATTACCCTAAACCCAATTACTCATACTCAAATACTCCTAAATCGAACCCAAAAGACTTGGATTAGCTTAACCTGAGTCTAGGTCCAATAACTTGGGTCCATTGATTTTTGACCCTAACCTCAAACCAATGATTCTGCAACCCAATTCTAAATTTAGGCCCACATAGGCCTAGTTCAACTTGGTCCAACCTGAAGAGGACCTAAATTAAGCCCAAAAGCCCACCCTAGATCTAACGCATAGGCCCAATTAGTCCTTATTAGCTTTATCGTGATCCCAAGAGGGGGGGTGAATTAGTACTTTTAAAATTTAAGCCCTAGGTGTGATGACCCAAAAATATATATACGATTAAAGCACAATAATAATAAAATAATAAAAATGGGCATTAAGTTAATATCAATACTTTCTGTAAGATCCTTGATTCCATGTTTGATGCCTAAAAAAGACCTTGTCTTAGTGAGTGCTCAGAGACCATTGCGGCTCAATCGCTCCCTGGAGGTCGGCCTGATCAAAATGGAATTTCATAGGATAAATAGGATAGACACTGTTTGTACACGTAAATAAGTACATCAAATAATGTTTTGACTGATATAAATTGTAGAAATATATGATAAAATAATAATAATACAGGTATCCTATGCGGGGCCCACAAAACTGTGTGGGGCCCACATGAGTCCTGAAGCCGTGTGGAGGTTTACACGAGTCTTGAAGCTGTGTATGGCTCATAAAATCGTATGAGGGTTGTTGGAGTTACGTAAGATCCATTTGGGTCTCGAAGTTGTGTGGGTCCCACAAGACCATGTGGGTCCCACATGAGTTTTCAAAATTCAAATTTAATTCTTATTCAAAAATAAATAATAAAATAAATAAATACTAAAAATAGTTTAAAAGTAATAACAATGATATAATAATGATTAAGAAAAAAAATTAAATAATTAAATAATTAATTAACCAATTGATTAATTAATTAGGTAAGTAATTAATTAAAAATTTAATTAATGGGAATGGTGGCAAACACTCCCACATGGCTTCCATCCCCATCCCATACTCAGCCCATACCTTACCCATCCCTTGCCCATTCTTTAATTCTAAAAAATTATAATTTCACCCCTCTCCCCACACTTTTACAAATTCCATTTCTTCCCCAAAATTTTCCTATAAATAGGGAGCTCTCAACCTTCATTTTTCACAACAATTTTCTAAGGAAGAGAAGGATTAGTGAGTGAAAGAATTTGTGGTGGAGAAAGAATTTTTTAATAAGTTCTCAATCACCCACTCTTTCCGATCTCATTTCTTATAGATAATTACAATCTTCGTAAAGAAGAAGGTAAGTAAATTTTGATTATGTTAGTTTTTTATTTTTATTTAAAATTTATGCCCGAGTTTATTTATAAGTAAATTTCGTTTATGTTACTTAGTTTCGTAAAATTTTCATGAGTTTATTCTTATGCATATTTAATTATACCAGTTTTAATTTTAATATTCTTGCATTTATTTTTTTTGGTTAAGAAATATTCTAATCCACTTGAGTAATTTTCAGCATTTCTTTCTATTCAAAAATAAATAAATAAATATTTTTACCACAAAAATTGTGAGGCATGAGTTTATTTTTACATTGCATGTGTTTATGAAAATATGAGTAAAGATGAGATTTTCACGCTATTATTTTAAATTGCATAAATTATAATAAGATGATTTTAAAACCCTTTATGGCAACGAAAGTTCAAACTTACAGATGCTCAGTACCGCAACTTAAAGTTTATATGGATCAGAGTGCACTCACAATGTTTATAGAGTGGTTATTTATGTTAGTGGATTTCTCCTGAGTGCACACCTGGTTCTGGACTAGGACTTAATAAGAAAAATCTCACTTAATGTTTACGTACGTTGATTTAGTTTGATCGGCCAGCCAGCTAAGTCCAGTCTTCGGACCGCACAATCCAGTCATGGGGGTAAACATGACTTACGGCAAACAGACCTAACGGTGGTTTTTACAATATATGTTTATACATATTTAATTACGTGTATAAGGTTACTGATGATTTGAAGGAAAAGTGTAAGTTTACAAGAAAATGATCATTATGGTGCTTTAATGACGATCTAAGGAAAATGTATAAGGAAAAGTATTTGTATGTTTATCATTAAATGTTTATACTGTTTTAAAGTTAAAAGTTTAATTTAATAGTTATAGTATATGATTATAAAATTTTACTATTGTAATTAATGACAAAAGTTTTATATAGAAATTTTTAAATTTATATTTATTCTAGAAGCAGTTTTAAAGTTATAGTATTAAATATTGTTTTATGAAATTTTTAAAAAACTCATTTTAGCCACACACTAATAATAATCTTATTTACTTGCTGAGCGTCGTTTCACTCCAATCATATTTTTAGTTCAGATAACTCTAAAGAGCATGTCGGAAATCAAGCTTAACAAACATGTGAGTGGGGATAGAAAAATAAAGATTATTTAGAAATATTAGTATGATGCCAGATATTTATGTTTATGTAATTTTTCTTCTTTTGAAATAAATGATTGTAATATGGATAATTAGCGCTCTGGTTAAATAAAAATTGAGTTTATTTGCTTCTGCTGTAAATCACTAATAAAAAGGTTAATATCCCAGACCCTTCGGGGTTAGGGTGTACTAGGTGAGTATCCTAACAGCAGTATATTCACAATCCTAAGGTCAATCTAGCACAGGTAAAGTAAATCAATTATGATATCTACTGGAAATTAAATCACACTTTAATCAACTACACATGCACTAGAAAGCAGTAAGGAAAGTGACACGCAGAAATGTTATCGAGGTTCGGCCAATTACCTACATCCCTGCCTTGGCTAACAAGCACAAGGATTACCATTATAATTGCTCACTTAAACGGGTGGAGCGGTACCTAAACAAACTAGGTCAATTAGCACAAGACTGACCTCAACCTTTACAACCAATCCTTACCGAATTAGATTACCGCCTTCTCAGGCCATGCCTGGAAACACTTAGATTTCACAACAATGAAATTGGTACAGTGATTATGCTTTCATGTAAAGCAGATATGTACCCAATTATGTGCAATCACATACACCACCAAATGATATATTAAGTAAGCTCAATGTGGTTGAATATATCTACTCTCAAATATATATTTGCAATCGATGTAATTAGTGCGTGAGAGTGCAAACCAATATGATCTTTGTATCACAAGATGTATCCAATCTAAGTGCTCAAACAAAGATATCAATCAAATCTCATATATATATATATATATATATATATATTTCAATTAGCAGATTTTCTCAATCGTATAAAGCTCAAGTAATGTATAGATTTGGTTTGCAAAAAGAGATTCAATCTTTGTGTTCAATAGATGATAAAACTCAATGAATATTGTAACAAAGATTTTATCACATAAACAATTATCTCTTCAAATATTTTTCAAGATGAGACATAGTAGATATTTGAAAAGATTTTGCAACCAAATTAAAATACGAGCTTCTCAAGATGTTGCAATGAATATGCAATCTCAGAAGATCAAACGAAGTCTTCTTTGGAGAGACTTATTAACAAAGTCCTCTAAGAATACTTAAGGTTTTGCTCTCAAGTAAAATCATATCAATCAATCACAAGACATAGGAGAGCAAACCTATAGAGTAATCAACACTCAAATCAAACTTACAAAGGATTTTTGGCAATAAGAGAAGTTAAGTATGAGTGTATGGAGCTTAGAAATGAGTAGTATAAATTTTGGAATTGAGAGAAAATTTACTAATATGATTTTCTAATCTTGTTACTAATTATTCCAAATGAAGGAGTATTTACAAACTTTCCCCTGATTATAACCGTTAGGGACACAAGTGGAATAATTATAAAATTTTTAATAATATTTAATCAATTTAACCAGGTTTAAAAAAGTTAACTGCGGCAAAAAATTCGAAACAACCCGAGAGCACTGGTCGACCGAGCCAGGTTTGGTTGACCAAAGTTCTTAAGGTTCGGTCAACTAGGCATTAAATGACTTGTGAGTTCGGTCGACCGGACTTGTATATCCAAAGGCGATTTTTCCATTTTTATGAGGTTCGGTCTACCGGAAAGATTTTGAACTAAGTCCGTCGGTCGACTAGACCATTGAGTTCCCATACGTGGGAACTCGGTCGACCAAGTTGGTAATGTGTATTTTATTCTTAGTCGACCAAGAAGTCAATAAAGTTGACTTCTAGGGAGTTCGGTCGACTAGGGTCAAATGAATTGCAAGAGTTCTGTCGACCGGGTTGTGGTCAACTTGTTGATCTAATCCTTAGTCGGTCAACCGGGGGCAATTTGTACATGGAATGTCGGTCGACCGAGTGTGCACATTTAGTGCATTTCGGTCCTGTTTCAGCCAACAATCACCCTATTCAAATGACTAATACATATAAGTGTGTGAGTGAGCGTCCTAAGGTCATTTCTAGGTCCTTTAAGTTATTTTTGGTTTGCGCTTACTTATTAGATCATGCAGGTGAAGTGTGTGTGATTATTACAAACCAATCCCTATTTATTATTACAGACCCTTTGCATAAAAATGAAATACAATACAACAGAAATTAGATCTTCAACTTCAATCTCTCTTTGTGCATTATGATCTGCCAATTAGAGTTCCTGCACATAACTTCAAACACCCATAAAATATAACAGGTATATGTCATTATCAAAACCGGGCATGATCTATAAGGTTAACAGTCCTGACCTGATTGGCTAACTCAACATTTACTTACCCATGGCCCAATTGGTCCAATCTACCTGAGCACCCATGCCTAATCTAGTTCAGTCTATGTTAACCAAACCCTAACCTGAGCTTCTTAACCTAACCTAACCATTTAACTTGGATTAATCAACCAAACCCATTGCCCTACTTGGACCATGGGAAAATTTCCAGTAAAATCCCTAGAAAATAGAAAGAAAAGCAAAGAAAATCTAGAGAAAAAAAAAAGGGTTTGCTTTACCATTATAACAACCAGGTTTAGATCAGAGAAACGTGGAAGAAAGCTTAAAGCCCTTTGCCATTAAACCCTTGGTTGACCTGCAAAGCAAAAGAAAGACTGAAAGAGGGTGAGATTTGAAAAGAAAGAAAAACAAACAAATTAAATAATAGAAATAAATCATTAGGGGAAAAGTAAAATAGATTGAGAACAAAACAGGAGACATAGAGTGATAAGAGAGAAAAAAGAGGAAGGAGAGATCTCCGTGAGATAAAATAGAGAGAAAGAGACAGTGAGATTTAGAAAGAAAGAGATGTGTATATGTGTGTGTGTGTGTGTGTGTGTGTGAGAGAGAGAGAGAGAGAGAGAGAGAGAGAGAGAGAGAGAGAGAGAGAGAGAGAGAGATTATATATATATATATATATATATAATAAGACACATGTCACCGTTCGTACGGTGACATGTGGCACAACCAAGGGCGCGTATATGGAAGGTGACGTAGCACAATCTTGAGTGTTCAATATACGTTTTCCCCAGACAGTTGGAATGTCACCATATTAGCGATTTGCGTTACATCCTTAGAACGAACCATGATGTCACCCTACTATAGAAAATTAAAAAAGAAATAAATAAATAAAGCAATGACATGTGTCGCCACCGTTGGCTGACATGGCAACTCTTCCCCAACACGGTTTGACCGGGGTCAACCTGGGTTGACCTGATTTAGACCGATTGAACATACCTGACCTGTCCGAACCGCCAATTCATTTATTTAATTTTAAAATTAATTTTTAACTTTTAAAAATTGGGGAAAATAGTAAAAAAATTTGAAAAAATAAAAAAATATTTAAAACTCATAAAAATAACAAAAAAATATTTTAATTATTTTGGCTTGAATAACAAAAAAATGAAAAAAATACCAAAAATGAAGAAAATGTCTTCACAATTTCAAAAAAATTGTGGAAAAATGTTGAATTTTTTTTAAAAAAAAATTCTAAAAGATTTTATAAAAATTTGGGAATGTTTTAAAGACTTTGTTTTTATCAAATTAGCTGAATTTATTACTATATATATATATATATATATATATATATATATATAATTTTTGTGTTTGTGCGTCCTAATGATTAAAAAAAGGATAAACAAGTGTTTCAAACCTCACCTATATTAGTTTTGAGGGGAGATTTATCTAATAAGATCCTTTCATTTGGAAGTCTTATTAGACATTCATAAATCGCATTTTATTTTATATTTTTTAATATTTGTTTTTTAAAAGGAGTTAAGTATAAACCATTAGATTCAATTAAGGGATAATTCATGGTTAATTAAGTACCATTTGTAGAACGAGTGTGTAAGGGGTGCTAATACCTTCCCATCGCATAACTGAACTTTCGATCATAACTCTAGTAAATGTAGACCGAGACTACTGATTCCTTGACCTTAAGACTAGTTTAGAGACCAATCAACGAGTAGTGGTTAGGTGAACTAACCGAATTTAGGAAACTAACAAGCTAGTGCCGACTCCATCAAACTTTCAATATTATTATTCATCATCATTCTAGACCCTTCTCCAAGACGTTGCGACATGCTGGCCTATCCTTATTTTAATAGTAGTGATTATTATTAGTGTAACTATTTTTTATTGTTGTTATTATTATTTTTTATTTTATTTTATAAGATTATTATCCTTAAAATAATAATCATAATTTTTCCACTATATTATTATTGTTGTTGTTCTTGTTGTTATTATTATTCTTATAATAATTTTATTTTTATTATTATTATTATTATTATTATTATTATTATTATTATTATTATTACATAATAATATCCTCAAAATAACATTATTATTGTCTTTTTTTTATATTATTATTGTTCTTGTTATTAATATTATTTTTATAATACTCAATATTACGGTTATTGTAATTATTCTCAGTTTATTATTATTTTATAATTACTTATTATTATCCTTAAAATGATTATTATTACTTTTTCCTTTTGTTGTTAATATCATTGCCCTTGTTGTTATTATCATTTTTATAATAATAAATATTATTGTAGTTGCAATTATTATTATTATTATTATTATTATTATTTTTATTGTAATATTATTAATATTATCATCATTTCTTGCTTTTTTTTTTTTAATTTTTATAATAGTGATAAGTTTTAGTTTAATTATTATTTTTCAAATAATCAATCAAAACAATTATACAAATCAAATTTTACATACTGTTGCAGCCAAAAATTGAACGACCTTCACGATTCCTGATTACGACCACCTGAAAAGACATAAATAAGCAAGGCTTGGAGGACCCGGGGTGTACTCTGGGGGATCACTCCGATGCCTAAGTCAGGGATTGACTTGAGAGGTTTTTTATGCAACAGTAAAGTAGAGTTTAGAATGAGATACCTTAACCTCTTCTCTGAATCCCCATTTATGGTGATGGAGTTTGACCCAAGGGTGATGTGCCATTTATTAGCGAATTATGGCGCAAACGTGAATCGCTCCAATTGTTATAACATTGGCGTAGATTGTTCAAGTTATCATGGAGCTGGCGTCAATTGCTCTGCCTGAGCAGTTGACTTAGGTGGTAATTGCCCTCATCAATGCTGGGATAACTATCTCACTTAAAGCTTGGTGGGATAACTATCTCACTTCGCGCAAAAAAAAGAATTTTTTTTTCTGCAATTAAAATTAAGGAAGAAAATGGGCAACAAACTCAAGAAAGTGATGTTGTTTCATCTTTGATATGAGCAATCCTCAAAACCTTAATAGGAGAACTTGATAATGCATTTGAAAAAAATAGTGTTATTTTAGTCGATCTTACTTGTTCGAAACTATCTGATTTTACATGGTACAAAGATGTTTTTCTTGCAAAAATTTTATGGAGAATCGATGGAAGAAGTGGTTTTCGGAAAGAAAAGTTAATAAGTGGTTTACCAAAATTGTTTGCTCTAAGAGTCAGGGAAAGAATTAAAGATACAGTAGGAACTAATTATGCAACAATTACCTATGGTCAAATTATTAATGTCATTAATCATGAAGGTTTGAAGTTATGCAATGAACTTAAAATTCAATTACAAATGAAATATGAATTCAAGAAAAATAATGGAGAATTAGGAGATTTCTGTACTCAATATGGTTGCGGAAAAATTCAAGTACCCTCAAGAAAAGTTAAAAAACATTATAAAAAGAAATATAATAAGAAACATAAGAATTATAACAAAATTATTATAAGAAGAGACATTATAAGCCATCAAAAGGGAAAAACACTAAAGGGTCAAAGTATAAAGATAAAAGTAACATAACTTGTTTTAAATATGGTAAAAAGTGTCATTACAGAAAAAATTGTAGAGTTAAGTAAGAAATCAAAGAGTTAAATTGTAGTAATTAGCTCAAAAGGCAAATGCTTTCTTTAATAACAAGTACTAGAAATCAAATGCTTTCCTCAAAGTATTCAATAGAAATATCAGAATAATCCTCAGAAGAAAATAAGGAAACTTGTAATGAAGATATAGGATTTTGTTTCTGTAATAAGTGTTCAAAATCATTAAATGCTATTTCAAAAGAAAGTAGAATTATGTTAGAAATGTTAGAACATGTGGATGATCCAAAAGTTAAAAACAAGTATTTAACAAAGCTAAAAGAACAAATAATAAAAGAAGAAAAACCAAAAATTTGTTAAAGAAGACTATAATATTAGAGAAATTATTGAAAGATATAAAGGAAAAGAAATTATTGCAAATAAATCAAATAAACCAACATTTCAAAATTTGCAACATGAAGTTAATCAAACAAAAGCAGAAACTATTGATATTAAAATAGTTAAGAAGTTTACAAATAAAAGTTGATTTAATTCATGATAAAGAAGAAATTAAGTCTAAATATGAAAGTGAGAAGGAAGAAGAAACAATGATTTTCAAGTTGTTTTAGAAAAAATAGAAGATTGCAATGAACGAGAACATAGAAGAAAATAAGGAAGAAACTGGAAAAATGCAGAGAGTTGCGAGAGACTGAAAAAATGCAGAGAGCTGCGAGATAGTTCTTCTCTTCTCTTATTATTCTTGATGTACTCTTAAGGATATATATATATACATGTAACAGAATAACTGAGTAACTAAAAAAACTGAAAAACTAAACATTAACTAAACAACTAAAAATAAAACAAGAATTAGTTAGAGTAGCAATAGCAGCAAACAGCTACAACAACTGGTTAGCAACTGTTAACCAGATAAAAAAATATATTTTGATATGCCCCCTCAAAATGGAGTATGGATATTATGAATACCCATCTTGGACAAAATGTTGTTAAAAAGTTGAGAACCCAATGCTTTTGTTAAAATATCAACCAATTGGCAATTTGTATTGATATGCTTGGTTTTGATAACACCTCGTTGAATGAATTGTCGAATAAAATGACAATATACTTCGATTTGTTTTGTTCTCTCATGATAAACTGGGTCAGCAGCTATGTGAATGAGTGCTTTGTTGTCATAAAATAGTGAAGTAGCTTGTGAATGAGGAATATCAAGCTCACGAAAGAGTTGCAGCATCCAAACGATTTCAAAACCTGCAGTACCCATAGCTCTATATTCTGATTCCGCAGAAGAGTGAGAAACAATTGTCTATTTCTTAGATTTCCAAGCAACAAGAGAGTCACCTATGAAAACAAAAATCCCTGTTACTGAACATCTAGTGTCAATACAACCAGCCCAATCAAAATCTAAAAAAAAATTACAGATGTGTTAAGGAAAAGCAAGAGTAGAACAACCCTTGTGATGGTGCACCTTTAATATACCTCAAAACCCGTAAGGCAACATCAAGATGAGGTTTTCTTGGTTCATTTAAGAATTGATTGAGAACTTGTACTGAGTAAGAAATATCAGGCCTTGTAACTATGAGATAAAGTAATCGACCAATTAATCTTCTATAATAAGTAATATTAGTCAATAACTCACCTTCATATCGAGAGAATTTTAAATGAGGATCCATTGGGAAATTTGCTGGCTTAGCTGCTAACATGCCAGCATCTTCTAGAAAATCTAATGCATATTTTCATTGACACACTGAAATACCTTGTTTTGCTCGAGAGATTTCCAAGCCAATAAAATATTTTAGAGGACCTAAGTCCTTCAATTTGAACTGAGTATTTAAGAATGATGTGAATATTTGAATTGGTGATGCAACATTAGAAACAAGCACAATATTATCCACATAAACCAATAGAGCAATGAAAAAAGTGCTGGTCTTCTTGATGAACAAAGATTGATTTGCTTCATATTGAATAAAACCATCTGAAATCAAAGTATTGGAGAGTTTGGAGAACCATTTGCCTTGATGCCTATTTTAAATCATAAAGAGATTTGTTTAAACACAACACTTGTGATTTTGATGAAGTATGATATCCTGGAGGAAGGGTCATGTATACTTCTTCGTCAAGGTCCCCATGTAAAAAAGCATTATTTACATCTAGCTGATGTAAATACAAGTTATCAATGGCTGCCAGGGCTAAAATTGATCTTACTGTGCTCATCTTGGCAACAGGTGAAAAAGTTTCTTGATAGTCAATTCCTTCATATTGCGTATAACCCTTTGTGACCAAACGAGCCTTGTAACGCGCAATGCTACCATCAGCTTTATGTTTCACTTTATAAACCCACTTACATCTTATGGGAGTCTTTCCTAATGGTAGATTAGTGAGAGTCCAAGTTTTATTCTCCTAAAGAGCCTTAATTTCAACACCCATGGCATCACACCAATGTGCAAATTTAGAAGTTTCTTGAAAACTACGAGGCTCATGATGCATGGATAATGCTAGTGTGAAACATTTGTGAGATGAAGACAAACAATGATAAGATATTACTGATGATAAGGGATACAATGTATTTGATGAACAAGAGTCATTCTTGGAGTGGTCTGCAGCATAACAGTGAAAATCTTTTAAATAACTTGCTTGTGTCCTGTTTCTGGTAGACCTTCGTGGAATGGAAGGAATATTGACAAGTGGTGATGAATGACTTGTAGGATTGAAAAGGGAATTGTCTACTGAAGATGATTCATTTTGATGTGTATCTGGTTCTGTGGAAACTAAAACTGGAATTGTATCTGTGGTAGGAAAATTTGAAGTTGGAATAATGAAATCAGCAGGAAGAGGACTTGATTGTGTAGGTGGATGATTCTGTGAATTTTGACCATTAAAGATGTTATCATGACATTCAAACTCAGGTATAGGATTTGGGATTATTGGAGTAAGAGGTGTGTCAATGTGAGGCTGTTTATATGATGCAAAGGGAAAGATAGTTTCATGAAAAATCACATTACGAGATACAAAAATTGTCTTTGAATGCAAATCATATAACTTGTAACCCTTAATGCCAAGAGAATATCCAATAAAAATGCATGGCTTAGCTTGAGGGTCAAACTTTGATTTGTTGTGACAAAGTGTTGATGCATAACAAAGGCATCCAAGAATACGTAAGTGATCATATAAGGGTGGCTTTTCAAATAACATCTCATATGGTGACTTGCCTTTTAAAATTGAAGATGGTGTTCTATTAATCAGGTATGTTGCTGTAAGGATACAATCCCCCAAGAATTTTCAAGGTAAAGAAGCTTGAAACATTAAGGCTTGAGCTACATTTAATAGGTGCTGGTGTTTTCATTCAATGACAGCATTTTGCTGAGGTGTTTCCACACAACTTAAATGATGAATAATTCCTTTTGATTGGAAAAATTCTTTCATATTGAACTCAGGACCATTATCCGATCTTAATACTTTGATTGTGGTTTCAAACTGAGTGGAAATTAACTGAATAAAGTACAACAGAATGGATCGAGTCTAAGATTTTTTTACCATAAAGAATGTCCATGTACTTTGACTATAATCATCTACAATAGTCAAAAAATATCTAGAACCATCCATTGCACATGTGGAAAAGGACCCAAATATCGTAGTGTATCATTTCAAAAGGTTTTGTTGTATGGATTGAACTTGCTTTGAATGACAGCTTGTGTTGTTTTGCTAATGGGCATATGTGACAGATATGTAGACTACTTTTATTTATGCTTGGAATATTATCATGTAACAATGATAGTTTTGAACCAGAAGGGTGTCCTAAACGACAATGCCAAAGATCTTTTTCAAACAAATTAAAATTCATACAATGAACTGAATATGGTAAAAAAGAAGTAGCTATGGTAGATTCTGATTCCAGAAGGTCCTTAGAGCCAGGTAACTGCAAGTAATAAAGTCCTTTAGTTTCTTTACCCACTCCAATTATATTCTTGCTCACGAGGTCCTGTATATAACAATGTGAAGAAGTAAAAGACAATTATAAGTGTGAGTTGGAAGTCAACTTGCTAACTGAAAGAAGATTGAAGTTAAATGCAGGGACACACAACACATCAGTTAAGCATAAATCATTAGAAAGCTTAATAGTACCAATATGAGTGGATTCAACCTTTTGTCCATTTAGCAGTTGAACTTTAGGTGTAATATGAGAATAGGAATGAAATACTGATGCTGAATGTATGATGTGATCACTAGCCCCCATATCAATGATCCAAGGGCTGGTTTTATCATATTGAAACATAGAAAAAACACTAGGAAAAGACCTACCTAACATGGAATATGTTGTGCTGTTATTTACAGCAAAGGCAGATGACAAAGGTGTAGAATTAGGAGTCTTGAGGAAACTTAGAAGCTGCTCACATTGTTCTGGAGTAAAAGGACAAGAATTTTCTATATTAATTGAATCTTTATCTGCAATGATTTGATTAGCAGAAGTAGTATATCTTGTTGCTGACTTGTTTTTGGTAAATTTGTACCCAGGAGGATAACCATGTAGTTTATAACATTTTTCAGCTGTGTGATTCTGATAACGACAATGAGAACATGGTCCCTTTTGCTTATTATTGTTCTGGTATCTTTGTTGGTGTGCATTTGAAGAGTAATTCTTACTCATCATTGCTGTAGATTCAACAGAAGTCACATGCCTTGCAACAGCTCGTTGACGTTTTTCCTGATCAATTAGTGCATACACCTTGCTGATTGAAAGCATAGAATCACTCAACAATATTTGTCCAAGAATTTGTGAATATGTGTCATTTAACCCTATAATAAATTGCAACACATAATCCTTATGAGATGATTTTCCATATGCACATCCTCGACCACAAACACATTTCTTAGTGGCTATGTAATTGGACAATTCATCCCACAAACCTTTGAGCCTATTAAAATATGCTGTTACAGTCAAATTTTATTGCATTAGGTTGGAGATATCCTTCTTTAACTAATAGAAACGTGGTCCATTTGATTATTGAAATCGAATAGCAAAATCATCCCAAAAATCTTTCACAGATTCATGATATAGAACACTTGATGCAATGTCTTTGGAAACAACATTCAAGATCCAAGAAAGGATCATTGTCGAAAAGTAAGGTGTAGTCCTAAGAGGGTGTGAATTGGATTTTAAAAATTTCTTTTAATTCCTTTAAAGACTTCTTTTTATTTCTTTTAATCAATTCTTGACTTGTTTGTTTGAATTACCAATCATAGAAGAACTAAGTTTTTTTAATCCACAACACTATTGCTCAACCAAACAAGTAATCAACTAATCAATTAAACCAACGAATCAAGCACAATGTTCAAACCAAACAATCAATTGATTTGCCAAGTATAAATTCACTGTAGCGCTATTAGATTGATGAAGGTTTGTAATATTCAGTACTCTTTGAAATATAAACACATTCCAATCTGTTGGCCCGGTTGAGCGTCTAAAGGGGGGGTGAATAGATGTTTTTTGCGGATGTGCAAACTTTCTACAAAAATAGAAATCTTACCAAGAACAAGTGCATACAATCACAGTGTAAAGATGTAGGAAATCATAATAACAGTATAAAAGAAATATCAGAGAAGATAAACTTAACACAAAGATATTTACGTGGTTCGGCACCCCACCTACGTCCACGGCTTTAGACCAACTCAAGGATTCCCAAAATCCACTATGATCCTCCTTCAGGCGGAGAAGGCAATACACGATTGCTCACAAAGAGCTTCAACAAGTTGCTCACTTAGAGACACCCTACAATGGCTCACAAAGAGCCTTTCTTTACAAGAAGTAGATGAGAAATAAATACGAATTTGAATGCTCCCTTTAAGCTGAGTATTAAAACAAAATCCTCACTCATTGTCCTCTTATCAATAGAGTAGAAACAAAACTAGGAGCAGCAAGAAGAGGGCAAGTGAGTGTATGAGCAAACCCTAGAAATGAAAGCACCAATAAATGATCTTGATACAATATTAACTTTTTTTGGTGAGAAGTAAATGCAATAACTCCTATTTAAACACCAAATGGGTGAGAGGAATGCTAGAGAGCGTTGGGCATTTATTAATGTAAGACAAGGGTCAAACTAGCCATTCTGCAACATTTAATGAACGCTGCTGCCCGATGTTCGTCAATGAAATTTGAAATTCATCGACGAGCTCTTCCATAAATTTGTCAACGAAGCCTTGTGTTCATTAACGAGTTACTGGGTCTGAATTCAGGTGCCTCTCGATTTCTTTTCGTCATCGAGAACCCTGTGTTCGTCGACGATTCCTGGTTCTGAATTCAAATACCTCTCAGTTTCTTTTCGTTGACGAGAACCCTGTGTTCGTCGACGAAGGTCTGTATTACACTCGTCGACGAAGCCCTGTGTTCGTCGACGAGTCCCTTCTTCTTTAGAAAATTTCTTTAAAATTCAAAGAAGGTCCTTGTCCATTTGGGGGTTTCTTTACACACTTTTAATAACTTTACTTGTTTTTGTTGTGTGTGTGTGATATGCCCATTTCTTGCTCTTAATTTTGATTTACTCTATGTACAAGGGATTTACAAGATAGTCTCTCTCTCATTTTCTCACTCATCCTTTAGATCACTTTGTGTAACGTCCATGAATGCTTTGAGAGGTTCTGCTTTTGGTCATGGCACGAGTTGATTTTACTGATTTGAGACTTGTTGATTCTGGTGCCATTCTGTATAGCTGAACATGACTTAGAGAGAAAGGTTAGTATCCTTAAAGAACTGCTAATGGGTTGTTGTCATCAAAACATAGTAGGAATAAAAGACCTTTAACTACTTGGTCTAACATTCTCACCTTTTTTGATGATGACAATCCATTAGTGTCCTCTTTGAAAGATAAATGCTCCCCCTTACTAAATGGATTGGTTTAGAGTTTAAATAAAGTTCTCCCCCTTAATGTTTGCATTGTATGAAAGAATATTTTATTTAAATTTTCGGTAGCATGCCGTTTATAAGTAAGATATTTCCCATTTAATCCTTCATAAAACATAACAGTCCAGTATATCAATCATTCAAGCATGCTTGTACATAGATAGAACATTTATGTTCAAAAGTTTCAATGCTTGTTAAGTTTCAATTATCTCAATACTACATTTGTGCAGTGATTACAAGGCTGTTTTATCAACTAGAAATACATTCTAAATATGTCCGAATACATCTAAAAGGAGACCTAGATCTATTTCTCCCCCTTTGCCATAATCAAAATTGGGGGACAGTAGAGACAAAGCACTACTCGCGTGGCCGACCCAGACGGTCAAAGAGTGCAGCAAGAGAAGCGTCAAGGGTGTCAAAGCGAGCGCGGTTAGCGTTTTCTTGTTGGTCAAGAGATGTTTCTAAGGAATCAAAACGTTTGCGGTGACGAATTTTGAATTGTGTCATGGCATGCTGAAGCCCGTCCAGGCACTCCAGGATATGGCCAAATGCAATGTCCTCATGCTCGCCTTCCTCTTCGTCTGCCTCTATGGCGGCCTCAACTTCATCGACCGAAAAATGGCCCTGCTCATGGGCTTTGACCCACGTGTTGGTTTCTTCATCCTTTTCAAAGTGCATGCGACGAAGGGTCGCCTCAGTGTATATATCTTCTGGCGCAGGATGAATACATGGCAAACTAGTGCAAATGAGGTCGAAGTGATCAAAGAAGGTCGTGAGGAGACAACCGTAAGGAAGACAACCTTGCTGTCTTTTGAGGCCTTCCTCTATGTTCTGAACAATGATGGATGGAAGGTATATGCCACGCCCAACCCAGAGGCAATACATGCTGAAGATGTCACCAAGGGTGACCCAATCCCTACCACCAGTGCGAGGACACAAATTGTACATGATCATATGGTGGAGGACCCGAAATTCTATAGTGAGGTCCTTGGATTTTGGGTGAGCCATCGTGGGAATGCGAGGATTACCAGTAATTAGCTTGAGGGCGGTGTGCGAGTCGAACCAGTCGAATCGTGTTGGCCAAGATGACTTGGGGAGGCAGCGAAGGGGATAAGGGGTGCAACTGAGCACAGCGGAGAATGTATCCTCGGAGAGCCGAATAAAGGTTCCGCGAAATGAAATTTGCATAGAACTCACGAACTAGGTCTTCATAGATGAGCTCATCAAGATTAAAGAGGGCATCCCACCCGAGGGCTTTAATCTTGGAGAGAAGAGTGGGGAAATGGAGCTAGAGGAAATCGGAGGGCATGATTTTTCCATAGACTATGTGCCGCTTGAGAATGTCATTTTGATAGCAGTAGGAAGCTTCGGGAGAGATGAAATGGGGGTCAGGATTGGCTGGGGTAGGCGTAGGAGGACTGGAGGTAGGGCAATGAGAAGAACCTTCACTGGCTTCGGTTTGAAGGTTGCGGCGTTTTGGATGGGGAGCCATTGAGGGACAAAGGGATGGAGAGAGCTGGTATGGCCAAGGAGATGGGGGAGCTGAGGAAATAGGAGAGCCGAGGGAGGGAGAGAGTCAAGGATGTGACGGAAAGTGTCGTGCGTGGTGGCGAGAGAGAAAGAGAGGTGGGAAGAGGTAGAGAGAAAGAGAGGTGGCGTAGGGTGGGTTGGAGGAGGGATAGAGGGCTGAGAGGAAGGAGAGGGTCAGAAGGGGACGGCTAGGGTTTGTTTGTTTGAACTGGAAAAATAAGTATCTCGACAGTTTTCGTCGACAAAATTAAGGCAAATTCGACTACGATACCCCTGTGTTCATCGACGAATTCTTCAGACTTCTCAGTGACAAATACCCTGTGTTCGTCGACAAGAGCAGAAAGAAGGGGAGAAACTAAGTTTAAGAGTATGGAGAGCAAGACCAGGGGGTAAGAGCTGACATAAGGATCCTATAGTATGTCTGAAGGAGTGCACATCCCTAGGGCATGTCGAATTTTGTGGAATCTTCGTTCATTGAGAGGCTTAGTTAGAATGTCGGCGAGTTGGTTTTCGATGGGAACATAAACCAACTCAACATCTCCTTTTTGGACATGGTCTCGAATGAAGTGGTGCCTAATTTCAATATGCTTAGTTCTAGAATGGAGGCACGGATTCTTTGAGATGTTGATGGTACTAGTATTGTCACAATGAATTGGAGTACCTTTAACTAAGATTCGGAAGTCCTTAAGTTGTTGTTTCATGTATAGTGCTTCAGCACAGCAACTGTTGGCTGCAATACACTTAGCCTGGGTGGTGGAGAGAGCTACAGAGGTTTGTTTTTTGCAAAACCAGGACACAAGAGAGTGTCCAAGGAAATGACATGTTCCACTAGTGCTTTTTCTATCGGTTTTACAACCACCGTAGTCAGCATCAGAGTAGCATGTGAGGTCAAAAGGAGCATTTTAGGATAGAAGAGTCCTAAGTCATGAGTGCCTGCTAAGTATCTAAAGATTCGTTTTACCGTATGAAGATGAGATTCTTTGGGACAAGCTTGAAATCTAGCGCATAGACAAACACTGAACATTATATCAGGCTTGCTGGAAGTGAGATACAATAAACTACCTAACATGCCATGGTAGAGTTTTTGGTCAATGTTTTTCCCTTTTTCATCAGCGTCAAGCTTTGTTATGATGCTCATAGGAGTTACTTTAGATTTACCCATTTCAAGGTTGAATTTCTTTAACATGTCCCCAACGTATTTGGCCTGATTTATGAAGATTCCATGTTTCATTTGTTTAATTTGTAATCCTAGGAAGAAGGTTAGCTCACCCATCATACTCATCTCAAATGTTTCCTGCATAGTTTGAGCAAAATCTTGACATAAGGTTTCATTTGTGGCACCGAAAATGATATCATCCACATAAATTTGTATAACAAGCATATCATTTTCCTTATGTTTTAAGAAAAGAGTAGTATCAAATTTTCCTCTAGTGAACCCATTTTCTAGAAGAAATTTGCTTAAGCGCTCATACCATGCTCTTGGTGCTTGCTTAAGTCTGTAAAGGGATTTTGAGAGTTTGTATACGTAATCGGGATGAGTGTGGCTCTCAAATCTAGGAGGTTGCTTGACAAATACTTCTTCATTTATGTATCCATTTAAAAAGGTGCTTTTAACATCCATTTAAAATAATTTAAAGTTTTTGTAGCAAGTAAAGGTAAGGAGCATCCTAATGGCTTCTAGTCTAGATACTGGGGCATAAGTTTCATTGTAGTCAATACCCTCTTGTTGGTTATATCCTTGGGCTACTAATCTAGCTTTGTTTCTAACAATGTTCCCACCTTCATTTTTTTTATTCCTAAACACCCATTTAGTGCCAATTATTGCAGTTTTTTTGGGTTTAGGAACTAAGTCCCATACTTTGTTTCTTTCAAATTGATCTAGTTCTTCTTGCATGGCATTTATCCAATTTTCATCATTTTCAGCTTCTTTAAAGTTTTTAGGTTCTAGATGAGATATGAAAGCAATATGATTACATCCACTTCTTAGGTGAGATCTGGTGCTGACTCCTTGAGATGGACTACCTATGATAAGATCAGTTGGATAATTTTTTACAAACTTCCAAGCTTTAGGTAGTTCATGATTCTCTCTTTCTGCTGGTTGGTTTGACTCTTGAGGAGAAGATCCTAGATGATCAATATTTGTATCTTGACAATTTGTGTCTTGATCATTATTTAACTTGAGTTGTTCTAATTCTCTTTCAATTCTAAAGGTAGTGATTTGGTTCTCTTCATCTATCTCAATAGGTGTTTTGGATGCGTGAGGATTTGTTTCATCAAATACAACATGGGTTGATTCTTGAATAGTTTGAATTCTTTTGTTGAAAACCCTATATGCTTTGCCATTCATGACATATCCTATGAAAATTCCCTCATCGGACTTTGAATCAAACTTAGCTAAATGATCCCTATCGTTTAATATAAAACACTTACATCCAAAAACCTTAAAATGTGAGATGTTAGGTTTTCTACCCTCCCATATTTCATATGGGGGTTTTTCCTAACTTGGATCTAATGATGACTCGATTACTAACATAGCATGTTGTGCTAACGGCCTCTGCCCAGAAGTATTTTGGCAAGTTATGTTTGTTGAGCATTATTCTAGCCATTTCTTGGAGTGTTCGATTTTTTCTTTCAACTACTTCATTTTTTTGTGGAGTTTTTGGTGTGGAGAAGTTGTGTGAATAGCCATTTTCATTGCAAAAGTCTTCAACTTCTTTATTTCTAAATTCTCTCCCTCTATCACTCCTAATGTGTATAATTGACATTCCCTTTTCATTTTGGATTTTTCCACAGAAATGAATAAATGCATTACAGGTGTCACTTTTGTTAGCAAGAAAAATTACCCATGAAAATCTAGAGAAGTCATCAACTATAACAAATGCATACAACTTTCCACTAATGCTAGCTATGTCATTGGGTCCAAATAAATCAAGATGGATTAACTCTAAGGGTCTTGAGGTAGAAATTACTTTCTTAGTTTTGAAAGAGGTCTTAACTTGTTTTCCATATTGACATGCATCACATATTTTGTCTTTCACATAATTGTCTTTTGGTAGACCGTTTGCTAGTTCTTTGGATGAAAGTTTATGAAGTAGATCCATGCTTGCATGACCTAGTCTCCTATGCAATAACCAACAATTTTCATTTGTAATAGCTAAACATTTAATGTTACAATTTGTGATATCATCAAACTCAATTGTGTATAAGTTGGATTCACGTTTTCCTACAAGGATGATATTTCCATTTAAATCATTTACTAAGCATTTTGTGGATTGAAAAGTAATCTTTAATCCTTTATCACATAGTTGACTAACGCTTAACAAGTTATGTTTGAGAGTATCTACAAGAGCAACATTTTCAATAGCCAAGGATGAATTACCTATTTTACCTTTACCAATGATTCTTCCCTTGACATTGTCTCCAAACGAGACTAGCCCTTCCTTCTTGTAGGTGAGGGAGAGGAATTTGCTTGTGTCTCCCGTCATGTGTCTTGAACATCTACTATCGAGAAACCATTTGTTTCTTATGGAGTCGGTCTTCAAACATACCTGCACATAACATTAAGTGACTTGTTTTGGTACCCACATTTTCTTGGGTCTTATTAGGTTAGTGTTCTTAATCACCCATTTCTAGTTCATATTTTTTCCTCTATTTTTCCTGAAGGGGCAAGTAAATCGTACATGACCTTTTCTCTCACAATATAGGCAGACTTTATTAGCATGTGAGGGGTTTAGTTTAGGTGCATGGCTCTTCTTTGATGCGGGGCTCCTTTTAGCATAAAGATTAGCAAATCATATCGATTCTGAAGACGATAGGCCGTATCCTAATCCTTCTTTGAAAATTCCAAACCTTTGAGCTCCAAGTAACTTATCGAAATTTTCCTTACCATTTGTAAATTTATATATAGTATTGCTTTGATCTTCCACCTTCTTTTTCAATGAAGAGTTTTCTTGAACAAATTTTATTAATTGAGTTTTCAAGCTTCCAATTTTCTTTTGAGAGGACTCTTTGTAGTTTGTGTATTCCTTAGAAAGCTTTTCTTTTTCAAGACGAAGAGATACATTTTCAGCTTTCAAGGTGTCACATGAGCAAATTTGTTTTTGTTTGTATTTTGAATAATTTTCTTCTAAAAGTTTGAGTTTCTTTTTAGATGCTCTTAGTTCAACATAGAGTTTTCTACAATTTTCTTCTAATTCTTCATAAGAAGGGAGATATTTGTCATCAGAACTTACCTCACTTTGTTCGTCCGCCATAAGGCAGAAATGAGCAGCTTCTTCCACGACTTCTTCATCAGTTGAGGTTCCATCTAGTTCATCCCATTCGGTTGCATTCATTGCCTTGAACTTCTTCTTGTCTCTATATTGATTGTTGCCTTTGTTTTTGAAAAGAGGACAATCGGCCATGCGGTGCCCGATCTTTTTGCAGTTGTAGCATCTAATACTCGATTCTCCTTTCTCCTTTTGTTTGCCATTTTGTTTGTTCATGAGAAAATTTCTGAATCTTCTCGTAAGGAAGGTGACTTCATCATCATCATCATCATCATTCCCCTCTTCTTCTATGAGTTCTTTTTGCTTCCCGAATTTTAGGGTTATTCTGGTAGCCTTCTTGGGTACTTCAGCTTCTGCAGCAGCATTTTTCTTCTTGATCTCACAGGTCATGAGAGATCCAATTAGTTCGTCAAGTGTGACCTTTGAGAGGTCCTTTGCTTCTTCAATTGCTGTGGACTTGGCGTGCCAAGATGTCGGTAGTGAACGAAGGACTTTCTACACATTATCTTCCATAGAGTACTCTCTATCGAGAGCTTTTAGTCCATTAGTGATGTGTGTGAATCGAGTGAATATAACTGTAATTGTCTCACCTTCTTCCATTTTGAACATTTCATATTCTTTTACTAGCATATAAATTTTTGATCTTTTTACCTGGGTAGTACCTTCGTATGTTACCTGAAGCTTTTCCCACATTTCCTTGGCTGTGTTGCATCCGTATATTCGGTTGTACTCTTCATCGCTTATGGCGTAATATAGGAAGTTTTTGGTCTTTAAGTTGAGCTGTACTAGCCTTACATCTGACTCGGGAAGTTTTCCAATGGGTATGTCATCACTGTCTTCGTTTTTGAAGGTGTAGTCTCCTTCAGTGATGACATTCCACATACAGTAGTCATAGGCCTGGATGAAGATCGACATTCGATCTTTCCATGCTGGGTAGTTAGTTCCAAAAAATTTGGGGGGACGGTCCACGGATTGACCTTGGGCAAACATATCCGCCATGTTGATCTTTTCACCTGGGAGTTACTCTGAATTTCAGCAACTGGCACTCTGATACCACTTGTTGGCCCGATTGAGCATCTAGAGGGGGGGGGGGGTGAATAGACGCTTTTCTCGGATGTGCAAACTTTCTACAAACACAGAAATCTTACTAAGAACAAGTGCATAAAATCACAATGTAAAGACATATGAATTCACAATAAAAGTATAAAAGAAATATGAGAGAAGAGAAACTTAACATAAAGATATTTACGTGATTTGGCACCCCACCTACGTCCACGCCTTGAGACCAACTCAAGGATTCCCAAAATCCACTATGATCCTCCTTCGGGCGGAGAAGCCAATACACGGTTGCCCACAAAGAGCTTCCACAAGGTGCTCACTTAGAGACACCCTACAATGGCTCACAAAGAGCCTTTCTTTACAAGAAGTAAATGAGAAATAAATACAAATTTGAATGCTCCCTTTGAGTTGAGTATTACAACAAAATCCTCACTCAATGTCCTCTTATCAATAGAGTAGAAACAAAACTATGAACAGTAAGAAGAGGGCAAGTGAGTGTATGAGCTAACCCTAGAAATAAAAGCACCAATAAATGATCTTGATACAATATTAACTTTTTTTGGTGAGAAGTAAATGCAATAACTCCTATTAAAACACCAAATGGGCGATAGGAATGTTGGAGATCCATTGGGCATTTATTAATGTAAGACAACGCTGTTGCCTGACGTTCGTCGATGAAATCTGAAATTCGTTGTCGAGCTCTTCAGTAAATTCGTCGACGAAGCCCTGTGTTCGTCGACGAGTTACTAGTTTTGAATTCAGGTGCCTCTCGGTTTCTTTTCGTCAACGAGAACCTTGTGTTCATTGATGAGTTCTTTATAACATTCGTCGACGATGCCCTGTGTTCATCGACGATTCCTGGTTCTGAATTCAAGTACCTCTCGGTTTCTTTTCGTCGATGAGAACCCTGTGTTCGTCGACGAAGTTTTGTATTACACTTGTCGACGAAGGCCTATGTTCGTCGACGAGTCCCTTCTTCTTTAGAAAATTTCTTTTAAGTTCAAAGAAGGTCCTTATTCGTTTGGGGTTTCTTTACACATTTTTAATAACTTTACTTGTTTTTGTTGTGTGTGTGATATGCCCATTTCTTGCTCTTAATTTTGATTTACTCTATGTACAAGGGATTTACAAGATAGTCCCTCTCTCATTTTCTCACTCATCCTTTAGATCACTTTGTGTAGCGTCCATGAATGCTTTGAGAGGTTCTACTTTTGGTCATGGCATGAGTTGCTTTTACTGATTTGAGACTTGTTGATTCTGGTGCCGTTCTGTATAGCTGAACATGACTTAGAGAGAAAGGTTAGTATCCTTGAAGAACTGCTAATGGGTTGTTGTCATCAAAACATAGTAGGAATGAAAGACCCTTAACTACTTGGTCTAACACAATGAATATAAAAATTTAAACCATTCAACCACAACATATTAGATTCAACTTTCAGTTGTCAGGGGTGTTGAATCAATCAACGTACTACTTTACAGTTTCCGCAAAAGATTGATCAACCAACATACTCCCTTTCGGTTTCCGCAATCCCAAAAACAAATTAAGCTTTAAGTTTATTTAATATCTAATTCACACAGTGTATATAATTTAGATATTTAAAACGTCCATGCAGTTGTATATGTTCTGAAAATAAAAAGAGTAAAGAAACAGAGAGTAAGACCGGGATTTTTACAAGGTTCGGCTTATACCCATCCTACATCCTCGCCTTTGGCAAACCACCAATGAATTCACTAAACCTATTCCTTTACCAGGCAGAACAAACCTTTACACACTCCTTCAATAGGCTAGAGCCCGCCTCTACAAACGATGTACCCTCATTCGGTCACTCCTTAATTAGGTTAGAGCCCGCCTCTCTAAGAAATATCTCCTTGCTTAGAGAATGATCCAAACAATACTTGGAATCATCAATTTATAAGATACAAATTAAATATTTGTGTACAAAGAATTGCTCACACAAAGAGCTGATTAGTACAACAATTCAGAACTATATACTTCAAAGTAAATAACAATATGAAATTTAACTTGAAGCTCAATGAAGTATATCACCGATTAATTCTTTCAATGATTGAAAGATTTAGAATTTGTAGCACAATTCCGGTGGAAGAAGATCAGCAAAAACTCAGTCGAATTCGTGCACAATATGTGAGCCTGAGAGCCTTTGAATGATGAGAACAATTGAGTGAGTATTGAGTGCTGAATTTGATTCTTGATTCTTAGTTAATTAATTCAATGATATTTAAGGCTTATTTATAGACTTGAAAAAGTATGTAACTTGATCTCCAAGTGACTTGGAGTATTCCCCAAGTTTTCACAAAGTTTGAGCCCCAAGTAAACCATTTTAGAAATTTGACCATTATGAAAATTTTAAAATAGCCACATGGCAGTAGACTAGATCTTTCTATTTTAAAGGGACAGTAGGGTGGGATTCGCCTGCTAGGACACAGACAGTTGCTTGTCTTGACCACTCAGTTGCCTGTCATGGTTCAGACACTCTAATGGTGGAACACAACACTGCTGTCAATTTCGAGTACCCTTCAGTATTTTGGTCATAACTTTTTTTGTATGACTCCAAATTTTACGATAATAGTGTCAAACGAAAGTTAAGAGAAAGTCCTACAACTTTTATGTTGATGAATCCATGCTTTAAGCTTCATATTGATCATCTTTCTTTGAAATATAAGCTTTCATGAATCATTCTAAACACTTGACCTTGCATTCATTGTTGAATCCTGAAATGACATCACTTAACCAAATATGTTAAATTCCACTTGTTTGTTAGCATCAAAACAAGATGTTAAGCCTTGTAAGGCCAATAATTGTATTACACTTTGACCAGGCCGCAAATAGAGGATCTTCATCTTTAGGCTTAACTATTGTGCCATTTACAAAACCATATTTGTTTTCGGCTGATAAAGCCAATATTATGGCATGTCTCCAACTGGAATAATCATCAGGTCCAGTTAATTGCTGAGAAACCAGAAGTGAACTAGGGTTTTTGCCATGATGCATGAAATATGGATTAGATGGATCAATTTCATAAGATGAAACAGGAAAAATCATGATGAAAAAGAAACACGAGAGAGAAAAAAATAGCGTGATGAATGTGTTTTCTTCAGGAAAGAAAGAAACAAAAGGTTTGCAATCAAGTTGGCTCTGATACCATTTTAAAAAAAAATAGAAGATTGCAACGAATGAGAACAGAGAAAAAAATGAGGAAGAAATTGGAAAAAAGCATAGAGTTGCGAGAGACTGAAAAAATGCAGAGAGCTGCGAGAGAGTTCTTCTCTTCTCTTATTATTCTTGATGTACTCTTAAGGATATATATACACATGTAACAGAATAACTGAGTAACTAAAAAACTGAAAAACTAAACAACTAAAAATAAAACAAGAATTGGTTAGAGTAGCAACAGCAGCAAACAACTACAGTAACTGGTTAGCAACTGTTAACTAGATAACATAATATATTTTGATGAGTTGATTTCGAAAAAAGAAGCCTTTTTAGGTTATTTATCAAAAGTTAATATTCATAAGTGGTACACTGAGGTCAAATTGGTAATTAATAAGACATTTGTACTCGTTGCTCATGCCCTGTTAGATATAGGAGCAAATATGAATTGTGTTCAAGAAGGGTTAATATCCACTCAATAATATGAAAAAACTACAACTCAACTTTATGGTGCAAATAGTGCAAGATCACAAATACAATATAAAATTTCAGATGTTCATATTTGTAATCAAGAAATTTGTCTAAAAACTACTTTCATACTTGTTAAAGACATGCAACAAGAAATCA
This sequence comes from Malania oleifera, assembly GCF_029873635.1. NCBI lineage: Eukaryota > Viridiplantae > Streptophyta > Magnoliopsida > Santalales > Ximeniaceae > Malania > Malania oleifera. Next base: position 23,359,977 of record NC_080425.1, on the reverse strand, counting down.
TACTTGGTACCCCATTCTTTACATTAAATTATCCTTTTCAAGTTGATGAATAAGGTATTCATACGCAGATAGTAGGTCAAGAGGTACTATTTGAATTTATTGACAAAATGAAAGAAAAAGAGATAAATACATTAAAATATTTGGCAGTAAAAAGAATAAATTTAATAAGACAACAAAGAAAAATGTTAAACACTTATCAAAAGAATTTAATCATAAAAAGATTGAAGAAAGAATCAAATCACCTGAGATTAAAAGTAAAATTGATCAATTTAAAGAGAAATTAGAAAATGAAGTCTGTTCAAATTTACTCAATGCTTTCTGGTCTCGGAAGAAGCATTTGATCCTATACAAAAGATTTTACAGAAGATAAAATACTTACAGAAGTAAGACCAATCCAAATGAATCAAGAATTACTTGAATACTATAAAAAGGAAATCAAGGACTTATTGGATAAGAAATTAATAAGAAAAAGTAAATCACCCTAAAGCTATTATGCTTTCTACGTTCAGAATCAAGTTGAGATAAAAAGAGGAGCCGCAAGACTTGTAATAAATTACAAAACTTTTGATAAAACTCTTCAATGAATTAGATATCCAATACCTAATAAAAAATATTTGTTAAGTAGATTATTTAATGCTTCAATATTCTCAAAATTCGAAATGAAATCTGGATTTTGACAAATTCAGATTGTTGAAGAGGATAGATATAATACAACATTTACTATTCCATTCAGACATTATAAATAAAATGTAATGCCTTTTAGTTTAAAAAATGCTCAATCAGAATTTCAAAACATAATGAACGAAAATTTTAATTTATATACAAAATTTACAATTGTATACATAGACGATGTTCTAGTGTACTCTGAATCAATAGAACAACACTTCAAACATTTAAATATATTCTTTGAAGTAATCAAAAGAAATGGTTTAGTAGTTTCTCAACTTAAGATTAAACTATTTCAAGTTAATATTAGATTCCTTGGTCATAATATTTATCAAAATACAATCACTCCAATTCAAAGAGCATTAGAATTTGTAGATAAATTTCCAAATGAAATCAAAGATAGAAATCAATTACAAAGATTTTTAGGATGTCTAAATTACGTGGTAGATTTTCTTCCAAATCTTAGGATCATACTTAAACCTTTATTCAAAAGACGTAAGAAAAATCCACCTGCATGGTCGGATGAGCATACTCAAACAGTTATAAAAGTTAAAGCATTGGTCAAAACCCTTCCTTGTCTTAGTCTTTCAGATCCAAAAGCCTATATGATTGTTGAAACAGATGCCTCTGACATAGGTTATGGAGGTATTTTGAAGCAACAGATAGGATCAAAATAAGCCTTAGTTAGATTTCATTCAGGCGCTTGGTTTGACCCACAAGCTAATTATTCAATAGTCAAAAAGAAGATTTTATCAATAGTTTTATGTATTCAAAAATTTCAATATGATTTATTTAATAAAGAATTTTTACTAAGAATTGATTGTAAAAGTGCAAAAGGAATTTTAGAAAAAATGTCAAAATTTTAGTTTCAAAATAGATCTTTGCCAGATGGCAAGCTATTTTGTCTGTTTTTGACTTCCAAATCAAATTTATTAAAGGTACTTCAAACTCTTTACCTGATTTTTTAACAAGGGATTTTTTATAGGGTAAACATGCCTTGTCAAAATAGCAGTGATTATTACTCCAAAGCTAGTTCTTCAAAAGAGGAGACCCATGAGAGAATTCCTATTCAAAATCGATTTCAACCCCTTATTAGAACCTCTACTGTTCAAACACCCTTATTTAAAGAAATAATGGAAGGAAAATAGAGTTCTTTTCTCTGAAGAAAACTTCAACAGGTTACGTTGACAAACAAATCATCGAAGATCTGTTTCCCATTGAACCCGATGGGATTTATCTTCCCCCTTCGATGTAATTCAAAATTATTTTTCAGAAGATGTCACTTTGACACTACTAACCCTTTGAAGAATCAAAAGTTTTATGAATTAGTTTTGATTGAAACATATTCTGTTTTTATCGATCATAACTATGATTTAAAAGATGTCTCAAGAATCAGTTTTTCAAAGATCAAAATTTTAAAAGTTATTACTCCTTCTAAGTGGGGTCAGCACCCACGTGTCTCAAGAAAGTTTCGAGGATTTTTTTGTCCTCAAACCTAGGACTACAAAGACTATATCCTTGCTTGGTCCAATACATTGTTCATACGGAACTTTAGTCACTCTTGGCTCATTCACTTCAATCAAAAAGTTTTGAAAAATTTTTCAAAGTGGTTTTTATCTTTGTTTAAGTTCTTTGGTCCTGAGAAATGTATTTTCCCAGATTCAATTCAAAATGATTTTGATTTGTTTCAAAAGAATTTTCATCCACCTTAAGATTTGTTCGATCTTTCCCTAAAGCTCCTACTATTTTGTTCCTACTTCATGATAACATGGATTTTTTTTTTGGGATTATACAATTGTCCCTCCTAAAGAAAGCACAATCTGTTACTCAAAGACTATTCAAAGAGTTTTCAGAGTCCGTTGGTGGGATAAGTTCACCATTCCAGAACGAAAGGTGCGAGCTTAGCTTGCACAAAGTTCTGGTCATATCTTACCTACCTTCCATGAGGTTTCGTATCCAAGATCAAAAGATAAGAAGAAGGTTTTTGAAGACGACACGATTTCTTCCTATTCAAGAAAGTCAAAATCCAACAGTATGAAGTCAAAATTGATCAATATGATCGCTCAATTAGAATCAAACAATTCTAATTCATTGAACTCTCAAAAGTCCTTAAATCTTAATTAGTTCGGTTCAAACATTGGTAACTGGTATGATTTTCTTCATAAGGATGATCCAACGACTGAAGTTTCTTGATCAAAAGTTCCTAAGCCTCTGAAGAAGTATAATTCAAAAGATGTTTCTGAACTTTCAACAGAGGGTTGCATTTTTATCAAAAGTTCCAGTGAAAGCATCTATCCAAAGTTCAACAGCAAGCTTCAAGAACATGAGGATGAAGTTCTATCAACTTGCCTCATTTATAAAAAGAATGTCTGCCATTTTCAAAAGAAGATGAAGACATTTACCAACTGATGGGTTATCTGTCTTCATCAATAATTATTTTATTTTATAGCTGGAAGCTTTTTAGCTCAGCTTTGTAAATTTTAAATGAATATATTCTGAGTGGGTAAGGTGAGTGTTTTATAGCTGTCCACTTTTTCGCCAGCGTTGTAATTTTTAGTCAGTGTTAGAATTTATTAAAGTATTTTTGTGCTAGTGGTTTGTCCACCCAAAGGCAGCCACCTATGTGCTGTTACCACATTACTTGAATAAAGTTTGTCGTTTGTGTTGGCTAGCGTGTCTTGTAAGGAATCGTTAAAGATTAATTGAGTAGTCGATGGGGCCCAATGAGCACCCGCACTCACTTTACGGATTCCAAATGGTTTGAATTTTAGGTTTTTGAGTTTGTAAATAAGTGATTTATTTCCTTTGTAAGGGACACACCAGTTCGGGGGATTTTATTAGTGTTTCCTAAGCCTCGAGCTTCTCTCTCTCTCTCTCTCTCTCTCTCTCTCTCTCTCTCTCTCTCTCTCTCTCTCTCTCTCTCTCTCTCTCATCTTCATTCTTAGGATTTTTATCAATGTAAAAAGAGGCAATCTTAATAAAAAAAATTTTAAGTATTAAATTTCATGTTTGATTTCAAGTTTTGTGTTTTCAATTTTAAAGATAAGTATGCTCTGTGATTGTAGCTAATTAGTTGATCCTTCACAATAGAAATATTACTTTATTTTGTATGTTTGTGTTTGAATGTTTTAATTTTGAATGTTTAAATAAATTCATCTTCTTAAATTTGTCTATCTATTTTGATTTGATTCATAAATTGAATTGTTTGTTTCCTTCTTAAGATAGATCCTGTGAGTTTTGGTATCAGAGCCAATACTATTCATTATCTTCTTTATTTACTAAAATTACATGTTTGATTTCACTAAGCGCTTGGTCAGCCTGTTAAAATCGCTTGGTCGGCCTGTTAAGAGTGAACAGGGTGGTCCCGGTAGGTGGTCCTAGTTAGGTTATCAAGCATTGTAAGATTAGAAAATAAAGAAAGAAAATGGATAAATTGGTTCAAAGTATTAAACGAACAGGAAAGTTTTTAGGAGAAAGTAAAACAGTTCAAAATGAGTCAACATCAAAAGACAGATCAAAGAAGAAAGAACTTCAAATTTCATTAAGCAAAATTGAAAAAAGATTAGCAAATTGGAAAGGTAAGGATTTACCAAGTCAAGATGCAAAAGAATTCTGGAAAATGTCCAGATTTGAATCTTAAATAATCAAACAGAAAGGCTCATTAGATATCAATGAAGAATATATTGTCAAAATTTTTAATAAGTCAATTTCCTTAGCAACAAATGAATCGAGACAACAAAAAAGACTATTAAGTCTAGAAGATTTAGTAGCCTTTAAGTCGAAATATGATAAGATTCATATAGGAATCGCACCAAGTTGGAATTTTTCCTTTAACAAGAGCAAGGCTTAACAAACCAATATGTGTTTTACTTAGAGGCGCAAGACATCATGAGTTCAATGATTCCCTATTAGGAATGTTAGAGTCGAACATAGCCGAAGGTCCAATCTATTTTGAGTGTTATCCAAACATTAGAGCAGATCTCCATGATGAGTGAATTTACAAACTCTTAACATTAGATATTCAAAAAAAAATTTATAACATGGAAAACAGATCTTCAAATTTAGAAATGATTTAGAGAATATTGTTGGTGAAATTGATCATTTAGAATCTTCTTTATAATAATCGTGAGGAACTTTAGATTCACAATTAACTCCTTTAAGTTTATAATATTTGTTCGATTCAGTATAAATACTTGAAATACTTTTTCTACTTAAGTCTTCAGATTGTCTTAAACTTGATTGTCCTAGACTTTCACTTATGGTTAATAATGATTGAAAATTTATCTTAACATTTCCACTTGGATCTTGAATAACACTTGTTGCTACAGTCTTATGAATATTTTTTATTTTTTCTTCATTGTTGACTTTTTGAGTCTGTCTCCTGTTTTGATTATGACAAACCACAGTATCTCATCTGTGTGCCAAGTGTATGAACATGTGTATATTTCTAAGCACGGTTGACAGATGAGAGGTGGAAGCCGTAAGAGCACCTAAATGAGCGTATCCTGGCGTATTCTATGGAATTGCAAAGAAGTCGCGAATGAAGACCGATTTATATTTCAAGTTGTATTATGTTTTTATATTTATCATGTGGGTTTGTAATCTTATATGGTCTGTAATAATTAATGCATTTCATGCATGATAGGATAGATAAGCTCAAATGACCATAGGGAAACAAAATGACCATAGGGCACCCTTCGGTTGACCGACGCTGGATTTTTTCTGTGTCTTCAAAAAAACCTAGAATGACCCTAGGACACTCACACATGCACATATATATATATATATATATATATATATATATATATGGTTAAATGGAATGGGTGATCACATGACTAAACAGAACCGAAATGCACTTAAGTTGCATGTTTGGTCGACCGTACTGCTTAAGTACAATACTTCTCGGTAGACCGAATCGGGATCGGGTCAACTATTTGACTATTGCCTGATTGACTATGACATGCCAGTTCATTCTCACCCATTTGACCAAACTCCCTTAGAGTCAACTCTTTGACCTTACGGCCGATCGAGCCCAAAACGTAAGCCAACGCCTTGGTCAATCGAGTTCCAACGTGTCAGAACTCAATACTTTGGTCGACTGAACTCTTAGTTCAAAAGTTCCCAGTCGACCGAACCGCGCTAAAAAGGAAAATCGCCTCTGGAACCTGGTTGACTGGTCGACCAAACTTCTAGTTCATTTCTTACCCGGTCGACCGAATGTGCACAACTCGGTTAACCGAACCTTGCTTCGGTCGACTGGTGCTCTCGGGTTGCCCCATTATTTTTACCGTGATTAAAACAATAAAATATGGTTAATTTGGTTAAAATGTTTTAAAATAATTATAATAATACCCTATATGTCCCCAACGATTATAATTCTTCCCACTTCTATACTATATATAGCCCCTCATTTGCTAAGATTAAGGACGGATTAGGATTTGAGATTAGAAAAATTCTTTGAAAATATTTTTGTCCAATATCTCTATATTTTCATATCTCTTCAATCCTATTGCAAAAATCTACTTCCTATACTCATCTAGTTATTTATCTTGAAAGAAGGTAGTATTCTTTATACTCTTTGCATAGGCTAAACTCTCCCTAGTTTTTATTTGATTGTGTATTGAGTTTTGGAGAGTTGCTTAAGGTTTTTACCATAATATTTCATTCATAAATATTTGATTGGGAAAAACCCTTGTGTGGCTTAAGATCTTGCATCCTCATTGTACGTATCATAAGCTTGATTTGTGCTTTGATGATAACATCTTTAGCAAGCTTATAAACCCTATTATCTACTGAACTTAATATTTGAGAAATATTTTTGTGATATCTATTTAGGGTTGTTGAGACTAATTGATTTTTACCACAAGAAGCATATTAGCTTGATACCAAAAGTTTCACTCTCACACACATACATTGATATACATTTGATTGAGAGTTAACACTTGAGTTAACAAAATCTCACTTGAGCTTAATATCCAATCATATGTGAGTGCATTATTTGATTATGCATATTGGTGCAAATTTGCTTAGTGTAAGAAGCACTTTACTTGTACGCAAAGTTTTATATCATTCGTTGTATTCCAGGCACGGGCCTGAGAGGGAGATTAGCCCTGTTGAATAGTCTTGGACTGGCTTAGATCCGGTTAGGAAAGTTAGGTGCGTCATCCTGGTAAGAGGTGTTGGTTGAAGTTAGCCCCTTGAATTGACCTGATTGTAACCGGTGCCGCTCCACCCGTTAAGTGAGCATTAGTCGAATCTTCGGACTTGCGAGCTAGAGGCGGGGACGTAGGCACAGTTGGCCGAACCCCGATAACATATCGTGTGTGCATTTTATTTTTTCGTAATTTATTTATTGCACGTGTATGTTATATTGTGAATGTTGTGCATGATTTAATTTCCGAACGTTCTATTTATCTACACATTTGGAACTATATAGACAGACCCCAGATTGCGAATATACTGCTGTTAGATTTGCTAAATCTGGGAATAAATTTTAAAGTTCCAATTCACCCCCCTTTTGGGAATACACCAAAGCTAATATTCATTATTCTCATTAAGTTCATTAAATTCCCATTCTCCTCAGTTTGAGTCTCATGCCAAAGAAGTTTTTTTGGTTGAGATACAAGTAAGGTTCTTTTATTATTAGCTTGTAATAATAGAGTGGATCATTTTGGACTTTCTTTAATTGCATTTGGAAAAACTGTTGAAGTGGTTACTTTGTAATAAATTTTGTAAATCATTTCTAAATTTGAAGATTTGTTGTCCATGTTATAACTTTTTGTTTGAATATCTAATGTTAAGCGTTTGTAAATTAACTTGTCATGGAGATCTGCTCTAATGTTTGGATAACACTCAAAATAGATTGGACCTTTGGCTATGTTTGACTCTAACATTCCTAATAGGAAATCATTGAACGCATGATGTCTTGCGTCTCTAAGTAAGACACAGACTAGTTTGTTAAGCCCTGCTCTTGTTAAAGGAAAAAGCCTGACTTGGACCATTCCTATATGAATCCTATCATATTTCGACCTAAAGGCTGCTAAATCTTCTAGACTTAATAGTCTTTTTTGTTGTCTTGCTTTGTTTGTTGCTAAGGAAATTGACTCATTAACAATTTTGACAATATATTTTTCATTGATTTCTAATGAGCCTTTTTGTTTGATTATTTGAGATTCGAATTTGGACATTTTCCATATTTCTTTTGCATCTTGACTTGGTAAATCCTTACCTTTTTAGTTTGCTAATTTTTTTCAATTTTGCTTAATGAGATTTGAAGCTCTTTCTTCTTTGATCTCTTTTGATGTTGACTCATTTTGAATAGTTTTACTTTCTCCTAAAAACTTTCCTGTTCGTTTAATACTTTGAACTAATTTATCCATTTTCTTTCTTTATTTTCTAATCTTTCTATGTTTGATAACCTAACCGGGACCACCCTATTCACTCTTAACGGGTTGACCAAGCGGATTTAACACGCTGGCCAGATCCTTAGTGAAATCAAACATGTAATTTTAGTGTAATTGTTTTTTATTGTTGCTATTATTTCTTTTTTAATTATTTTATAAGATTATTATCCTTAAAATAATAATCATAATTTTTCCATTATTATTATTATTATTATTATTACTATTATTGTTGTTGTTCTTGTTGTTATTATTATTCTTATAATAATTTTATTTTTATTATAATTATTGTTAGTTGCTATTATTATTATTATTATTATTATTATTATTATTATTATTATTATTATTTATTACATAATAATATCCTCAAAATAACATTATTATTGTCTTTTTTTATATTATTATTGTTCTTGTTATTAATATTATATTTTTAATACTCAATATTATGGTTATTGTAATTATTCTTAGTTTATTATTATTTTATAATAACTTATTATTATCCTTAAAATGATTATTATTACTTTTTCCTTTTGTTGTTACTATTATTGCTCTTGTTGTTATTATCATTTTTATAATAATAAATATTATTGTAGTTGCAATTATTATTATTATTATTATTATTATTATTATTATTATTATTATTATTATTATTATTGTAATATTATTAATATTATCATCGTTTTTTGTTTTTTATAATAGTAATAATTATTAGTTTAATTATTATTTTTCAATTTTTTATTATTTTGTTCATTATTTTTATAATAATTATTATTCTTAAAATAATAATAATTTTTTTCCTTTTTATTATTATTATTTTAGTTATTATTATTATTTTTATAATAATAATATTAATAGAGATCATGGGGTATGATTTCAAAAATCACTATGAAATAACATCATTAAATTATAAAATTACAAATAATATAAAATAATCAATTTTGTATATTAATAAATCTCAAAATTTAACCATATAATTGGATATAAGTTTTATAATTTTTATAACATTCTTAAGTATTCCAAATATTTTCCTTAAACTCAAATTTGGTAAAAAAAAAACACCATAAGTGTTGAGTTGTCTTTTTAATGTTTTTTTTAATAATTTGAATATATTTAATAAATTTATAAAAATTTGAAACTCATCCATAAACAAAATTATCCATCTTTTTTAGGCTTACCATAAATTTTTTGTTTAACTTTTATGATGTCTAATAATAATTGAATTTAGGTTTCCTATAACTATTAGTCATATTTGAATTATAATTTATTGTTGTTGGCAGATACAGAATTTATCAATTTGATTATTAGTCTTGATTACTAAAAAACGTCACTCAAAGTACTCTTAGCAATTAAAAAATATATCATTTCAAAATTATAGGGTACATCAAATAATAATAAATTTATTAATAAGATGGTTTTAGCATATTAATTATTTTATTTGTTATTTCATAAAGGAATTCAATCATACTTTTAAAAGTTATTAATTCAATCATTATATTATTGATGATTAGGGAATTGATTAATTCAATTTGTTGGAGATGTGGCTCATATTTGAGTGAAACGCATGTACCGAGGAAGCATAATGATGCAAAGAATAAGGAAAGAGGTTGTAGGAGGAAAATTGTCGATGGTTAGTTGACAATTGCATCGACGGTTTGCTCTTAGTATCAAACCTTCAACGATTTTAGTCGTTTGCAGGATTTAGCTCTCGACATTTTTTCGTTGACGGTTTGCCTAAAACCTTCGACAATTTTGTTCAACACAGGTTATAGAATTTGAATAGGGAGATTAGTAGATTAGGAGATTTCAGAGCATTTTCTTTCAAAGGATTGCTACAAGAGTGTTTTATATGTAGTTTAAGTCTTTTGTACGCATAGGATTAGTATATAAACTATATTTGTAACCCTTGTTTGATGAGATAGTGAAAATCAGTCGTTTACTCCCTGGACATAGGCACATTGCCGAATCACATAATTTCTTGTGTCGTGTGTTCTTATTGCTTTCCATTATTCTCATTGTGGTTGATTGTTAATTTTTGTATATTCATCATTAAGTGCTTACATTACTTGTTCCAAATTGTTTCGAGTTTGCGAGGTTTCCGCTGTGCATTTGTATCAACCATTGGTATCGATGATAGTTATGGTGTGATCCCGAGAGGGGGGGGGGGGGGCGTGAATTAAGTTTTAAAACTCTTTGGCTAAATTAAATTTACCATTCACCACATATCGTATCCTGTTCAAAAATATAAGTGTGTATGTAAAATGATTTAAGTAATGAGTACAGATATACATGTGTGGAGCATATATCATTTAAATTAAATGTGTGTATGCAAAATAATTATAACATTAAATGAACAAGCATACATGTACGAAATTTAAAGTGCGGGAATCAAATGTGTGTGTGTGTGTGTGTGTGAGAGAGAGAGAGAGAGAGAGAGAAGATTTGTTATCGACGTTCTGCCAATCCTGCCTATGTCCCCGCCTTGGGCAAACCCCTAAGGATTCCACTAACCTACTCACTTAAATGGGCGGAGCAGAAGCTATTTACACTTCTCCTTATGGGGCAAAGTCTTCTCAGCTCACTTACCGGGCTGAACCAAATCGGTTCTTTTTACGAGGAGGAGTCTCCCCAGCTTAATTACTAGGCTAAGTCAAACTGGTTCCTCCTTCTGGGGCGGAGTCTCCTTAGCTCACTTACCGGGAAGAGCCAAACTGGTTCTCTTTACGGGACGGAATCTCCCCAGCTCACTTACCGGGCGAAGCCAAACCGATTCTCCTTATGGGGTAGAGTCTCCCTAGCTCAATTACCAGGCTAAACCAAACTGGTTCATCTTTATAGGGCGGAGTCTCCCCAGCTTAATTACCAGGCTGAGCCAAATTGGTACTCGAATATGAGATTTTTCGTACAAAATGAATGCTTCTCAAAATAAGCAAAGATGTACAAATTGAAGCTCTAAGTGCATTCTCTTATGATATGATTTATGCTCAGTAGAGTATGAGTGTTTTTCTCAATATTTTTTCAATTTTTGAAAATGATGTATATGATAAAATAATTCAAAGATTTAACCCAAATAAATTTTTCCAAAAATTATTTTCAATAAAAATGTAGGCGAACCTAGGGTTTAGTTTTCAAACGATTTTCTCAAAATCAAAACATGAGAGACCTTTCAAGCAAAGATATGTATATGAAAATATGCTCAAGGTTCTCTTGACTCACCCAAAGATTTTCTCCAAAATTTTATTTCAAAAATGAATATGAGAGATGCTTAGGGTTTTTGCTCAAAAATATTTTGCAATAAAGAACAAATGAGCTTTTGAATCTTTGCAATAAATGTGCAAAAAGATCCACAAGCTAGAATGAGTTTCTCCAAAAAATATTTATCAAGAAAAATATGTGGAGAAACTTTAAAGCTTACTCTTAAAATGATTTTCAAAAATAAAAACTTAAGTGAGAGTAAGTGCTTTAGATAAATGCTCACACAAATAAAACTTCAACAATCTTCAAGAACAATGAGGTTTGCAAATGAAGAAAGTGAAATAAAATCAAGGTTCTTTTAAAAGAGTTTTTAAATTATAAAAAGAGAGTAGGAGAGAGTATAAAATTTTCCCCAAAGAGATTTTTTAATAGAAATGAGTGGGGGAACTTTGATTTAGAAGAAATAAATGCCCAAAAATTTGAGAGGATTTTCAAGATAATCAAAGTAACTAATTATGCTTATGAAAGGGCTATATATAAAGTTCCCAAGAAAAATGAACATTAGGGACACGAAGGGTATTTTAAAATTATTTAATTAAAAAATTAAACATGTTTTAGACTTGAAAAATAGTTAGACCCGAGAGGTTCGATCGACCGAGGGCTTCGTTGGTTGGTTGACCTTAGGCAAAAATTTAAATTTCCAGGGGGTTCGGTCAGCTGAGGAAGGGACCGGTTGGCTGACCTTGGCGATTTCCCAAACCTTCGTAGGTTAGGTCGGCTGGCCTCAAGAGCCGGTCGGCCGAGTGACCAGTGCTGGTCGGCTGGGCATTTTATGAGTAAAAGTGGTTGGTCGGCCGAGGCTTTCTAAACAGGCCAAATGTAAGGGGTCGGTCGATTGAGCATATTAAAACATTGAAGGGCTGGTCAACCGAGGTCAGTGAAAGCCTAAGGTTTTGTCTTGATTTTGACCCTAAAATTTTCAACCCTATGTGTATGAGTATGACATTTTAAGTGAAGGGTTTTCCATGAAAATTTAGGTTCCCTAAGGTCTATCTATGATCATTTGAGCTTACCATCATATCAAGTGGAGCATGCATTATTATAGACAAAATTCTAAATGCATTTTACAAATCAAATAAAATGTCTTTTTCTTCTTTGCTCTTCCGATGGAATAACTCCGGTTGATATGGTCTTTAAGTCCTTCAGGCTTTAATTTTCTATTCTTTTACGTGTGTATTTGAATTATAAACTTGCTCAAGTACTTCAAAAACCACACATAAGATACTTGTACTTTGTCAGCATCAAAACAGGGATCAGACTCAAAAATTCAACAATCAGAGCTATTGGTTGCAATGGTTGGGATTTCTTTGATGAAGTTCAAGATTAGTAAGTTCGATGGAATGTGAATTTTGGACTTTGGCAAAGAAGAGTTAAAGATGTGTTGGTGCAGCAAGGTATGGTGAAGACATTATATGGAAACCAGCTGGAAGGCATGGGTGACGCGAGTTGGAAGCCAAGGCTGAAAGTTAAGTTGTAATCCCAAGAGGGGGGGGGGGGTGGGGATGAATTAGGTATTTTAAAATTAATGCGCAGAAGCTTAACCAATTTTTCTTAAATTGTTTTTGCCAAGTGATCTAAATATTATAATCACCATAGAACTATTTTCAACAAATGACTACACAAATTTTGATATTCTTAAATATGAAACCAAATCACAAAATTTATAATATTTTCAGTAGATTAATATTTACAACAATATGTTCGGCCACACAAAAGATGATGCTAGAATTTGAGTGAGTAATGAATCAATACAAAGCAATTCCAATAGATTAAATTTAATTTCGTAGGTACAACAGAGTTTGATTAGTATAGGTATTCAAATCATTCATGACATTCACAACTCAAGGTAAAACATTCATAGCATTCACAGTAGATATATGTCAAAATAAATATGCATGAAAAGTAAAGGAGATTTCACTAATCCCTTTGTTCGATAGGTGGAGCACATCTCTCCGTTTAATAGGTGGAGCACCTCTCAAGCAAGAACAACCCTCTTGCTTGTCAATGATTCACACCTGAACCATCAGTTTACAAATAAATCAATAGCAGATTTTGTACAAGGAAAAACTCTCTCAAAGAGCAAATTTGTACAGGTAAAAAACACTATGAAACTCTCAAAAATAAATTTGCTACGAAGCTTAAGAATTTTGCAGGGTTTTTTGGATTGAAAGCATTGAACTTTGAAGTATAAAACCAAAAAAATATTTTCAAAGAAAGGAAATGATGCACAACAATTTTTCAAATGTAAAATCAATGTGCTTGCTTCTTTTTGGTTGCCTTAACATGATTAGGGTTAGCATTTTGTAGTTAGGTTTGAATTATGACCGTTTGTGTATGTTTTGGTAACATTATTTTCAAAAACGAAAAGATTTTAGGCTATTTTCGAAAGTTATCGCAGCGCTTCGGTAGATTGAACCATGTGTTCGGTCGCCTGAACCAATTAAAATTTAATTTATAATGTAGCAGTAGCCATTCGATCACTTGAACTCTAGGTTCGGTCATCCGAACCCATTCGATTGACTGTACCTAAGGTTCGGTTGCCCGAACTCCATGGGAAATTTTAGCTGCAATTTTCCTAAACACCTTTCAGTATTTTGAACATAACTTTTTCTATAGAACTCTAAAAAAGTCAATCTAGGTATCAAGAGAAAGTTAGGAAAAAATCCCACAACTTTTGTGCTGAAAAAATTTGAAGATAAGAAGATATATATAGATAAAATTTTACATCAATGTGGCTACAAAATAAAGAAGGGGATTTTGAGAATCTTGTTTTGGGGTTTTTCATTCCAAAATTAATTTTAATCTTTCGAAATAATTTTTGGACTTTGTAAAAATATTTTCCAATATTTGAAAAGGTATCTAACGTCCAAATAAGTATTCTAAGAGTTTCACAATAAACATAAATTCGAGAAATACTTACATGAGACTTATGTTACAATAATCGTGGAATCCTATCTAAGTCTTCATGTCTTTAAGTTTGATCCTCATCCAAGCCCTTCTTCAATAGTCATTCTTCATTTTTCTTGTGTTCTTCCTAACTTTTTATTTAAATATCATTCATTGTGCTTGTAAGATTTAATACTTGTAAATACACTTGAAAGTACAATCAGATACCTGGATTTGTCATTATCAAAATGAGTTTAAGCCTTGTTAAGCCAACAATCTCCTCCTTTTTGATGATAACAAACAAGAAACAAAGTGAGGTAGCCTTGATAAGACTCTTCCTCACAATAAGCATAAAATATAAAAAAACAATCAATGTAGACATATTTGTTCAAGCTCAAATGTGATTAAAATTCTCTCATTTTATAGATTGTTCCTTTTGACACTAATAGGGGTAGAATTAGCGATGAGTTTTAAAACCGTCACTAATACTTTGTAGTAGTGTTATTAGTGATGATTTTCAAACTGTCACTAATACTTTAAAATAAATATTTTTTTTTATTTCATTCATTAATTCTTGTAAAATCCTATAATTACATAAAACATACATAATATTAAACTAGAATTATTTAAAAAATTATATATTATTCAAAATTAAAATACAAATTGTTCAAAATTCAAATACAAATACAAATACAAATCCAACTTAAAATACAAAAAAATTTATTCTATTCAGATAACAAAAAAATATAGAAAAAATCAAAAACTACATCTGACTGTAGTGTCGGCCTGACATCGTCCTGATTTTGTGATAGCTGCAAACCAAACAAAGTAATAATTATATAAAAAATTTGTATACGATTTTTGAACATATATGTATATGAACTATAAGTATAAATGATTTGATAACAAAATGATTGGACATTCGGGCATAGTTAAAAAAAATGATACAGTTTTAAATATCTAAGTTTGATTAGTCGGAACTCATCCCACTCGATTTGGACCTAGTATGCCTGAGTTGGACGCCTGAGTTGGACACCTGAGTGCTAAAATCCACTAAGTTTGCTAAGTTTGTTAGTTTTCTAACTTTGCTTCTAAGTGCACAAAAAGCTCCCGAGGAAGAATTTTTGGGCACTGTTAGGTTCCAGCACGTCTAGGTCAATGTGACAGACGTGTAAGGATTGACCCCACTCAGTTTGGACCTCTTATACCCGAATTGGACACCTAAGTGCTTAAAATAAATTAAGTTTACTAGCACTACCAACGTCTCCTCAATGTCCTAAACCCAATTTTCAGCCATAATCGGGTTAGCTCTTCCAACAAAAGATGGGGGTTTCATCCGCGTAAACTGCTCAATCGTGCAGCTACGCTCCCCTGAGCTCTTGGCCATCTCAGCCATCACTTGCTGGGTGATGCTGCGTAATACTGCATCAGTATCTCCACCTCCCATACTGGAAGGTCTTGGTCTGTCTCCCCTAGCGTTCGTGCCACTGCTTCTTGTGTCCATCTTGGAAAACAAAAAATATACTTTAAAGACCTTGTCTCCCATGCAAACCTATTCTATTTCATTTAACTGAAATCTCATATTCACACTTAACTATCTCTTCCTGTTCTAAATTCAAAATCAAATCTTGTAACCCAGACACACGACTTGAAAATAGTGTACTATGGCTTTCTTGAAATCGTCACCCTAGGAAAGACACAGAAACCACCACGAAAATCCTATACCTAGACCATAGAACAAAACCTCAATCCTTTCCTATACTCTGATATTGCTTCCGCTGCAGTGTAAAGTCTACAAGACTTAGCAACCTAGGCTCTGATACCAAACTGTAACAAGCCAAAAATTACATCAGTTTTTTTTTTTTATATATATATATATACTATGAAATTTCATTGCTCTGATACCTCTTAATATAAATCAAACCAACAACCTGGTCCAGATAGAACCCATGAAATTTGAGCTACAACAAACAACCTAAGCAGCTCGAGCTGAATTCATAAAACTATAACCAGGTATATACAATACCAGAGTGTCAAAATATTTCCCAAAATATATATACACAACTATCCCCAAAAAAATACTCTTAACTAAACTAGGGCCAAATAGTAATAATCTCCCCAAAATACTCACCCTTAGATTGGGGAGTACCGTAGCCTCCTCTATCTGGGAGCCTGATCTGCTCGCCTAGTTGGATCACCTGAAAAATATTAAATTTCTAAGATGAGACAATGCTCAGTATGACGAAATATGCTATTACTAGTGTGTGGAAAATGAGTTACATATCTGTAAAAATCTAATTTAAAAATATCATGGATAACAATCTGAGAGTACATGTATAAATAATGTACAATATAACTTCTACCTATGTTACTTAACATAATTGTTTTTATAAATTTTCTATTCATAATACTTCTAATATTTATAGATACATCTACTGTTTGTGTAAATCTGAATATATGTATAATAACTGAAAAAACTTCCCTAGATGGGTAACTATATGTCATAATTTAACCCCTCACGACAAGGTTGTATGACCCATAGGCGGGGCTAGCCTACCAATATAGACCACTATGCTCTGAAAGTCTGATCGGCCTCTTCAACCCTAACTAAGCTTGTCCACTACATAGGCACAATCGACTGCTATAAATCCACATACTATCTAAGTTATGTGGTTACACTCTGAACTGTAAATAGCTCCGGTACCGTGCTCTATAAACTGATCTATAATGGTCCATTAGGGTTTGATACTATATAATATATTTCTATATAAAATTTATCTATTTTACCATGGTTCTATAATAACTGTATTAACCATGACGTTGTAGTAAACTGTATTTCTGTATCAGTATTTCTGTATGTCATGGTTCTGTAAAACTGTATAATCATGGTATTATGAAAAACTATAAAAACATCTTCTTATCTGTATATACTGTAAAACATGATCCTAAAAATACTATAAAACATCTTTCTATATATATACACTGTAAAACATGATTCTGTAAGTACTGTGTAGCCATAACTTTGTAGTAAAACTATATAATCTGTATATCATGATACTATAAAAACTATTTAATCGTAATTTTGTAAAAAGCTGTGTAAAATTCTGTACTATATCAATATTCTCATGCCACACAAACAAAATTCATTAGACATAATTTATTAAACTGTATAAATTCTTGCTCTGAAAAACCTATGAACATAGACTATATTTTACTGGTAAAAATCTCCATTTAAACTAACATAGCATATTTCCCATACCTAATTACTGAAAAGCCCCTAGTATGATTGGTCTTATACCCGTAGGATTCCTTGTTAAACACCCTAAAAACAACATCTCACAGAACAAAACTTCAGTATTTCTTTGAGTTCTACCTTTTCTACAACTTTAGGAAAGACAAATTCCAAATAAAAACTCTTACCTTGAATTTGAGATGGGATTCAAACTAACCCCACCAAAGATCCACTCCAGTAGATTTGAAGAGAACTTCCCCAGGAGTGTTGTGACGGCTTCGGATCGTCGATCCAGCGAATAATGAACCTAGAATCTTAGAGAGAAGAGGGGAAAACCAAATAGGAGAGTGAGAGAGAGGTTTTTTGTTGAATAATCTGCGTGAATTCCGAGTTTTAGAACTATTTATACATTGAGCTTTGTCAACGAGACATGTTACTTTGTCGACAAGGCCACGAAGGAAGTTCATCGACGAATGCGTACTCCTCATCGACGAAATTCAAGAACCGAAATATAGTCTCTCGGTATTTTCTCATCGATGAGATACGTGTCCACGTCGACAAACCCTTCAAGCGTGCTCGTCGACGAATGTCCTGTGTTCATCGACGAGACCCTATTTAATTTCCAATTTTAATTCCTTTCATTTCTCTCCTCCTCCTATTATTAAATTATGAAAAATTATCTGGGTCTCTACAACCACGGTGATCCTGGGGAGATTCTCTATAACATAGTCGAAGCGAAATGATAATTTGAGAAGTTTGTGAACAATCCCAAAACCAGGGTGAGTGGATTATTAGAGTATTTCCAATATTACCCAATTCATTTGAGGTCATATTCTGTATTATATGAGAATATACTGGGATTTTGTGAAGTAAAATCAGGGTATTATATTTTCAGGAATAGGGTGTTTTGAGACCCTACAAGCCTGGGTTGAGGACCTAGCGAATATTTTCAGGAGTTTAGGTAAATTATAATTCAAAAAATTTATGAGTATGTAGGTTCGGAGAAATATAGTTTATTTATTGGAAATATGTATACATGTATTATTTCAGGATTTTGGGGATAGTACGCCGTGAGCTTGAAGATTAAGTTAGAGGCGAGTCTCCCAGTCAGTCAGGTAAGAGAAATATACTATGCTAGTAAATTTAGAAATTTTATCACTAAATTTTAGTATTTTTGTATCAAAGTACGGGGTTTTAATTATACAGTTTGTACAGATTTTAGAACACGAGTTGAAAATTAAGGTGTAGTCCGAAGAAGGGGTGAATTGGATTTAAAAATTTTCTTTTAATTCTTTTTAAGAATCCTTAACCTCCTTTACTTCTTTTAATGAATTCTTGACTTCTTGTTGATTTATCAAATACAAAATAAATACTTAAAACAAAATTCAATCCATAACCACAACAAAAGTACTTTAAATAATTAAGTAACCAATCAATCAATTAACCACAATATCCAAACTAAGATATAATATTCAACTTTTTGTCTGTTTGTAGTCTGGTATATATGAAAGTTTGATTCAAGCCCTATGGTTGATGCAAGACCTGTGATAATGAATTTGTTTTCTCAAAATGAAGTGCAATATAAAATCCAATACTTTTTTAAAAAATCTTAGACGTTAAATAAACTTTCAGTTAAAGAGTCTTTAGGTGTTTCACCAATCAACGTACTCCTTTACGGTTTCCGCAAAGTATGGATCAACCAATGTACTCCTTTTCAGTTTCTACAATCCCAAAAAACAAATTAAGTTTAAGTTTATTTAATATCTAATCCACGTATTATATATGATTGAAGAATTTAAAACATTCACACAATTTATATATGCTGAAAATAAAGAGAGTAAGGGAAAGAGAGTGACACCGATTTTTTACGAGGTTTGGCTTATCCCCAGCCTACGTCCTCGCCTTTGGCAAACCACCAAAGGATTCACTAAACCAGTTGCTTTGTTGGGTGGAATAACACCGTTTACACACTCCTTTAATAGGCTAGAGCCCGCCTCTCCAAGTGATATCCCCTCACTCGGTCATTCTATCAATTAGGCTAGAGCTCACCTCTCTAAGCGATACCCCATGCTTAGACAATGATCCAAACACCTTGGAATCATAAAAAATACTACAAGAATACAAAAGAATAACTATGTAGAATTTAAATACTATATACTTCAAGAATTTAAATACTAATATAAAATAGAATTGAAACTCAAATATAGAGATCACCAAGGGTTATTTTGTGATTGAGAAAACTTAGTATGAGAACCATAGGTTGATGTTTCAGTAGCAATTCAGATGATTTCCCCCAGCAAGAGTATGAACAATAGAGAACTTTGAGAGAGATTGAGAGTTTGAATGCAAGTGTGCTATGTGATTGCCTTGGTTAATAATTTCTTGGGATTAAGGTAGTATTTATAGACTTTTTAGGATTAGTTTCCTTATTCCCCAAGTTACTTGGAGTGTCCACCAAGTTTTTATAATGTTCATTTTTGAAAAACTAATTTTTAGAAATTTTCCATTGAGGTTTAAAAATTCAAGTTCCCGTGGAGTTAGTCAGTTGGATAGGCGACTTGGTAGTGTATTTCACAGGGTCAGTTGGTTGGACAGGCGGCTGACACCTTTCTGTCTGTTTAGAATTTAACCCCAATAAATGTCAGTTGGCTGACAGGATACAGTTCAAAAATGTCAGTCGGCTGGGCTTGTTAGTCGGCTGACTATTTTTAGTTCAAACTATCAGTCGGCTGGGCAATATATCCATTCTAGTGTTTTGTTAGTCGGTTGGCCGATCTTAGTGTTTTCTGGTCAGTCGGCGGACCAGTCCCTTTTCTGAAAATCTGTCATTTTTCATTTTTAAACCCTTTTGTTATTTGAAAGACTTAAATATAACTTTGTCAAACACATTTTCCAGGGTTTTAAAAATCTGGTCTCTAAGTCCATATTCAACCCTAAAAGAGCTTCAACAATATTTCAAAAGATATTTAAAATATGAAGCACTTATATAAAGACTTATAAGATTTTGAACATTCTTGGCACTTGAGTCTTCTTGCTTGTCTTTTCTTTGAGCTTTCTTTTGCTTTGCTTTCTTTTGCCTCTCTTACTTTTCTTCAAGCTTTGATATACTTTTAAGCTTTCACTTATATTCTTCAAGCTTTTTAAAATCTCATCTTGAAATCCATGCTTTAAGCTTCATATTATTATTCTTCTTTGAAGTATAAGCTTGCAATGGATCCTTGACCTTGCATTTACATGCTTGATTCTTGTGAGTCTTGAAATATCATTTCTCAACCAAATATGTTAATTTTTTCTTGTTTGTTAGCATCAAAATAGGATGTTAAGCATTGTAAGGCCAACACGAGTTTTATTAATTGTGTGGCCCGAGTAAATATTTGATTAGTACAAAATTTGTATTGTTTTTCAGAATATCATGATTTAGAGTGTATATGTATAGATAGAAATATTTACCAGATAGATATTTACGGACATTATACAGACAAGTATTTTATAGTAATTACAGAATGCCATGCTTTCCAAAACCATAACACTCACTCAGACATTACAAATTATTCAATCAGATATGACAGACAGATATTATAGTTAGATATCATAGTTATTTTTGTTAGATATTGACATTACAAATTATTCAATCAGATATGACGGAAAGATATTATAGTTAGATATCACAGTTATTTTTGTTAGATATTATAGTATTTTCAGATTAGATTTATAGTGTTATGGTTATTCTGGAATCATGATAAAAACAGTAGGATATCTATAGAAAATAGTATATATAGAATCAAACCCTGATGAATCAAGTTATGTTTAGTTAGCAGAGCATGGTACCATTGCTATTTTTAGATTAGAGTGTAACCACATATCTCAGATAGTGTGTGGATTCCGTCAACCGTTCCTATGGAGAGATTACAGTCTCCCTAGTGTTTTGGGTCAAGGAGGTTGGTTTAACGAGGTAGTTACCAGTTCCGAGCTTAGGAGAGGTTGTAGTTTGGCCGGACTGAGGATTGGTAGAGTACATTTGACTTACCTGGTAGGCCAACCAGGTTTAAGTCTCGCCTACGGGCCTCACAACCCTGTCATGAGGGGTTAAATCATGACGTACAATTTTCTAGGGTAAAATCTCAGTTATGTATATGTATACAGATTTACAGAATATTAGCAATATATTATGATACTAGAAGTATAAAAAGTAGAAAACTCAAATATTACAGTTATACTTTAAACTATGGTAAATGCGAGTTATATCGTATATTGATTTACCAACTTATACAATTTCAGATATTGTCATTATTATATTTATGAAACTCAGTCGCCACACACTAGTAATAGCATATTTTCTGTTTTTGAGCGTTGTCTCATCCTAGTGGTTTAATATTTTTTAGGTGATCCAGTTAGGCGAGCATATCAAGCTCGCAGATAGAGAGATCTTTTGTACTGCCTTATTTTAAAGGGTAAGTGTGTTCCGGGGAATGTATTTTCAAAGTAGATGAAACTGTGGTGATGTGTAAATATGTATATATGGTTTGGAAACATTGAATTCTGGTATTGTAAATATGGGTGTATGACTTTATGTTTTCCATTGCATAGGTATGTTAATTTGTGTACAAGGTTACCTCAGTGCCTATCTGGGGCTTGAGATGTTATAGCAGGTATTACAGAGGTATCAGAGTAATTTATATATATATATATATATATATATATATATATATATATATATATATAGAAGGAAAAAAATGGTGTAATTTTTGGGTCGTTACATTAAATATCGTGGATGATTGGGAAATACTGAGCCTACTATACTTGCTTTAATTATTTGCTCAGTTAAATTATTGTTGGGTATTGTGCTTACTTAGAAAGACCCTAGGTTGTGTTATACCGAATGCAGATTTGAACTGAACCTAGGCAATAATTTTTAAATACCCATTTCACCCCCCTCTTGGGAATACACCAATTTTAACAGTATCTAAGGTCCAAATAAATATCCTAAGAGCTTCACAACAAACATAAGTTTGAGAAGTAGTTACATGAGACTTATGTTACAATAAATATGAAATTTTATCTAAGTCTTCATATCTTTGTAGACATCCTATTTTTGCCCTAACCAAATAGAGCAAGGGGTCCTTTCTCATTGTATTATTATTATTATTATTATTATTATTATTATTATTATTATTATTATTATTATTTCCTTATTTTTATTATTATTATTTTATTATCACTATTATTTCATTATTATTATTATTATTATTATTACTATGATTTTTATTGTTGTTATTTATATTATTATTATTATTATTATTATTATTATTATTTTCACTATTATTATTATTATTAATTATTTTCCTTTATTGATATAAGTAATTTATTATTATTACTATTATTTTATTATTATTATTACTATGATTTTTATTGTTGTTATTTATATTATTATTATTATTATTATTATTATTATTATTATTAATTATTTTCCTATATTGATATAAGTAATTTATTATTATTACTATTATTTGTTTTCCTATATTTTTATAAGTAATTTATTATTATCACTATTATTTATTATTATTATTATTATTATTTTACTGATAATATCTTTATTATTTTTATTTAGTAGTATTATTGTTATTATTACCTTATTGATACTTATATTATTATGATAATTATTATTATTATTATTTCCATTTTCATTATTACCATAAGAATAAAAGCACGAAAAAAAGAAGAAAAGAAAAAGAAAATAAAATAAAAAAGGAAGTTTTTTTTAGGGTTTTCTAGAATTTTTTTTATAAAGGGGTGGGGAACACACAGCCAAGAGGGGGCGCACACACGGGCAGCGCAGGACAGAGCCAAAGAAAATAAAAAAATCGTTCTGCTACTCTTCTCATTCTTCTTCTTCTTCTTCTTCTTCTTCTTCTTCCATCCTCTCTGTCTCTTTCATCTCATTCCTCTGTCTCATCGCCACCCCGCATCCATACCCACAGTACCACTCGCAAAGCAGCAGTCGTCCTCTCCCGTTCCAGCCATCAACTCTGGCAACGACCCACTGCTCCGACCACCGCTGCAACTCCGGCCAACCATTAGTCTCCTCTGCAGCAGCACCCGAGTCACCTTGCTGTGTTACACAGTCACCCAAGACTCCCAGCCGGCTGTCTCCAATCTTCTTCGGCAATCCATCCACTCCGCCTTCAGTTCCCCTGCATCACACCAGTCACAGAACGCCGCGACAAGAAGACGTTACACTAGCTCCGCCGGAGCAGAGCTCTTCGCACAGCCGCACTGCTGCCGCGGCACCATTGCCGAACACTCCATTGTCGCCGTGGCCATCTTTCCAGAACTAGAACTTCACAGCCAGCCAGCAAAGCCACGAGCCATCACCGCTACAACTCCCCATAGGCCACCGTCATCTCCGACGAAGCCTCCACAGCCGTGTCAGCCTCGACTCCAGCCACTGGTGGTCTCCCCTGCTGCACCGACCACTCCACAGTAGCCAACCACCAGAAACCCGAGCAACTCCATCATAGTCGCCCCCTGCTGCCAACCTGCTGCCCTCTGTAAGCCCCAGTAAACACACATGCGCACATATATATGTCTATATATATACATGTACATGTAAAGTTTAAATTTTTTATTATACATTTAATTGGGTTTATATATATATGTATATTGGTTTTATTTTAAGTCTTAAAGTTCAAGTTTTTATTTTTATTTTTTCTCTTTTCTTTTATTTGCATGTGGGTACGTATTAAAATAATATCTATTGTGGTATTTAGTGTGCGTATATTAATATAATATTTGTTTAGAAATATTTATATCTAGGCTATGAGTATATGTATATTAATACATTATTTGCTGTAATATTTAGTTAATGTTTATATCTAGGCTATGTATGTGTGTATGTTGATATAATATTTGTTGTAGAATTTAGTTAATATTATTATTATTATTATTATTATTATTATTATTATTATTATTATTATTATTGTTAGTTTTGGTTTGTCCTAATATCTAATGTCTTGACTTTTGCGTATGCAGGTATATTGGTTTTTATGATTTTTATAGTTATTTTAATTTTTGGTACTCAGGGTAAGTTTTGATTGTATTATTCATATAAGTTAATTGTTTTTATTGCGGAATTTTTATAGTTGGAATTTGTCTAGATATTTAAAGTTTATTTTCATTTTATTCGTTGGATTGTTAATATTATTATTACATGTTTAATACGTAGCTAGAATAGTTATTGTAATTATTTACTTAATCCATATGTTTAGGGCTATTTAGGGTTTTCATTGTTGACGTATGTTCAATTTTAATTACTTAGGGTTTTCTTTATTGTATGTGTTATCTATACTCATATTAATATTTTTTGATATTTAGTATTCGTATTCTAATATTTTATCATATTTACATATAAAGGTATCAATCATTATGGTAAGTTTAGTGTTTTGGTATATATTTTGCTATTATATTTAGTATGATATTGTATATAATATTATGGTATAAATATTATTTAGCTTCACTTATTAAGGCATTTTTTTATAGATGGTATTACCTTGTATAGTATCTTGAGTGTTTTAATATATACATACATATGGTATTTTATTGCCTATTTTGAAAGTTGTAATATTTTAATAGATATGTTTATTATCATTACTATTTTTATATGCATTATGATAATTTAATATTTTAACTTATTATCTTATTAATATATAGTAAAACCTCCCATACTAGTATTTTCCTATAAAAAATTTATATATAATTTCAAAATTTGGGAGCGTATTTTCTTAGATATTTTTATTGATTTTTAATCCCTATGATTTTATTGCAGGGGTATGAGCCTTCGGACATCATGTACTTTAAACTCTAAGGGAATATATGTATATATATTATATTTATTTATTTATTTATATTAATAAATTCATAAAAAGGAGTAATTTAAAGACTTATTAGATTAACTTAGGGATAATTTCAAATTAATTAGGTACCTTTCGTAAGAACGGGCGCGTAGGGGGTGCTTGTACCTTCCCCTCGTGTAACCGAACTCTCGAACCTAACTCTGGTAACATAGACCCATTCTACCCCTAACGGGATAGTAATCATGTGTTCTAACCACACTAAAAGGTTAGTGGTGACTCCGACATTCCATGAATTTTTCTTGAAAATTAAATCGAATTTTAATTTCGCCGCCTGGGACACGCGCTCCCGGGACGTCGCGACAGTCTTTAAGCTTGATCTTCATCCAAGTTTTTCTTCAATCGCCATTCTTCATTTTGCTTGTTTTCTTCAGGGATTTTCATTTAAATATCATTTATTGTGCTTGTAAGATTTACAACCTGTAAATGCACTTGAAAGCACAATTAGGTACCTTGGTTTGTCATTATCAAGACGAGATTAAGTCTTGTTAGGCCAATGACTCGTTCTGAGTTATGATTCCAAGTGCAGAAGTGTCAAGTTGTATCAAGGATAAGTCCAGGATTGTATTCCATAGGGACCACCGAGTATCAAAGTATTTATGAAAGTTTAGTGAAATCCTGTTGCTGTAAAATGTAGGTTGAAAATCTTTTTGGTCTTTTATGATTTTGAAAATAGTAAACAAAGAGGAAGATGCTTGAGTAAACTATCAAAATGTGACTGAAATTTTATCAATTTTCCAAAAATGTTAACCTACTAACGCAATCAAACTAAACAAATTAACTCAAATAATTTATCAAATACTCGGGTTACGGGTTCAACGTTTGTTTGCTTCTACCATTTACTAAGATGAAATTTTATGACTAAAGCTCGAGTAAATTTGCCACATCCGAACGGAAGAAAATAAAACTCTCATTAAACATCAACCGAATGTCATGTAAAAATTAGTTGATGAAAATCCTAGATTAAATCAAGGTTTTGATGTGCCTAACATCAACAACATAACAAGAATTAAGAGCCAGCAATTTATCAACGATGCTTTCTATTTTCGGTTTTAACCAAATAAAACTTTAGCGATAATATCATAGGAGAATTAACAAACCATGGAAAGCAAACGTCATTGACCTATAACCCGAGTTATCGAACTTAGCCCCTCATACTTGCGATCCCAATTTTTCGGGTCAACTTAATTCCCCAATAAACCATTGCAATAATAAAATAAAGAAAATAAATTAAAAGAACAATACTCTAAAGTGAAGAAAGAAAAGACTCAATCTAATATTAAACTAAATACTTTATTGAAACATCCATGAAAAAAAAATTAAACAGAGAGAGGAAGAGAGAGTAACTGAGACTAAAATAAAACAAAGAAAAGAAAAAAGAGAGAGAGAGAGAGAGAGAGAGATAAAGATAGAATCTTGGAGGAGCAACTGGGGCTGCTGTGTTGTGGAGGAAGGTTGCTACTGTTCAGTGGCAGCTTGCAGGGAAGACCTCTGGAGTTGCTGGACATGGCTGATGGAGCTGGAGAGCTGGTCTAGTTTGCTACTACAGGACCTGGTGTGGAGTTGGGTGTTGCTCGCGGCTGGTGCTGGTAGGAGGAACTACAGAGGCTTCGCTGGTCCGTGGAGTTGCAGAGGTTGCTCTATTGTGTAGCTACTGGAGCAGAAGGATGGCAAGGAGTAGAGGGATTTAAGGGAGAAGAGTAGGGAGAGATTGAGGGAGAGAAGAGGGTGCTCGGCTGTGTGGGTTTTGAAAGGTGGCCGGGGCAGCTGCTATGTTTGTGGCTAGATTAGAGAGAGTTGGGGAGAGGGAAGAAGAGAGGGAGAGGGGTGGTACTGGGGGCACAAGGGAGCATCATGGGAAAAAGAAAATTAAATTGGGAAGGCTTTTCCCTAGGCCTAGATCCAGTTAAGTTACCCGACCCGGTTACATGGGTGGGTCACATTATAATTTAACTTTATATTTTTTTCTTCATCATTTTTGTTCTCTGTTCACTGCCAAATTTGACCCTCTTAGAGTCCATTTCTTACGAAACTCAAAACACAAAAGTTGTAGATAATCCTTTTCGCTTTCTCTAAAAATTTTCATCCTCTTAATTGGAGCTTGGAAGGAAAAGTTATGCTCGAATTACGAACAGGTGCTGGTTTGAGTTCCTGGGAATTTTGTTGTGACAAAAAATTACCAAAAATTCATAAATTATGCAATAAAACTCAAAAATGATAAATTTGGAATTTTATTAAAATATTGGATATAATTGGACATTTAACTAAAAATAAAAGCCATAAAACTCGGATTAAAGTGCCCAATTACGCAGTTTTGGCACGTAATCACACCCCCCAACTAACGTTTTGCTAGTCTCTAGCAAATGACATGAATGAATTTTAGGGTAGTGCCTATAACTACAAACTTCTGTGAACATGAAATTAATGCACATGCGACACAACCATACTGTTTCACATACAAGAATATAATTGAATTTCACACAGGCTCGTTCATATTCAATACACACAACTTCGAAGCACGTCACTCATGCAAGTTTCATCGTTTAAATGTTATTCAAGAACAGTATACTCACATGAAGTTAATTAGTGGCACATTTCAGAGTAAATGCAGTCATATAAGTTCGAGTATAAACAGGTGAACTCTCGAGGTGTGCGTGATGTGTGTGACTCAATACACTTGAGATACCAGTAGACACCTACAGAACGGTCGCTTTGACTCGGCCTAAATGGTATACCCTCAAAAACACTCAAATAAGATGGGTTCACTCATCATATGTGAGAAAGAGTGTCGTGATCAAACATCCCACACATTAAAAGGAACAAACGCTAAGTATATGGAGAGGACTAGTCTGGAAAGGATCTAACCTATCTATGAGGTGTCAGGTCCTTCACTCTAGCATCTTCTCACCTACTCGCCATATCCAACCAAGACTACCCTAGATCAACTTATTCACAAACTTGTTGTGAATACATTTGAGGCATTAACGGGTTGAAAAATCTTCATACATGGAAAATGTGTGTCGTGTCCTTGACTTTTTTTTTTTGTGATATTTATGTGGAGCTGACATTAGCATTTCATTTCATTTCATGCACATGTGTATTTCTTGTTCTTTCTTCTGCTCATTTTTCATTTTTTTTTTGTATTTTCTTGATCAATTAGGACAATCTTAACATTTCTTTTGTAATCTTCAAACAATCAATGGGAATTGAGCTCGAATAGTGGTCAATGAACTAAGTCTATCTCTAAGGGTGGCTCAGCCTTCACATTTTGAGTAGGCTATGAGACGTCGGTTTCTATCTTCCCACTAGGTGTCACCTCTAGGCTAGCAAATCAACAACAGAGACTAGTGTACAAGGAATCATCCAAAAGAAAGAGAATTGAGTTCCATGAACTCTGATTTGATGTTAGCACTCAAAAGGACGATAATTAGCTCAAGGATATCTCACAAGGTGTCATAGTCGCCACGCGTATTCTCTCAGTGCTCACAGGAAACCCTAAGTGCAATGAATCAGGTGAATGTGTCTAGTCAGTCTCGTGAGATGCCATGTAAATACTAGAAATTATATAGCCAGATTAACACGAGTGTACTACCAATCAATTTGTCAGGGAGTTACAAAAGCATATAAAGAGAAACTACGCATAAATGACTTAAATGTGTAGTTCTTAGGTTATATGTAGGTATGTGAAGGGTACGAGTCAATGTTAAGCCTGACATAATTCAATGTAATTCCTCACTACTCTTTCTTTCTTTCTTTCTTTAATTTTTTTTTCTCTTTGAATTTTTTTTATTATATAAAACCCAGTACGTATACGTGCACAGTGTCACATGCAATGCTCACACCAAAAACTTGACTCATTCTGAGTTATGCTTTCAAGTGCAGAAGTGTCAAGTTGTATCAAGGATGAGTCCAGGATCGTATTCCACAGGGACCACTGAGTGTCAAAGTATTTATGAAAGGTTAATGAAATCTCATTGCTGTAAAATGTGGTTTGAAAGTCTTTTTGGTCTTTTATGATTTTTGAAAAAAGTAAACAAAATGAGAGGAGCTTGAGTAAACAATCAAAATGAGACTGAAATTTCTTCACTTTTTCAAAAATGTAAATCTAATAACGTAACCAAAACTAAATAGATTAACTGAAACAATTTTACCAAACACTCGGGTTACAGGTTCAACATCCGTTTGCTTCCACCGTTTACTAATTCCCTAGGCCTTACTCCTCTTCTTGTTAATCCAATCAAGACATTAATAAGGTGAAATTTTATTAATAAAGCTCGAGTAAATTGACCACATCCAAACAGAAGAAAATAAAAACTCTTATTAAACATCGACCGAATGTCATGTAAAAATTAGTTGATGAAAATCTTAGATTAAATCAAGGTTTTGATGTGCCTAACTTCAACAACAAAACAAGAATTAAGAGCCAACAATTTATCAACGATGCTTTCAATTTTCGGTTTTAACCAAATAAAAGTTTAGCAATAACATCATAGGAGAATTAGCAAACCATGGAAAGCACACGTCATTGACCTATAACCTGAGTTATCGAACTTAGCCCCTCATACTTGCGATCCCAATTTTTCGGGTCAACTTAATTCCACAATAAACCATTGCAATAATAAAATAAAGAAAATAAATTAAAAGAACAATACTCTAAAGTGAAGAAAGAAAAGACTCAATCTAATATTAAACTAAATACTTTATTGAAACATCCATGAAAAAAAAATTAAACAGAGAGAGGAAGAGAGAGTAACTGAGACTAAAATAAAAAAAAGAAAATAAAAGAGAGAGAGAGAGAGAGAGAGAGAGAGAGAGAGAGAGAGAGAGAGAGAGAGAGAGGAGAGAGAGAGAGAGAGAGAGAGAGATAAAGATAGAATCTTGGAGGAGTAGCTGGGGCTGTTGTGCTATGGAGGAAGGCTGCTACTGTTCAGTGGCAGCTTGCAGGGAAGACCTCTCGGGTTGCTGGACATGGCTGATGGAGTTGGAGAGCTGGTCTGGTTTGTTGCTACAGGACCTGGTGTGGAGTTGGGTGTTGCTCACAACTGGTGCTGGTAGGAGCAACTACAGAGGCTTCGCTGGTCCGTGGAGTTGCAGAGGCTGCTCTGCTGTCCAGCTGCCGAAGCAGAAGGATGGTAGGGAGTAGAGGGATTTAAAGGAGAAGAGTAGGGAGAGATTGAGGGAGAGAAGAGGGTGCTCGGCTGTGTGGGTTTTGAAAGGTGGCCGGGGTAGCTGCTGTGGTTGTGGCTGGATTAGAAGGAGTTGAGGAGAGGGAAGAAGAGAGGGAGAGGGGTGGTGCAGGGGCCACAAGGGAGTACCATGGGAAAAAGAGGATTAAATAGGGAAGGCTTTGCCCTGGACCCAGATCCAGTTAAGTTACCCAACCCAGCTGCATGGGCGGGTCACATCATAATTTAACTCTATATTTTTTTTTCTTTTTTTTTTCTTCATTTTTTTGTTCTCTGTTCACCGCCAAATTTGACCCTCTCGGAGCCCTTTTATCGTGAAATTCAAAACACAAAAGTTGTAGATAATCCTTTCTTATTTCTATAGAAATTTGCATTGTCTCAATCGAAGTTTGGAAGGAAAAGTTATGCACAAATTACGAACAGGTGTCAATTTGGGTTCTCGGGAATTTTCCTGTGACAAAAAATTACCAAAAATTCATAAATTATGCAATTAAACTAAAAGAATGATACATTTGGCTTTTTTATTAAAATATTGGACATAATTGGACATTTAACTAAAAATAAAAGCCCTAAAGCTCGGATTAAAGTGCCCAATTACGCAGTTTTGGCGCGTAATAAGCCAACAAAGGCTGTGGCTACTATCAGATTATGTTTGGTCAATGACGTGATGTATCACGTCGTGGATGAGGCATCGCCAGAAGCAGTTTGGCTATAACTGGAGAGCTGGTATATGTCAAAGTATTTATCGAACAAGTTGTATCTTTAGCAAAAAATTTATGTGCTTAAAAGGCAGAGGATTGGGATATGAATAAACACATCAACATATTCAATCAGATCATCAATGATTTGAAGTGGGTTGATGTTTCGAGGACGAAGACAAGGCATTGATGCTACTGAATTCCCTAACCAACATCTCCTACGTACAAGATTCTAGTTACGACTCTAATATGGGGGAAAGAATCCCTAGAGTTGGAGCATATCACAAGTGCATTTTTGGGGTTCCATTAGAGGAAGAAGGCCAATGATGAGAGTTCACAAGGTGAAGAGCTCGTGGCGAAGGGTAACCAGGATCGTGGAAGAGGTAAGTTCTAGAGCGGATCGAGTAACAATAAAACTCAGTCGTAGCACAGGAGGAGGAAGGATGTTTGCCGTTTTAACTAAGGGAAAATTGGGCACATAAAATCGGGGTGTCCGGAGTGGAAAAAGGGGAATGTAGGAACTCAGGAGGGTTCATCAAAATCTACGAATGTAGTGAAAAAAGGAGACTAATGGATCAGTAATTGTGATATACTTTTTGTTTCATCGAGTTCAAATGTGTAACGCCCCGACCCACCATGTGGGCCCGAAGTGCTAGAAAATATAACATAAAACATAAATACTCTCTGATACCTTCATAAAAGGGTCCGACCCCGAAGAGTTCATGGTTGCCCTATCCCTAAACAACATACAATAAAGTAGCGAAAAAGTTTCAATCTCCAAAATATCATACTAGAGTTCTAAGTCATTACTATTACATAAATACTCCCAATGTTTCTATTACAATCCCAAAAAGATAACCTGACCATAGTCTAGTACTTACATAAGTACTTACAAAAAGGACTCCTAAAATACTATGCTCCAGAACCCACTAGAATGCTAGGTCCGGTTTCCTATAGGACCTGAAACAAGATTTGTATATTGGGGTGAGACACTTCTCAGTAAGGTGGATCATATTACATCAGTGTGTGACTATATGAGTTTATTCCAACAGAAAACAATAGTGGGTTTAACTGAAATGAATTACATAGTTAAAACATTCCCAATCTTGTAATATTGAAGATATATATAATTTTTGCAAATGATAGTGTTACAAGCGAAAGTTCCTGAGGTTGGGGTAGGATACAAGCCCATACACTATAAAATCCCTTAGCTCGGTACTCAAAGCTGTAACTTCACCCATTTTATTTTTAAATCATGTATATGCATATCGAACTCATCCCTACCTAGGAACATCACATAAACACCATTTACTTCCCTTATGGTATAGGTTGTGCGATCCATAGACCCGATCTAGCTCTGATGGCCCACCAGTCTAATCACTTCAATGTTACAAGTCCACTATGGTCATATCCCACCCTAGATCAAACACCAGAGCCAGTGACTAATCGACTTTTCAGATACCCACCCTTACCGATAAGGCGTGGTTGCACTGTATCACCCACTAGCAACGGTACCGTGCTTCCATAGTATCCAGTTCCTCAAGTGGTTCATACATCATATATACAATTTATCATGAAAGCACAGTAACCTATTTCCATTCCATAAAGCATTAGCAATTCCAGTATTTTCCACAAACTTATTCATTTATCAGCATTAACA
This sequence comes from Malania oleifera, assembly GCF_029873635.1. Taxonomy (NCBI): domain Eukaryota; kingdom Viridiplantae; phylum Streptophyta; class Magnoliopsida; order Santalales; family Ximeniaceae; genus Malania; species Malania oleifera. The sequence continues at coordinate 23,327,090 of NC_080425.1, read as the reverse complement.
GGCATACATAGCCCTCGGTCTTAAACCGGTATCTGATTTTCGATAATTCCCTGAAAATAATTTGGAACTCTACTTCTCATATTTCATACCAAATAATCCACAAGTTCAGTTCATTCACAATTACCATCTCATGTCACACCCATTTGATTAAATACACTATAATATTATAAATGGTTTGTAAAACTACAATTTACATAAAACAAGGTTTCAAGCATCTCCAACTTTTAATATAATAAGAATATATAAGTTTAACGAAGAATGGAGACCATACCCCAAAACCCTAATTTTCCCGAAATCATAAAATATAGTTTAACCAGTTTAGATCTCAAAATAACTGATGTAAGACAAATCCCCTTACCTAGCTCACAAGAAAGCCCATTAAAAACCCCAAACTCCACGCCTTACGGCGTTTGTAGTTCAAAATCCTGAAACACAATTTTCCCAAATAAATCAATAGAAACTCTAGATCAACAACCATTAATCATTTTCTAAGCCTTCCTATAGTTCACAACAACTATAAAGCCTTAAAAACCTACTTACCCTGATTTTGGAGTAACACCTGAAATACTCAAATCAAAGATCTGCTCCGCTAGACTTGTAGAGAATCTCCCTTAGATCCTCATAGTAACTTTCGTTTGCCGAATCTGTCAACAAGCGGTGAGAAATAATAGAGAGAGAAAGAGAGTGTGGGCGTGGGTTAGAGAGAGAGAGAGAGAGAGAGAGAGAGAGAGAGAGAGAGAGAGAGAGAGAGAGAGAGAGAGAGGGAGAAATTATGTTTCTTAATGAAGAAGCAAACAACATTTCTATTTATAAAGCCCTTGAACCAGTCAAATTCGTTGACGAATGGCGCCTTCGTTGACGAGCCACACAAGGTCGTTCGTAGACGAACCCTAAGCCTGATATTTTCCAAACGTTCTAGATCTCTTCGTCGACGAAACTCTGAATTTTGGCGACAAACCTCATATGAGCCTTCGTCGATGAGAACATGGAGTTCATCAATGAAGCCTGCTGAAAATCCCATGTTTCCTTTATTATTTAATTTCCTTATTTCCTAGTTCGGGTATTTACAAGATGCCTCATAGATTCTTGGATCCTAGATTCAGGAGGTTCTTTTCACATGACGCCCAACAAAGCCTAGTTCACCACTTACATATTGGCGAGTTCTAGTTCCGTTCTGATGGGAAACGATGCAGCTTGCAAAATTATCAGAATGGGGGATGTTAGAATCAAGATGTATGATGGTGTGGTAAGGACGTTATGTAATGTAGCGCATGTACTTGATCTACGGAAGAATGTAATTTCTTTGGGCACTTTGGATTGTAACAGATATAGTTACAAGTCTAAAAGTGGGATAATGAAGGTGTGTAAAGGTGTCTTCATAGTGATGAAGTGACAGAGGTTAGCAGGAAATCTTTATGCACTGCTGGGTAACACAATTGTATGTTAAGCTGTAATTGAAAAATCTGAGTCAGAGAATACCATTTTGTGTAAAATAAGCACATACAAAATAGAAGGTATTCTTAACTACATTGTTATGGATATTTGGGGACTGGTACGGGTAAGATCATAGGTTATACATAGGTATTTCGCATGTTTATCATGAAAGGTCTAGGGGTACTTTATGCGGTATAAATGAGAGATGTTTGTTAGGTTTAACTTGTGGTTGAGGTGGAAAACCAAACTAGGAGAAAGTTCCTTAAGTTAGACATTGGAATTGAGTACGATGGTGCTCAACGAGTTTTGCGAGCAACATTTTAGGTTGTATGCAGGGCTTGCAAGGAACTTCTTGGTAAAGTCAGCGAGTATGACGTGTTTCTCGATTAACCAATTTCTAAGGGTATCTGTTAGCCTGAATTGCTACATGATCCTAATTTTTGTATTTTGATGATAACAACCTATTAGTGGTTCTAAGTTAAACTAATCTTTGCATACTAAGTTGTGGCAAGTATAAGTGGTGAAATCGCACAAATACGAGTTTTAGTGCAAAGATCAAGTAAACATTCTCATAGGCAAAGATCGAGTGGACATTCAAGTAGGAAAGATCAAAGTGGACAATCACTCAAAATAACTCAAGCACATCCAATGAATAATATGTGAAACATATGTATAATGGGGAGTGATTGAGGTAATTGTAACTCTTGCAGTATTGTTTCACACATGTTTATTAAGCATGAGTTAAGCAATTGCATACGCATACTAGTACATAGAGTACATATGATATCACTAAATATTAAGTTTCGTACTTAAGAGTTTTTCAAAGACAAAACCATGATTTACATGAAAATATCCTACACTCAATTTTTTTTTTTTTTAAAAGGACAAGTTTTAAACAATCTAAATATTGTCTATCTTCATATACTTGGTCCCGGATGTGTTAAAACCATAATCATGCACCTTAAAATCAAGTTAAGTAAGAAACTGGGCAAACCGTTGACGGTTTGGTCCAGGTGCATTGACGATTTTAGGTAGAGAGCTAATTGAATTTTGGCTAGGAGGAAACCGCCCACAGTTTGTGCAAACCGTCGATAGTTTGAGGGAATCTGTCGACGGTTTGCATCGAGAATCTACACCCAGTGACTATAAACAACTAATTTTCAATGTAATTAATTATTTTATAAGCCCAACGACCATAAAACGACTAGTAGCTCAATTTGCCTATAAATACAAGTCCAAAGACTTGTTTAAGGATTGATCTTAGTGATTAACATCTTTTGAATATCATTCACAAGTACTTTGCATTTAGTTCATCATCTCAAGTGCTCAATATCTCTCTTGCTTTCTAATCTTTTTGTGATTCATTAGTTTAGAGATTTGTGTGAGGTTTTTATTGTATCAAATATCCACTCATTCAAGGAGCTTTATTTGTAAATCATTTTCATCTTGAAAGGGTTCTTTATGAACCGAGTGTTAAAGGAATTGGTTCCCTTGTTTGGACTCTTTGTGAGCAAAAGGGATTGGTTCCTGTATGAAGGTTCTTGGTAAACCAAATTGCAAGGGTTCTTGGTGAACCTTGTTGAAAGGCTTTGGGTGAGCGAAAGGGATTTGTTCTCCTATGTAAAGGCTTCTCCACCGGTGAAGGAGGTTGTTTAGTGGATTGTGGAATCCTTGAGTGTGTTTCAAGGCGTAGATGTAGGCAAGGGGCAGAACCACATTAATATCGTTTGTCAAATTTTTTTTCCATAGATTCTTTAATTTATATCTTGTGCATGGTTTATATTGTTTATATTGTGACATAATTTGTTTCATCTTGGCAAGATTTATTATTTTGTAGAGAAAAGCGAAAATGCACAAAAGAGTCTATTCACCCCCTTTTATACTCGATTCTAGGGCCAACAATGGGTATCAGAGCAAGGTGCTTACATTATCGGAGTAACTTCTAGAGCAAAAAGATCAATGGAGTATATGGTGAATACTTTTTCCCAAGTACAATACGTAGATAGACCACCAATGTTCAATGGCACCAACTATCCAACATGGAAGAATAGAATGACCATCTTCATTTAGTCAGATGAAATTGAGATGTCGTAGGTCATCACAAATGGAGACTTCATCTTCACCAAGAACAATGATAAAGATGAAGAAGTACCGAAATCAATAGAAGAGTTGTCAACCACAAAAGAAGGTTAGTACAACTTAATTTTAAAACATATAATTTTCTTTATTGTGCATTAAGAGATGATGAGTACAATCACGTTTGTGGATGCGAAACAACAAAAAAAAAAAGAAGGGGAAAAGATCAAGGTCACATACGAAGGTACGTCTCAAGTTAAGAATTCAAAAATTTACATGTTAGTTAAAAAATATGAAATGTTTAGAATGGATGAAGGAGAATCAATCAAATCCATGTTCACTCGGTTCACACACACATCATAAATGGATTAAAAGCACTCGATAGAACTTATTCTATGGAGGATAATGTACAAAAAGTTCTCCGATCTTTACCTGAGTCATGGCATGCTAAATCAATCGCCATTGAGGAAGCAAATGATCTAACCAAAGTCTCACTTGATGAGTTAATTGGGTCACTTATGAACTATGAAATTAAGAAAAACACGACTTTGGATCTTGAGAAGCCTAGGAAGGATATAGATATTGCATTAAAATCATCTAGTTCAAAATACAAAGAAATGCTAGAAGAAGATGAGGATAGTGGGGATGACACAGAATCACTCACAAGAAAATTTAGGAAATTCCTAGTAAAAAGATGACAGTTTGGTAAGCAAACTGGAAGAGAGGAAACAAGAAAAAATGATAGCATTAGGTGCTACAACTGCAAAAACGAATTGTCCCTTGAACAAAAATGAAGCAAAATTTCGAAAAGAAGATTATAATGCCATGAATGCTACAACTTGGGATGAAATCGATGGACTTTCCACCAATGATGAAGTAGAGGAAGAAGCACATTTTTGCTTCATGGCTAACAAACAAGAGGAGGTAAGTTTCGATGACGACGAACTTACCTATGATGAATTAGAGATCACATGTACTAGATTATTCGAAGAATTAGCTGTGTAATCAAAGAAGGAACATAAATTTGGAAGAAAAATTGTTGAAATGCAAACAAAAGGAACCTTGTCTCTGTTCTATCATGAAAGAATAGAATAGTTCCTTGAAGAGGCAAAATGAGGAGCTTACTGCAAATGCTGAAGATTTAAAAATTCAAATTGAAAATACCTTAGATGAAAATATCCTCTTGAAAAAGAAAAATAAAGATTGTAGGAAAATCATTTATAAATTCACAAGAGGAAAAGAAAACTTTAATAAACTCTTAGGAACCCAAAGAAATAGTCTTTACAAAAAAGGTTTGGGTCATAATTCCTCTTATAATTCCCATGGTCAATTTAGTATCTCATCAAATAGGGAAAATAAATCAAATCCTTCGCATGCAAATAAGACTTGCCTGTATTGTGAAAGGAAAGGTCACATCCATTTGACTTGCCCATTTAGAGGTGCTAGAGGCAAAGAAAGAAAGTTAGAATGAGTAGTTAAGAAGACCAACCCCTTGGGGTCCAAAGAAGTATGGGTACCAAAATGAATTACCTAAATTTTAGACTATTGCTCTCTTAGAACCTAGGATTAAGTAATTGATAGGAATTAGGTAGATTTAACCATACCTAGGCAAAAAGGGATAAGTGATGAATAAGTGAATTTATTTAGTGCAAAACTAGAAACCTTGTCACAATAGGGCTCAAGGAATAAAATCTCAATTTATGCATAATAACTGTTTGATTACTACGCTTTGGAATTTAGAAAATTAAGCCAATATGATGAGTTTGAATGATAAATACAATATGATCTTTTAACTGTATGTATCCTTGTTGATTGGTTTATTTCTTTTAAAAGTGTTGGCTATAGTTTATGAGATAAAGTAACACGCACACCATCACAAACTCTTTATACAAGCTTGTTCTTTAGGAATAAATTTATGGGTGATAACAGTAAAACCTTGTATTATTGAGATGAACAACCTAGGTAATCTACCTTTGATTAAAATATGAGAAGCATGCCCAAGTAACCCACCTCTTGTTGACAAGAACATATGATGGTAAAACTTATGAATATGCATAGTCAACATATTTCTTGAATAAAATTGAGTCTTAGGGAAATTAATCTTAGTTTATGGTATCCTCCCATTAGTGGTTAATCGAGAGAACATGTCCCCTATCACCAAGAGCTTTTTAAAGCCAACAGAATAGTTCCTTTCCTTTTGATGATCATTAAAGGGGGAGAAGTAGGTTGGTGTTGTAGGATGGGTGCTATAGGTGGGTGTATTAAGTACAAATCTATAGTATTGCTTAAAACGATTTTAATGGAACTTAAGATTTGTTACTTAATCTGTTTTAATGAAAGTTTAGTTTATTTGTTGATTTTTCTTAATATAAAATAAACTTTCAAGTTTGTATAATTGTATGCTCTAGCTTCATTAGATATGAAATATCTAGTTAAATGTTTTGATTATGCCTTATATGCATATAGTAAGGTGGGAAAATATTTTCTTATTCAATAATATGCATAAATTAAGGGGGAGCTTACAATTATATTCTATGAGAACACCAATGGTTTGTCATCATCAAAAAGAGGGATAGTCTGAGTGGCTACATGATCCTAATTGTCGTATTTTGATGATAACAACCCATTAGCGGTTCTAAGTTAAACTAATCTTTGCATACTAAGCTGTGGCAAGTATAAGTGGTGAAATCACATAGATACGAGTTTTAGAGCAAAGATCAAGTGAACATTTTTATAGGCAAAGATTGAGTGGACGTTCAAGTAGGAAAGATCAAAGTGGACAATCACTCGAAAGAACTCAAGCACATCCAATGAAGAACATGTAGAAACATATGTATAATGGGGAGTGTATGAGGTAATTGTAACTCTTGTAGTATTGTTTCACGCATGTTTATTGAGCAAGAGTCGAGCAATTGTATATGCATACTAGTACATAGAGTATTTAGGAATCATAAGTGTCATACTTAAGAGTTTTCTCAAAGGCAAAACCCTAATTTACATGAAAATTGTCACGACGTTCCCGGCGCGAACTGGGAAAAGGTGGTTTTAAAAATATTTTTGTGGAAAAAAATGGTGTAATGAAGTTGCCACTAACCTTTTGGAGTATGATTAAAACACTTTATTACTATCCAATTAAGGATAGAATTAGCTTGCGTTACTAGAATTGGGTTTGAGAGTTCGGTTACGCTAGGGGAAGATATTAGCACCCCCTGCATGCCCGTTCTACGAACATACCTAATTAATTGAAAATTATCTCAAAAATTAAATTTAATAAGCCTTTGAAATTACTCTTTTCAAAAATTGTGAAGAAATGCAAAATATAAATACTGTATAAGTATTCCCTCAGAATCAAGGCATACCGTACTCCGAAGAGCTCATGCCTCCCTTTAAAATCATTGGGATTGGAAAATCGAGAAAATAAGTTACAAAAATAAACTCCCGGGATTTTTTAAAACTTCTGGTTTTTTTAAATATGAAAATAATATTTCGGGAGGTTTTGAGATCTATTTCGGATAGAAAAGAGTGCCAAAAATGATTTTCAAGTCTCAAAATGTTTTTCCTAACTTTTCTTTTTTTTTTTTGAATTTTTTTTGTAATTTTTCATATTTTTTCAAATTTTGAAATAAGAAAAAGACAATTAAAGCAAAATAATGAAAATCAAGTCCCAAAAAAACTTTTAAAAATTTTCTCTTGGGTTCTGTGAATTTTTTGTGCTTTTTTTCAGTGCAAAAACAATTTTTTGGTCTCAAAAATATTTTTTGTGATTTTTTAGTATTTTTATTAAGTTTTTTTAATGACAAAAAGGATTATTAAGGAAAAACTATGAAAGTTAAGTGTGAAAATATTTTTATAATTTTTTCTTGATTTTTTTATGATTTTTTTTTGAAATTTTTATGATTTTTTGTGGATTTTTTTGAATTTTTTGAATCATTAAAATAATTAAATAATAATACAAGTTGAATTGGTTCAGTAACGGTTCAGAGGATCCAACCTGTTCGGGGAGAAAATCGGTCAAAGGGGGAGGGTCAACCTATTTAAGGTCCGGTGAAGACCATGGCCATATGTCGGCATCTGAGCGGCTAGGAGCATACGAGTTGGATCAACTACATGACATCATCTGAGGCATCCATTTTGAGCGAGGATCTGATGGCTGACATGAGGCTGTCTCACGCATTAATGTTGAAAGGGGCAGGGCGCCATATGTCGGCTTCCAGGCAGAGAGAACGTGTGCGGGTGTGATGGTGGGCACGATGCGATCTCAACCATTGATGAAGGACAGAGATTCGAAGGTGGAGGTTTACTCAACCAGGATTGTTGATGTGGTTGGTTCTTGACCGTTTAAAGAGACGCGGATCGAACGGCGAGCAACACGTTGAACATGAATTACTGACATGGGAAGATCCTCGCCGTTCCAAAGAAACACAGAACGTACGACTATGACTTGACCGCACGAGGTGTTGAACAAACGGAGAGGAGGACACCCCGTGTCGCTTCCTGGTTGTCCTGAAGTTAAGAATACAAAACCCAATTTTTTTCGTTTCAGCTCATTTCTTCCTTCCCTATTCTTGGATCTCTCTCCTCACTTTTCTCTCTTCCTTTCCTCTTCTCTATTTGCAAAGGAACGAAACCCTAGGGTTTTGGGTTTGTTACCTACAACTCTCTCGAAAGGCTTTCACTCTCTCCCTTCCTTCTTTTTGTTCATAGACGAACGAAACCCTAGGGTTTTGGGTCTATTATCTGCAACTCTCTCGAAAGGCTTTCATTCTCTCCCTTCCTCCTTTCTTGTTCTCCTTTCGAATCCTAAAGAAAAACTGACATTACACTCTATCTGTCCTCCCAAGACCCCTATTTGTTGCCAATGAAAACCCTAAACTCCTCTGCAATGGGAAACCTAGCCTTTGACATAACCCTCTCTAGCCTTCGTAATCAAATCCGATCGTTCAAGGGGTACATCAGTGGTATTATGGTGACTGATGAAGACCGGGAAATGTGTCCATAAGAGAGATCGGCATGGAGAGTTCTCTCAAATTTTGAGAGGATGCCCGAAGAGAGATAAGTTTGTTTTCTTCTTTTATCTTGATTTTTACTTCCTACTTGTGGTTTGGTATATGATCTGAATATTATGATTCAGATTTTGTGATGATTGTTGCCCAATTTTGTGATGATTTTGATTATTGATGTTCTGGTTGTGTGGTTTGGGAATTAGGGCTAAGACAGAGGTTGAAGAAGAGTGGACTCGTCTTCAAACCTAGTGAGTGAGCATTAGGGTTGACTCGCACGAGTCAAGCCGGTGAGTCATGTGGCCGTAGGCAAGCCTAAGTGGGTTTATTCTGGTACGAGCTTGATGGTTTTTTGAAAATGGGCTAGGGGTTAAAAAAATATTTTATGGGATTTGATGGTTTTTGAAAACAAGCCAGGGGTGTTTTAAAAACAATTGGGCTTAAGTCTTGATTTTGAAAATGGGCCCAGGGGTGGATTTTCAAATGGGACTAGACTGGGTTAATTTTTAAAACAAAGTGGCCTAGTTTAAAAAATCAGTTGGACTCTAGGATTGTTTTAGAACTGGTTATGGGTTAGGTCAAGTTTTAAAAACAATGGGCCTTAGGGAATCTTAAAATGGGTTTGGGGCATTCAAACAAGTTGGGCCTAGTTTAAAACATTTTATGGGCTTGAGTTAAAACATTCAAATGGGCTTGGGTTAAAACATTTTATGGGGCTTTGGGGTTAAAACATTTTATGGGCTTGAGTTAAAACATTCCAATGGGCTTGGGTTAAAACATTTTAACGGGCTTGAGTATAAGGTCAAAACAGGGTTCGAATCCAGGAGGAGACTCGAAGCTGGTTCAGGTCTGGATTGGTTATAGGGTGAGTTAGGGGCCTGAACTCGAGTTCGGGTATGGGTGGTTTCTCAACACGGGTTCAAACCCGAATTTAGATTCGGGTCAAGGGTTCGAGAAGCTGGGATTTTGGTTAGACCCAAAACAGTTTAGGTTCATATTTGAACCTGAGATGTAGGGTGAGCACCTGCATTCAAAATCACTAGTAGCATGTATAGTGTTAGCATTATGATTTTAAAGAGGAGTAGACATTTTCTTACCTAAATCCTCTTTCTCCTCCAATCTTCTTTTCTAGTGAGTGGATTTGAGCTAGTCTGCTTCTGGGTTGTGACTGCGTGAGTGCATTGAATAGTGCTCTCTGCTTCTATAGAATTCTCTCTGAGACTCCTTCCCTCTGATTTTATATCACTCTCAGATTAGTAGTGCTCTCTGTTTTTCTCTCTCAATTTCAAAAGAGGTTTTCTTTGCATTTTCTTAATCTCTCTGATCCTATAGAATTTCTCTAATGCTTCCCTTATTGTCATCTTCAATGCGAGCCTCTCTATTTATAGGGAGGCCTAGGGGGCAGATTGGCGCCAATTTCCCTTTTGCTAATAGAATTCCCACTAACAAACTGGCAGGGAATATTTTTATTCTACACACATGTAATATTTTTTTTTTTTTTGCCTTTTCAATTATTTTCTAAATTCCTGGCTAACAAACTGATTCCAACACTCTCTTATGCGCAAGTGACTTGGGGGAATACCTCCAATTTGGCCAAGTGGCAACCCAGCAGTGGCAGGCTTGACATCTCTCTTATTGTTTTTGTTGACTCTATGAGTCCAATTCGATTTTGATAATGACAAATCACTTGGTATTTGATCTGTGCATTGAGATTGTGAACATGAACTATATTAAGCTTGCGCGGAAGGATAAGAAGTCATGGAAGCCAAAAGTAAAGCATACATATCTTGGAAAGATCCATGGAACTCAAAGAGTACAAGAATGAAGATGCAAACGAAAAGTTCAAAGAGCGTCATGGGAATGGGTACTTAGAACTCATGTATTTACATTTTCATATGATTTAATTTGAGGCTCAAATCATAATTAAGAATAACCTTAGGACTCATGCAATTTATGAACATCATTAGGGAACATTCATGGACTTAAAAATATTTTTAAAACCTTGGAAAATATTTTTATAAAAGAGCCAAAAAAGAAAGCAAAGTAGATTTTTAAATAAAAAAGGAAAAATTCAGAAAATGGGAACTTTAGTAACCTGAAGTTAACCTCAGTCACCTGAAGAATTTTTTCAGGAGCCTGAAGATTAAGTTCAGTAACCTGAAGAATTAAAGGTGAAACATAGAATCTAGCCGAGGCATTTCGGTCGCCTAAACATGGAACTTCAGGCTCCTGAACTCGTCACTTCAGTAGCCTGAACCCTACTTCAGTTGCGTGACCTTATATTCTAGTTGAATATTTTGAAGCACTAAGGAACTTCAGTCGCTTGGGCCTTCGACCTCAGTCGCTTAAACTTGCAGGAAAAGTTTAAAATTTAATTTTTAATGAGCAAACACGTGAGCTATCTTTTGATTCAATGGTTGAGATCTATTAGAAGGGCAAGATACCTATAGATACTGAATATCTAAACCCTAGTGGAAGCCAAGATCAAAGAGAAGAGAAGAGACATTGTTTTTGAAAGAGAATTGAGAAACTTGAGCATATAGCGATACGATTGCCTGCACTCTAACTCATACTCATCAAACTTGGGCAAATTGACTCAGAAATCAAAGGGAATTCATTTGTACATCTTGTTTTCATTCTGGTATTGAGGTTTGGTAAATGAATCTTCTCTTTAAGAGTTATTCTCATAGAGTTTCATCATCTAAACTGATTTGCTGATTGGTATTCATTTTTCAAAGAGCTTGTCATTGCAAAATCCATTTTTGAATATTTGATAAGAGGTTGATCTTGAGTCTGCATATTGTAAATCATTTTTTAGAAGATTACCACTTGAGAAGAGCTTTAGTTATTGATTAAATATTTTAGGTTCAAGTCAGTGTTCATTCAAAGACTTGATATTTTTAATATTACAAATCTACGTGATTAAATATCCTTGGTGTTTATAAATATACATATTGTTGAAGGATATTTTTTGAAAGATATTACATTGGGATTTTGATCTTTGGAATACATATCGTGTGTGTGTATATATATATATTTGCATATTACAAAGATCATGTTGTGATTAAATATTTGAAAGAAAGTTTTTTGTTTTGATTGATATAATGTTCAAGATAAAGCTTTTTGATAAGTTCACATTAGATATTCTTGCATTTTTACACAGTGAACTAGAACTCTAATATTCTCCAAAGCTTTTAAATATATCATTACTTGGGAGTTTTGATGAAAAGGGAAATTGTGTGTTGAAGCATAATCATTCATAAACGATTGTATTGTTTCATACATTCCGAGCTTCAAGTTTCATCATACGATTATGTATTAGGAATTTGAATTGTACTCACTAGCTTTTCTGGAAGCAATTTTGAGTGTTTTACAGATTTCATTGTATTCACGGTTCGACTTATGAACCGGGTTTGAGAAAAGAGTTGTATCTCTTGTAAACAGCGGATTAGGAGGGAATTGTACCTCTTGTAAGTAGCAGATGTAAGGGAAGCTCCGTCCCAATTTAAGGAGCAGAGATTATAGTGGAATCCTTGAGTGAGTTGCTCAAGGCGAGGACGTAGGCCGAGTTGGCTGAACCTCGTAAAAACTATATTTGCATTCTCTCTTCCCTTATCGCTTTGCTCTCCGCACTACATTTTATTTCATACATTGCATGTATGTTTGTTGAATAATTTCACAGGAACTTAATAAGTAATTGGCTAAATTTAGACAAAGGGACTAAGTGGTGAATAAGTTTCAGAGAATTTTTAAAATACCCAATTCACCTCTCTCTTGGGATTACACCTAAATCAATAGTTTTTTTTTTTCTTGTTTTTGTAATATCTGTGTGTAATTTGTATGTACCCTAATTTCCCATTGAACTGCAACATTTGTTTGTACATTTTGTAGTTATAGTTTCCTTTTTTTTTGTAACTGGCTACATGTGTGCCAAGCCCTAGGACACGTGCCCTTCTTTCTAAATAAAATGTGACCTCATGCTTCTTCAATTTTGACCAACAAAACTAATGTCACAATTGACCGATTTGACCCTAGGAACAAATAGTAATAAACTATGACATAAAATCCCTCAAAATTAGAATATCGATTTTAACATTTGAAAGACTCAACATTAAAAGACTTATTTAAGAAATTAAGGACTCAATTCAAAAATTCGAAACAAACTTAATTTAAAGAACTCAAATTTTGACATTTAAGGAGTTCAACTACAATTTTTAGAGAAACTCAGATTAGGCACAACTTTTGAAATTATTGGGTTTGATTCACAGTTAATTTTGGACTCAAAGGTCACTTGACTAAGGTTAGAGAAATTCTTAAAATCAAATGGACTCAATTTTCTTGGAAAACTCGGATTTACTTCACCAAACTTGGTTTGATAAAGGAGATTAATTTTGCAGCTAAAGAAAAGCATACTAACTAATTTCAAAACTAAAATCAAGAAAACTCAAAATGAATGACCATTAAAGGAGCTAACTAAAAAGAACCGGCACCTGGATTTTGAAATAACATGGTCTCATTTTGACATTCAAGACTCGGTCGATTTTTTTTTTTCAAAAAAGGGTTTCCCAACTCCAGGGATTTAAAGTTAATTTTATTACACCGAGTCTTCCTAAAAGGGTCTAGTTAAAATTGGGGTTGTATACACCCTATTTTTGCCCTAACCAAATAGAACAAAGGGTCTCTTCTCATTATATTATTATCATTATTATTACCTTTTTATTATTATTATTTTATTATCACTATTATTTTATTATTATTATTATTATTATTATTATTATTATTATTATTATTATTAGTACTATTATTATGATTTTTATTGTTTTTATTTATATTATTATTATTATTATTATTTTATTTTCACTATTATTATTATTAATTATTTTCCTATATTGTTATTAGTAATTTATTATTATTACTATTATATTATTATTATTATTATTATTATTATTATTATTATTATCGTATTAGGGTTTTTTGGGTAGACCCTTTAAAAAGGTTTGAACGCACACAGCCAAGGGGGGGCGCTGGGCGTAGGCCAAGGGCAGCGCAGCCAAGAAAAAAAACCCTACTTTCTGCTTCCTCCCTTATCTCTCCCTCAGCTCTTCTCTTCTCTCCTGCAAATTCTCACTCAATCACGCACTGCCCCTCCATCACCACCTTTTGCAGCCCCCACAGAACCATCGGCCAGAGCGCAACACCGGCAGAAAAGAAAAAAAAAACTAAAGAAAAAAAAAAGAGCTCCTTTCTTCTTCTTCTTCTTCTTCTTCGTCTTCTTCTTCTCCCTTGTTCCACCCACTGCCTGCTGCCACACGACTAGTCCATCCAAGTGATGGATCCATACCCAGTCAAAGTAGACGGTTGCTGCTCCTTCAACATCTTTGGCGCCAGCTACTCCTCCGTCAACCTTTGCTACTCCACCTACTCTACCGTCTATGCTGACATTTAGCCACCGCCCTTTGAATTTTTGTTCCCCCTTGTGTGAGTGTATATATATACGTGTGCGTGGAGTCATGTATGGTGGTGTGTTGCAGTGTGTAGTGAGTGTGTGAGAGTGTCTGTGCAGTGTAAGCTGCGTGAAGTGAGATTGTGTAAAGTAAGAACAGAGAGCTGTAAGAGTTAAGTGAGAGTTGAGTGATTATTGTATCCTCCTCCTCCTCTGTATTTTTTCCCAGTACATAGTTATTTGTTGCTCTCGTGGATGTAGGCCGGAATTTGGCCGAACCACGTAACTCTGGTGTCAATATTGGTGTGTGTGTGTGTGCTTTGTTTATTTTCTCCATTAATTACTCAATCGGTAAAACCCAACAAAGTGGTATCAGAGCGTTGGTTGGAGTAGAATTTCCAGATCAAAGAAAATTCCCGGATTTTGAGTCTCTGTCTAGTAGTTCAAAATTTAATTTTGAGGCAACTATCGAACTCCTCTCATCCAGACGAAGCTAACAGTCGCAACCGGAGCTTCAAAACCATAGACGAGGTGGCACGCGCCCACACGCACTGCCAACGCAAAGGGAACATTTCCTCGCGCCCAGATGTGCCTTCACGTGCCGGCAGAGGCTTAGTAGGTTCCTACACACGCGCCCACGCATCAGCGAATGTTCGACGCACGTTCTGAGGAAGAAGACGCTGACGTCAGCGGCCACATAAGCATTGAGTCAGCGCCGCATCAGAGAGTGTCAGGCCACGTCATCAGCACAGTTAGCGCGCCACATCATCGCCGTGTCAGCCGCACAGTCAGCGGCCACGTCTGCGAGGACCTAGTGCCATGTGAGCAATCGGGACCCATAGACATGTCAGTAGCCCGGACAATTCACGTCATCCATGGACCCCACAGTGACACGTCAGTAGGTGGACCCCACTGCCACGTCAGCAGTGCCACTTCAGCATAGTTGACCCATAGTTGACCTTTTCTGACCGAGCTTTTCAAAGCCATTTTAGGTCTATTTTTCGAACGAATTAAACCATTTCTAGGGTTTTCAACTGTTCCGAACGCAACCGTACATTTAGTTTCTTGAGATTCTACCCCAATTTTTCTGTACGAGTAAGTTAGTGCTTAATTACTTAAAATCAATGGAGGAGTCAGACTTGGGTACTATGATAAAGCTCACGGCCTCCAATTACACTCTGTGGAGGTCTCGGATGGAGGATCTCCTTAATTGTAAGGATCTGGTAGATCCTTTGGATTATAAAGGTATGAAACAAGATTTTGTCAAAGACGATGATTGGAGAAGAATGAATAGGAAGACCATTGGTCAAATCAGACAATGGATTGACCATAAGGTATATCATCACGTCGCACAAGAGACTGATGCTTATAATCTTTGGGAGAAGCTGGAAAACATGTACCAGGCCAAGACAGCTCACAAGAAAGCAATGTTAATAAGATGGCTTGTTAATTTGAAGTTAAAGAGCGGGCCCTCTATAGCTGAACATACTAGTGAGTTCCAAAACCTAGTAAATCAGCTTTCATCTGTGAAGATGGATCTTGGCGATGAAGCAGAAGCATTGCTACTCCTTAGCTCCTTACCGGACAGCTAGGAGACATTGATTATCACTCTCAGCAATTCAGCTCCTGACGGAAAACTTACCATGGCGATGGTAAAAGATGCCTTATTCAACGAGGAGGCCAAAAGAAAAAAGACGGGTGCATATCAGTCACAAGCCTTTATCGCTGAAACCAGAGGCCGAACTCAAGGAAGTACCAGTACCAGAAGTCGAGGTAGAGGCAGAGGTAGAAGCAAATCTAGAGGAAGGTCCTAGGATCCTGGTAGATCCAATGATGGTAGAAATTAGCAGAGAGGAAAAATCTCTTGTTACTATTGTGGCATTGAAGGCCACATGAAGAAAGATTGTCGAAAATTTTGGCGGGATCATGGTCAAAGTAGCCAGCAACAAAAGAAGGAGGAAGGTGAGAACTCTGTCACCTTAACCCAAGATATATTAGTATTTTCAGTTGATGAAGATGCATGTTGTCATATTGGGAACCACGACACTGAATGGGTGGTAGACACAGCAGCCTCCTACCATGCCACTCCCCACAAAGAGTTCTTCACGATGTGTAAATCTAGAGACTTTAGTACAGTAAAGATGGGGAACACCAGTTCTTCTCATATCGTGGGAATTGGAGACGTGCAGATTGTGACCGATATTGGTTGCACCATAACACTAAAGGACGTTCGACATGTCCCAGACCTTCGGTTTAATCTTATTTCTGGGGCAGCCCTTGATAAATAGGGCTATGAAAGCTACTTTGGGAAAGGCGCTTGGAAATTGTCAAAAGGTACCTTGACAGTAGCACGAGGACGTATTTGCTGCACGTTGTACAAAACGCAAGTGAAGATTTGTACTGATGCCATTAATGCAGTGGAAGATGAAGCATCACCAAACTTATGGCACAAGAGACTCGGACACGTGGGTGAAAAAGGGCTCCTTACACTGGCAAAGAAGGCATTTATCAAAATCACAAAAGGTATTGCCTTGAACCCATGTGGTCATTGCTTATTTGGGAAACAACATTGAGTTTCATTTAGTTCCTCTATGAAGAGAAGGTCAAAGTCATTGAGTTTGGTACACTTTGACGTATGCGAACCCATTGAAGTAGAATCAATCAGCATCAATAAGTATTTTGTTACCTTTATTGACGACGCTTCAAGGAAGGTGTGGGTATATTTTCTGAAAACAAAGGACTAGGTATTTAAATATTTTAAGGAATTTCATGCTATAGTGGAAAGGCAAACAGGGAAGAAATTGAAGTGCCTCCGGACAGACAATGGAGGCGAGTATACTTCCAATGAGTTCAGAGTATACTGTACTGAATATGGTATTAGGCATGAAAAGACGGTCCCACGTACCCCATAACATAATGGTGTAGCTGAAAGAATGAATTGGACCATTATGGAGAGAGTTAGAAGTATGCTCAGTATAACTAAATTACCTAAGCCATTTGGGGGGAAGCTATTCGTGCCGTATGTTACCTTATCAATAGATCACCGTCAGCACCACCTAATTTTGGAATTCTAGAGAAAGAATGGACCAGAAGAAAAGTTTCTTACACTCATCCAAGAGTGTTTGGGTGCAAAGCTTTTGCATATATATCTAATGAGCAGAGGCAAAAGCTTGACGTGAAGACCATTCCATGTATCTTTATTGGCTATGGAGATGATGAATTCGCCTACAGATTGTGGGATCCAGAGAGGAAGCAGGTGATTAGATCGAGAGATGTGATTTTCCATGAAAACCAGGTGTTTGAGGACTTAGAACCGAAAACAAAGTCTAACCAGCCTAGTTCCAGTGCTCCAGTCATTGTAACAGATCCTACACCATCATATTCTCCCACAAACCATGGAGAATTGCAGGATGATCCTTTGGAAACAGATGTAGATGGTGTTGAGTAGGGGGAGCAACAACCCCCTTCACCAGAAATTGTAGAATCATCACATCAGTCAAAGGATGAAGTATCTCCTCCTCCAGAAGAAGTTGAGCCCAAAAGATCTGAATGAGGTCGTGTTCTGATTCCGTTGAGAAGATATCTAGAATCAGAATATCTTTTACTCACTGATGAGGGGGAGCCAGAAAGTTTCCACGAGGTCCAGTCTCATACTAACAAAACCAAATGGATGGAAGCTATGAAAGTAGAGGTGAATTCTTTACATAAGAATCAAACGTATGAGCTGGTAAGACTTCCTAAAGGGAAGAGAGCACTAAGGAACAAATGGGTGTTCCAGCTTAAGAAAGATGGTAGTGGACAAATAGTGACGCATAAAGCCATATTAGTCGTCAAAGGTTTCGAACAGAAGAAAGGTGTTGACTTTGACGAGATATTTTCTCCAGTAGTGAAAATGACAACAATTCGAGTCATACTCGGATTAGTAGCCAAGTTAAATCTAGAGCTTGAACAAATGGATGTGAAGATAGCCTTCCTACATGGAGACTGGGAAGAAGACATTTATATGGAGCAACTAGAAGGATTTGAAGTTCCAGGGAAGGAACACCTAGTATGCAGGTTGAAGAAAAGTCTCTATAGCCTTAAGCAAGCACTGAGACAATGGTATAGAAAATTTGACTCTTTCATGGTGAGTCACGGATACAAGAGGACTGCAGCAGATTAGTGTGCATATGTCCAGATATTTCCTGATGGTAGTCTTGTCATACTACCACTCTATGTTGATGACATGTTGATCATTGGTCATGATGCAAGTAAGATCAACAAGTTAAAGATGGAGCCGTCTAAGTCATTTGAAATGAAAGATTTAGGCCCAGCTCAGCGGATCCTAGGCATCAGGATTAGTAGCGATAGGAAAGCCAAAAAATTATGGTTATCACAAGAGAAGTATATTGAATGGGTAATCAAAAAGTTCAACATGGAAAGTGCTATGCCAGTAAGTACTCCACTGGCTAATCATTTCAAGCTAAGCAAGAAGTTGTCTCACTCATCAAGGGAAGAAATGTCAATAGTCCCATACTCATCAACAGTTGGAAGCTTGATGTACCCAATGGTGTGTACGAGACCAGACATTGCCCACGCTGTAGGCGTTGTGAGCAAGTTTCTTTCCAATCCAGGGAAAGACCATTGGGAAGCTGTGAAATGGATTCTCAAGTATTTGAAAGGTACATCGGGATTATGCTTATGTTTTGGGGAAGCTGAACCAATCTTGGAGGGTTGCACTGATGCAAACATGGGTAGTGATCTTGATGGAATAAAGTCCACATCAGGTTTTTTGTTCACCTTTGCAGGGGGAGCTATATCATGACAGTCAAAATTGTAAAAGTGTGTTGCCCTATCCACAACATAAGCAGAATATATTGCCGCAGCGGAAGCTGGGAAGGAGATGTTATGGTTAAAGCGGTTTCTTCAAGAGTTAGGAGTCAAATAGGAAGAATATAAGGTACATTGTGATGGTCAGAGTGCGCTCTGGACTTGAGCAAGAATTCAATGTACCATTCCCGAACAAAACATATTGACATTCGTTATCATTGGATACGCGAAGTGATGGAACAACAACTGTTGAAGCTAGTCAAAATTCATACTAAAGAGAATCCGACAGACATGTTAACAAATGGGGTAACTTATGAGAAGCTCCAGCTATGTAGGGATATAGCTGGGATGGATGTCAATTGAAGATTAACATATTATTCTCCTCCTATGGGTGTGGAGGGGGAGAATTGATGGATCCATACCCAGTCAAAGTAGACGGATGCTACTCCTTCAACATCTTCGGCGCCAGCTACTCCTCCGTCAACCTTTGCTGCTCCACCTACTCTACTAGCTATGCTGACATTTAGCCACCGCCCTTTGAATTTTTGCTCCCCCTTGTATATATTTATATACGTGTGTGTGGAGTTGTGTATGGTGAGTGTTGCAGTGTGCAGTGAGTGTGTGAGAGTGTCTGTGTAGTGTAAGCTGCATGAAGTGAGATTGTGTAGAGTAAGAATAGAGAGCTGTAAGAGTTGAGTGATTATTGTATCCTCCTCCTCCTCTGTATTTTTTCCCAGTACATAGTTATTTCTTGCTCCCATGGACGTAGGTCGGAATTTGGCCGAACTACGTAATTCTGGTGTCAATATTGGTGTGTGTGTGTGCTTTGTTTATTTTCTCCATTAATTACTCAATCAGTAAAACCCAACACCAAGGAGACACACACAGCTGAGCCGGCACTGGCTGGCCTTCCAACTCCAGCCGAGAGACTACTACTGTGAACCACCACTCCACAAGCGGCCGAGAACCACCAGAGCACCCGAGCTCTGCCCCGCCTCCAGCCACTGCGAGCACCAGCAGTGGCCACCAACTTCAGCAGCGCCTCTATTGGCTACTCGCTCCTCAAAACTACATCGTCTTCGCCTCTACAACCAGCACTAGCAACTCCTCGCCCAAGCCTCACGTCTGCCGCTCTTCACTGTCTCTGTTCCAGATGCAGCAAGTCGCTACGCTGCTCTCCGCCAACCTCGCGGCCAACCTCTGCTCCAGCCATCGTCTTCGGCGTCCCTCCGTCACGCCCACAGCCTACTGGTAAAGTCCTTCTCTTTCTATCACCACACACGTGCACACATATTCCTTTTTATTATTATTTGTATTATTATTTTTTTCATTTTATTGTTTTGATTTATTCTAATGTTTGGTTTTCATTGTATATGTAAGTATGTCTAATATTCATGTTGAGGTTGTGTCTATTATATCAAATGATTAACGTTCATCTTACAGGGTTTTTATAATTATTATATTTATTTTAATATTTAATAGTCATGGTAAGTTTTTTTGTTGCATTTATTATATAGGTTAATTGTTTTACTAGTATTGTTGTGGAATTTGTATAGTGAGAATTTGTTTTGATATTTAAAGTTTACCCCTTTGTATTCGTTGAATTATTATTGTAAGATCCTTAATGTTATAATGTGCGGTCATGTGTCTAGTATTCATGTTGTAGGTTTTATTATTGTTACAGCTATTTTAATGTTCAATAGTCAAATTTAGGGTCGTTTTTGTAATTATTGCATGTTTAATATTTATGTATTTAGAATGGTTGTTATTATAGTACTTATTTTCTTAAGGACGTTATGGTTTAATATTTGTGTGTTTAGGTATGTTATACGTAATGTTCACATTAGGGTTATATCCAATATTAGAGTTTAGGGTTCTTGTTATTCATATTTAATGTCTATATTAAGAATATGATTATATTTCAATATTATGTCATTTTTAGTATTGCATTCTATGTTACATATTATTATTATGATTATATTTATTATTTAGTGGATATTTGTTAGTATTCTAATATTTATGGTATTACTTTTTTTTAGTATCTTTAGTATCTTAATGCATATATGGTATATGGTATTTTATTACTTATTATGGTATTCACAATATTGTAGTAGATATGTATTCTTATAATTATTGTGCGTATTATGGTAGTTTAATATCTTAACTTATTATCCTATTAACCTATATTGAAACCTCCCAGACTAGTATTTTTATACTTAGAAAAACCCTATAGGATTTCCAAAATTTGGGAGTGTATTTTGCAAATTATTTTTGATTTTGTCCCTATGATTTGAATGCGAGGGTATGGGCTTTTGGGCTTCTCGTACCTTTAATTCTGAGGGAATATGTATATATATATATATATATATATATATATATATATATATATATATATTTATATATTTATATATTTATATATAACATATATTTTTTGTATTATTTATTTATTTAGTTATTTATTTATTTATTCATTTTGCATGGGTATTGGTAAATTGACTATAGGATTAATTTTACGGACTTTTTAAATTAACTTAGGGATAATTCAAAATTAATTAGGTACCGTTCGTAAGAATGGGTGTGTAGGGGGTGCTCGTACCTTCCCTCGCGTAACTGAACTCCCGACCCCAGCTCTGGTAATGTAGACCCATTCTACCCTTAACGGGGTAGTAACCATGTGTTCTAACCACACTAAAAGGTTAGTGGTGACTCCGACATTCCTTGTTTTTCTTGAAAATTTAAACAATTCATTTTCATTTCGCCACCTAGGGCACCCTCGCTCTGGGACGTCGTGACAGGGGCGTCTACAAAAATATCCTATAATCAATTTTGTTTAAAATGAGATGAGTATTAAATAATCTAAATATTGTATATCTTCATATACTTGGTCTTGGACGGGTTAAAACCATAATCATGCACTCACAATCAAGCTAAATAAGAAATAGGGCAAACCGTCAACAGTTTGGCCTAGGTGCATTGATAGTTTCAGGCAGAGAGCTAATTGGGGTTTGGCTTGGAGGAAACTGTCCACAGTTTGAGAAAATTGTTGACGATTTGGGGGAATCTGTCGATGGTTTGCGTCGGGATTCTACACCCAACGACAATAAATGCCTAGTTTTCAAAGAAATTAATTATTTTATAAGTCCAACGACCATAAAACGGCTAGTAGCTCAATTTGCATATAAAGTACAAGTCCAAAGACTTGTTTAAGGATTGATCGTAGTGATTAACATATTTTGAATATCATTCACAAGAATTTTGCATTTAGTTCATCATCTCAAGTGCTCAATATCTCTCTTGCTCTCTAATCTTGTGGTGATACATTACTTGAGAGATATGTGTGAGGTTTTTATTGTATCAAATATTTGCTTATTCAAGGAGTTTTGACTGTAAATCATTTTCATTTTGTAAGGGTTCTTTGTGAACCAAGTCTTAAAGGGTTTGGTTCCTTTGTTTGGGCTCTTTGTGAGCAATATGGATTGGTTCCCTAGTTTGGGCTTTTTGTGAGCAAAAGGGATTGGTTCCCGTGTGAGGGTTCTTGGTGAACCAAATTGCAAGGGTTTTTGGTGAACCTTGCTGAAAGGCTCTAGGTGAGTGAAAGGGATTTGTTCTCGTGTGTAAAGGCTTCTCCACTTGTGAAAGAGGTTGTTTAGTAGATTGTGGAATCCTTGAGTGTGTCTCAAAGTGTGACACGGGCAAGGGGCTGAACCACGTTAATATTGTCTATCAAGTTTTCCTTCCCTATACTCTTTAATTTATATCTTGTGCGTGGTTTATATTGTTTATATTGTGATATAATTACTTGCATCTTGCCAAGATTTATTGTTTTGTAAAGAAAAGCGAAAATACGCAAAAGAGTCTATTCACCCTTCCTCTAGACTTGACTCTAGGGCAAAAAATATCACTAAATGGGAGAGTTGCATGAGAGGTTTTGGATATGTTATGCAGTAGACTTCTATGGTTTGAGAAATTTTGGAGGTCCAATCATGCACGTTTCTAGTGAGGCGAGATCTAAGCTTGGTGAAATGTTTAGAAGGTACATCTTTTTGGGGTATAAGAAAGGTGGATTCAAGATGTGTGATCCATTGGCAAACTAGGTGGTGATCGGGGGAGAGACATGGTTATTGATGTTAAAACCATGGTGCAATATACTTAGGTAAATGAAGATAAATAGGTGCCAGAAAGCTGTTGTAGTAATGAACATGTTGTGTAGGTAGAGTTGGAGACTTAGGGAAAAAGTGCTGGGAGTTCTAGCACAGGAGACATGTAGTATCATAGTATAAATATGTGCAGAAAAAAGATTGTGATGTAGGTGGAGTTATAGACTCAGGGCATAGATGACATCGTTCATATTATAGGTAGTTCTAACTGAGGAGACCAGCAGGATCACAATGAGCCTAGATGCATTATCAGGCCACCGCCCAGGTATAAATTTGATGATATGTTGCCTTATGCATTCATTACTACCAGCAAGTTTCCTAATATTTTTCAAGATGCAGTGCACAGTAAAGGGAAAAATAGATAGATGAGTGCTATGGTGAAGGAGATGGAGTTAATGCACAAGAATCAAATATGGGAGTTGGTGGAGCTTTCAGAGGGGAAGAGGGCGATAGGATGTAAGTGAGTAATTATTCTGTTGTTCATGTGAATGACATGTCGATTGCTGGGAATATTTTGACTGAGGCTAATCAGTTGAAAACTCTATTAAGAAAGGAATTTGACATGACGACTTTGGGTACAACCAAGAAGATTCTTGGTTTGGAGATTCGTAAGAAGAAAGTTGCAGGGAGATTGAGAATATCTCAAGGTGGCTTTGTGGACAAAACTGTAGGGAGATTGTGGTTATCTTAGGGCAGTTTTGTGGAGAAGGTGTTGGAGAGGTTTAACATGGTTAAACCGATCACCGGTACACCGTTGGCAAATCAATTTAACTTATCTACCGCTTAGTACCCAAGGATGAATAGTGATGTTCAGGACATATCAAAGGTCTCCTATGCTAGTGCAGTGGGATGCTTCGGCAGGCAACAGAGTAATCTGTTAGTTGTTAGTTTCATGGATGCAGACTACGCAGGGGACTTGGATGATAGGAGGTCTACAACAGGGTATGTTATGGGAGGGCTTATTTTTTGGAAGTTTAGGATACAATCTCAAGTTTCATTTTTAACAATTATTCGAAGTATATGACAGTGGCTGAGGCTGTCAAGGAAGCACTATGGTTCAAAGGATCGTTCAAGGAGATAGGTATTTAGATAGGTGGAGTTTTTGTTACCACGAACAAGTTCAAGCATTTCTTGGACTTGGTTTACGTCAACATGTGCTAGATGGGAGGCGATCCCAATCTACTGTCCCAGATCGAGTAGTGGGGTTATGCTTCTGGATTTCTCCTAAGTGGTGAATATTCACCAAGGTGGAAATTTGGAGATTTGGCTCATATTTTAGTGGAATGCATGCTTCAAGGAAGCATAGTGATGCAAAGAATAAGGATAGTGGCTGCAGAACCATCGACAGTTTTTTTGAACCGTCGATGGTTTTTGTCATCTATAGGATTTAGTTCTCGGTATCTTTTCGTTGACGATTTGCCTAAAACTATTGACGGTTTGCCTCAAGCCGTCGATGATTTTTTTCAGCGTAAGTTACGGAATTTGAATAAGGAGATTAGTAGATTGAGAGGTTTTAGAGGATTTTCCTCTGGGGATTGCTACAAGAGTGTTTTAGACATAGTCAAAGTCTTCTACGCATAGGGTTAGTATATAAACTATATTTGCAATCCTTGTTTGATGAGATAGTGAAAATTAGCCGCTTGCTCCTGTGGACGTAGGCACATTGTCAAACCACGTAATTTCTTTTGTCATGTGTTCTTATTGCTTTCCATTATACTCATTATGGTTGATTGTTAATTTTCGTATATTCATCGTTGAGTGCTTGCATTACTTGTTCCAAATTGTTTTAAGTTTGCGAGGTTTCTGCCACGCATTTGCATCAACACAATTAGTGATGACAAAGAGATTAAGTCAATTATTATTGTAGGTTACAATAATTAAATTATAAATTTATGAGGATGTTTCAAACTATTAATCATTTTATTTATGTGGGTTTTCAAAATATTAATTATTTTATTTATTATTTTATAAATGTATTTATTAATATGGTTACAAAAATTATTAATTCAATCATTATTACATTATTAATTTTATTTTTACTAATAATTAAAAATAAATTGAAATTTTAAGTTACAAAAAATATTTAAAATATTAGTATTTACCAAAATTTTAATTCAATTATCAATAGAAAGTGTTTTTTTAAGCATATAAACTCATCGAAATGCAGTAAAGATACAATAATATTATTGAAGTACTCATGTTTACTAAGCAAGTAAATATGTATTCCTAATAATCATAATTAGATAAAATTATTGAAATTTTGATATAATTTCAAGAGTGAAATTGATTTAAATTGCTTGATTTCTAAAGATATCAATTATTTTTTTGAGCTTAAGATTTTTTTTTTCAAAAAAGAAATTTTAGATTCAAATTGTAGGTCTTGAACTTGTGACTTGATGGATTTAGTTTAAATCATATTTATTATGAAACTTCAGTTGATTTTAAAATTATTTGATTTTTAAAAATTTTAAAACTTCTTTTTAAACTTTTGGTCGATTATTTTAAGTAAAAATCATAGGTTAATAGCCAAAATGATCGATTTTCACATGCACAATTATTTTAATAGAAAATAATCTCGTTCAAATCTTGTCAATTTGAATGGACATTTATTCAAACTTGAACACAAACTTGAACTCAAACCCAAACCCGAAGTCAAATTGCAACCTACAACAAGTTGGCAAGTCAAGTATTGGTTTTTGGAATAAAACAAAATAAATACTTGAATGAAGATTATAATTTAAAAAATAAAAAAATTCAAGAAAGTTAGATTCAACATTTGGAAGCTAGTGAGAATGGAGCGACCTTCTAAATATATAATGTAAGAACCCGAATTTGTATTGTACAGGTTAAGTATGTAAAATAGGGTTAAAATGAGAATTCTGCATACTTCGTCGACGAGGCCATAATTCATCGACGAAGGTAGTGGATTTCTCGTCGACAAAATTCAGAGCCTCGTCGACGAGAAAAAGCCGAGAGGCGGTAAAAATTGGAAATATCTGGGTTCGTCAACGAGGCCATCGGTTCGTCGACGAATTTTGTGAAGACTTTGTCGACGAGAAGACCAATTCATCGACGAAATCCCTTGGGTCAAAGGTCTTTATAAGGATATTTTGGGCTTGCTTCATTGCTAAGTTTTGGATCTCTCTCTCTCTCTCTCTCTCTCTAGATTTCGAAGCTCTCTCTCTTTCTTCAATTCCTTCACCGTTTGTCGCCGAATTCACAAATCCAAAGTGACAGCGAGGATCAATGAAGGATTTTCTACGTTTCTAGTGGATCGAAATCTCAATTCGAGCGATTTTGGGTTTCAGGTTAAAATCGAGGTAAGGCTCGGTTTTCATTTCTAATTCGATATATGTATAGTAGTATGAATTGTAAGTATGTTTAGTATTGTGGTTTGTAGGTTTCGGAGTCTCGATTCGTAGTTTTGAGGACCGTAGAGTTCGTAGTGGATTTTAGGTTAAGGTAAGGGGATTCTGTTTATATCAGTCCATTTTTTGAAATCAGGATCGGTAAGCCTGTAGGCTACGATCGTATGTATATTATGACTATTTATTTGGGGAAATTTATCAGGTAAAAATACGGGATTTTCGGGTTACCGTTTTCGAAAAAATTGGGATTTTGGGTATCATCTCTATTTGTTTGGAAAACTATTGGTTGCTTTAAAACTGTATTATTGAGGTGACCGTAATCCCTATTTGCATAAACTGTATACTTGGAAGTGTAAACGATATGATTTGCCGTAAACCAAATAAGTGTGGTACGTATGAATGTATGTATGTTGTTCCAGATATTTATGAAACAGTTATGTGACGGTTTATTACCGTACACTGAAATGTATAGGGACGTGAGTTCCCAAAATGATTTCAGGTTTTGTGAAATTGGCTAGTGGCGGCTAATTACCATACGTTGAGAGTGGCTGACTCCATATCCAGGGTGTGAAATATCACCAGTATGGTTCGGCTGGTCACCGAAGGTGTGATCTACACTGTTTGTAGCAATGGATTCACAGTGGGCCTGGGTCGTCATAGCGTAGTTGTCACATGGCAATAAAATCGGGGTGAGACTAGGTGACCTTGTGTAGTTGCGTATGTAGTAATGGATTTACTATTGGGCCCGAGTCGTAGATCTTCGTAGTTGCATGTGTAGAAACGTAACCGTTGTGAGACTGGGTGACCTTGTGTAGTTGCGTATAATGCAATGGATTCACCATTGGGCCTTGATCGTCGCAGTGTAGTTGTGTATGTAGCAATGTAATCGCTGTGAGACGAGGTGACCTGGTGTAGTTGCGAACTAGTGTGACGACACTGACCGTATGTATGTATGTATGTTGGGTATCGTATAAACTGGAATGATTTTTGTGAAAATACTGGAACTGTATGAAAAGGTATGAAACTGTATGAATTGTTTCAAACTGTATCGTATGTATAGTGTTGTGACGTATGTAAAATAACACTGGTATGCCACACACTGATATAAACTGCTTTCTTCCTTACTGAGAGGTGTCTCACCCCGAACGTACGTACAATATTTTTCAGGACCTTCAGGTAGCGGTAAGTAACATCCTAGCGTCGAAAAGCAAGGGGTGTCGTAGCTACTGCTAGTACCTTTTAGGTACGAGTTTTGGTATCTAGGTTGTCGGGATGTTTTTGTAGACACTTGGGGTACGTTTGTATTATGGGAATGTGTATCCTAGCATGTATAGAATAGACTCTGGTATGATACTGTTATTGTATAAAAGATCGTATTCCGCTGCGTATTTTGGATAGTATGGATGGTTGTATGTATGTATATAGGGCATCCGTATACCCCACGGGATCGGATCCTCTTTGTATGATGTATCATGTATGTTTTTAATTGATACAGAGACATCTTAGGTTCTTAAATTCACCCCCGGGTCCCATTTCCGAGTTCGGGGCGTGACATATAATATAGACTAATTTTTGTTATGTTAAATTTTTTTTTCTCTTCATACTTTTATATTTTTCACAAAATATAAACATCTCTCTCTTAAGGTAAAAAAAGTAAAATTTATTGTTCATTAAACAACTCTATAGTCATTTAGCTTACCTATTATCCATGCATATATCTTTCAAATATTATTTTACCATTACAAAAATACATGAATTCTGTCTTAGAATCTAGTTGATTTTTCTTGTATCTAAAATTTCTAGATTGAGTATAATAATGATTATCAATTATTATTCTTTTAAATTCGTAATCCAAATATTGTGAAACGAACACCCACAGTGGAATAATGAAGAAAGATTTATAGTTCAGATGTGACAACGGTACTTTCATCCTTTCAAAAAATGTTCTTCAGATCATATAAAAAAACTAAAATTGAACATACAATAATATGATACAATAGTAAAGCTTATCTTTACGGTATTGCTATGAGCAGTTATCAATATACTATATTGAAAGAATACAAAGAACATGATTAAGAATGCATAACATTCTCGCATTCTAAGATCCTACTTATATCTAGGATATCATACAAAATATTTTTTTTCACACTCTAAAAATCTTAAAAAACTATTGAGAGAAGTTTCCAAAATTTTCCGAAACTTCTTTTTTGAATTGGGTAGTAGCTTGAGTGATTTTATTTTCTATGATTTGGTTGACCAAATCAAAATATATACACAACAAACAACTTTGTAAGGTCTAATTATAGTCCGACTAGTGAAAAAAGTTTTTCTAATAATAGTAGTTTTAAGAGAGGTGAGTATTGAATATACACAACTTAAGTGGGCTTCCACTTGATTAATCATATTGTATATATTTTAGATATTGTTGGTCATTTGAAACATTGGAAGTGGAAAAATAGTTATTAGTACAATATACATTGTAAAATAAATTGAGGAAACATATACATTATGAATTGTAAGAGGAACTTTAGTTGGTTCAATTGTCTCCACATTCTTATACAATTAGCAAATAAGATAGAATCATCTAAAAATTTCATAAAACGGTTTAAAACTATTTCATAACAATGTATGCAACTCACAAATTATTTTTAGAATTAATGGGTATAAATCTAATTACAAAAAAAATAAAATAAAAGCAATATGTAAGTATAAAAAATACCAGTTTGATATTACTTTTGGAGTTCCAAAAGATGAAGTTTGGGAAAGTTGGAAGAATGATTTTATAAAGAAACGAGTTAGTATGTTAATATTGTAGAAGTAGATTTTAAGGGCTATTATTAGATAATTCATTACGAATTTTGTTATTGAGGGAAATATTGACTGATTTGTTTTTGAGGAGAAGTTTGATAAAATTGCAAACTAGGAAAGAGACACAAATTGAGGGACTGAACCTGCGCAGAGACATATGGAAATTAGGAGAGGAAGGAAGATTTGTGAATGATTTAAGATAAGGGAATTAGGGAAGGGGCAAACAAGATAGTGAGTGAGAAAAAATGGAACTGCAAATGGGGGTTTTGTAAAGGAGTACAATTGTGACAAGCATGAACCATGCAATTTTATTTTGTCTTAATTTGACCGCATGTGGGAGAGAGAGGGTAGGACATGACTAATAATAATTAATAATAATTAATCTTTTTAGTGTTAGGGTATGGCTCGTAATGGAGCAGGCAGCCGCCATACACCAACCCAACTCCACCTGCCACCCACCCTATTTGACTCCCATCTCCACCTACCCCCCTTCCCACCTACCATTGATGGCTATATAAGTGTGTGTGTGTGTGTGAGTAATGTATAATGTGGTAAGACAAGCAAGGGTGAAGAGAGTTGTGAAGAGTGCAACAAGTGTGGTTGCAAGTGTGAGGCAAATCTTGTGTCAAAGAGGGTGTTTTGGGCTAGGGTTATGCTAGCCATTATTGTAATCCAATTTGCATTTGCCATTAGTGGATGAGTGTATGCATTCCGTGGATGTAGGCTATTGATGTGTCGAACCACGTTAAATCTTATTGTCTTGTTTGGGATTGCTCTTTCTTTGTTTGGTGCATATATTGTTTGAACCGGGCTGATCCCCAACATTTGGTATCAAAGCGAGGTTGGTGCCCGGTCTATTTTGGTTTGGTTGCCGTCTATGCCTGGGGCTTGTGCTTCTTGTCATTGTTATCATGAGCAAGAAGAGATCGTGTTGGTGAAAGTTGAAGAAGCATTGTTTCAACTTGTTGAGTTGACTCACTAGGGTTGATCAAGTTTTGACTAAAGTTTATGTTTATTGTAAGCAGTCCCTAGAGTTTCTAGTAATTACAAAAGGGTCCTCGAAATTTGTAATTACATTTTTAGTTTCTATATTTTTTCTGGATATTGTAGTTTAGTCCCTGAATTTTGAAACTTTGTCATTTCTGCCCCTAGAGGTCTTCAAAAATTAAACCTTAAGTCATTTTTAAAGTTTTTCAGTGTTTTGGAGCAATTGGCGGTGTCCGTTTTGTGATATTCGGAGCATAATGACGGGCGTTGGCATTTCAAAATTCGAAGTGGAGAAGTTTGATGAATGGAACAACTTTTGCTTGTGGCCGAGCACAGTGAAGGATATTGTGGCTCAACAAGGCTTGATCAAGTCGTTGATTGAGACGAAGTCGGAGAGTATGGCTGCTAATGTTTGGATCGAGTTGGAGATAAAGACGGTCAGCACAATCCAATTGTGTCTGGCAAATGAAGTCAAATATTCGGTGTTACATGAAACTTCACTGATGGAGCTTTAGAAGAAATTGGAGTAGATGTATATGTCGAAGTCCCTTACTAATAAGTTGTTTCTGAAGAAGAAACTTTATCAACTCCGAATGAACGAGGGAAGTAGTATTTTTGATAACACAAATGATTTTAACAAGATTTTGACCCAATTATTGAGTCCCGACATGAAAATTGATGAAGAAGATAAGATGCTTCTACTTTTGTCGTCTCTACCAGCTCCATTTGATGGTCTGGTAATTCCATTACTCATGAGGAAGGATACCTTGAAGTTGGATGATGTGATGACATCACTTCAAGATTATGAGATGCTAAAAAAGCTGGTTGTGACTTCTCATAAGTAGGCTTTGGTGGCTAATAGTGAGAGACAAGGAAGAAGCAAAGACCGAAAGCTCGGAGGTAAACAATGGCGTTCAAATAAAAAGGACAAGATACGAGCGAGGTTGTATGTTATTGGTGTGATAAAAAGAGTCACTTTAAAAGGGAATGTGAAGATCAAAAATGGTATGAAGAAGAAAAGAAGACACGAAATGGTGTCAACGTATCAAAGCATGCCACGTGGCATGATAATGATGAGATCCTTGTAACGGCAAACAGCTTACATTGACAAATCAATCGAAATGATGCGCAGTGTCGATACTACAAGAACTACGACCATATGAAGAGGGAGTGCCATAAATTGATGAGAAAGAATTTGAATGCTCGTAGCATTCCAAACAATGATGGATGGGTTTTGGACTCTAGGAGTTCAGTTCATGTTTGTGTTAAGAAAGAATTTTTCCATTTTTTTAAAGAAGTTAGTGATACGGTATCACTTGGTGATGGGTCTTGATGTGATGTCAGAGGGATTGGATTTGTGAAGATGAAGACACATGTTGGAGCAGTCTGTATTTTGGATGGCATAAACTTCGTTCCAAAGATGCGAAGAAATTTGATCTCCCTTAGTCAGTTGGCTTCTAAGGGTTGCCAAATCTCTATGGCAAGTGGAGCTATGTAGGTGACTTGTGAATTTAGGTGTAATCCCAAAAAAAAAAGGGGGGGGGGGGGGGGGTTTAATTGGGTATTTTAAAAAATCTAAGTCCTTGAGTCCTAATTTTAAAATCGCAACTACAAATGCTAGCTTGGAGATAATTAAATTTCAGTATTGCTCAATTTAATAAATTCGAGTTAATATTATCTCAAGCAATTCAATATTACTTAATTAGTTTTAAGTGCATAAATTATATAAAGTATACACAATAAATAATTAATTAAGCGCAAGCAGAAATAAAAGGATAAAGGAAAAGAGATCGAACACAAGATTTTACAAGGTTCGTCCAAACTCGACCTACGTCCTCGCCTTGGGCAAAACATCCAAGGATTCCACTAATCTGCTCCTTAAACCCTGGAGGAACTTTCCGTTACAAACTCATTGCTTACAAGAGGCACAACTTCCTCTTACTCTGTTGCTTATAAGAGGCACAACTTCCTCCTACTCCGCTGCTTACAAGAGGCGTAACTTCTTCCTTCTCGGTTCACAACCCAAACCGTTAAATACAATAGTTGAATGAAATTCTTGAACACTCAAATGCTTCTTAACTAGCTAATGAGTACAATAAAATCCTAAACATACTCACAAGATATAATCTTGAAGCTCAATGAGTGTATATGATGTTTTCAATAATATTTTTGCAATAATCAAATATATGATCTTTGTATATAAATATATATATATATATATATATATATATATATGATACGTTTGCTACAAAGATCTAAGCTTTATTTAAAAAAGTTTCTCCACAAAAGATATCTCAAAAATATATATTTTGGAGATTTTAGGATTTGCTCTCAAATAATTTTTGCAATAATAGAATACGATGAAATCTTTGAATAAAGTATAAACATGAATGCTTTCAAAGATTTAAACTCTAGCAAAACTTTTTCCCAAAGAGAGATTTCAAATAATAAATTGATGAAGAACTAGAGTTCTTGCTCTCAATAAGATATTAAAAAAATAAAAGAATATGAGAGAAGAAATACTTTGAATATGATGATTGAATGCACAAAAATTAAAACTTGTTTTACCAAACCTCAATACCCAAGATATTTGCAAAAGATATGAGTGAACGCCCTTTGATCTTGAAAATCAATGTAAAGAAGGCCCAAGAATGTTTTTATTTGAAGAGTATTGGCCAAAAAGGATGTAAAACTAGGTTTAGGGTTTGATATTTATAAGCATCTTCGCATATGGGTGTATCCTGACCGTTGGATCATAAAAGAAATATTTTTGTTAATAAATATTTTCTTGTTGAGCGCTGGAGCGTCGTTCTGCTCGACGGACTTGTTGATGAGTGGATACATTCGTCGACGAGTGTTCTACACTTGTTCAACGACGAAACCAAGGGATTCGTCGATGATTTGGCTCTTTGAGATTTTCATGGTCTCGTTATTTTCTCGTCCACGAGAACAGAGCGTTCAACGACGAGTGGCCTTCAGTCATTCGTCGATGAGACCAAGGGAATCGTCGATGAGCTGCCTGTTATTTAGCCTGATCCAACCTAGGTCAATGCATATGAATGTGTCATGAAAAGCATGCATCCTAAGGTCAATCAATATATCATTTTGAACTTCCAACTATATCTTATGAAATATGTACATACAACTAAGACTAAACACACATTACAACTGAAAATCTGAAGTATCTTCATCCTTTTACTCTTTTAATTTCATGAAATGTGCTAGGTTGTATGTGTTTCAAGTTCCTCATGGCTTCCATAGCATTCGTACCATCCATGCATGTTAAATAATGATTCTACTAAAAGGCTCAATGCACAGATAAGATAATTGTGTTTTGTCATTATCAAAATGGGATGGACTCAAAAAGTCAACATGACTCGATGTGACTCAATCGTTTTTTCCAGGAAGGAGTCTCATGGGCTGTATCATTTGATGGGAACCATAGTGGTTGGTGGTTTAACCTCGGATGATGACAGCTGCACGTCGTCAGGAAGGGACAGACGAGTTCGGTTTGCTGATGAAGAAGATGATGTTCTTTGCATGGTTCAGATGTTTGAGTCAAGCTATGAAGATTTTCCTTGATCAAGTTCGTATCAAGGTGGAGCTGTGGACTTGGGAGTTGATACTTGCCAAGGTGGAGATTGTTAGGGTGTGACTTGTAATGGAGTAGACAGCCGTCATACACCAACCCACTTCCACCTATCGCCCACCCCATTTGACTCCCATCTCCACCTACCCCCCTTCCTACCTACCATTGATGGCTATATACGCGTGCGTGTGTGAGTAATATGTGGTAAGACAAGCTAGGGTGAAGAGAGTTGTGAAGAGTGCAACAAGTGTAGTTGCAAGTGTGAGGCAAATCTTGTGTTAGAGAGGGTGTTTTGGGCTAGGGTTGTGCTAGTCAAATTTGTAATCCAATTTGTATTTGCCATTAGTGGACGAGTGTATGCATTCCGTGGATGTAAGCTATTGATGTGCCGAACCACGTTAAATTTTGTTGTCTCGTTTGTGATTGCTCTTCCTTTGTTTGGCGCATGTGTTGTTTGAACCAGGCCGATCCCCAACATTCAATAACCAACCAATTAAAAATAGTTATATAATTAAAAAAAATAAAATAATAATAGTATAGATTATTGTTATTGTAATTATTACAAGTTGTTATCGTTATTTATTTTATTATTTTTATAATAATAATAATTAATCTTAAAATAATAATAATAATTTTTTATTTTTATTATCAATGAGTTTGATTCCATAAAACGAATACAAATTCTGATCCATCTAAATCGAAATCACAATTCTATTGTTGTAGGAATCCTATTTTGGAACCCTATTCTAGTTGTATTATGATTCCGGATTTAATTTCTCAAATCAAATGCAAGAATGCAATTTTATTTCAAAAAATTGATTCCATTTCAGACCAAATTCCATATTTCAAAAAGTTGATTCCATTTCAGACCAAATTCCATAAACCAAACCTCCGGAGAGTCGAACTTTATTCACCTCTTGTATGCGTGCGGCTAATTTTATGACGTTGATCATTTTGAACTTAGGATAATTGAGTATTAATTTGGGCTTAATGGCTAAAAATGAACCCACCAAAGATGAAAACTGTCAAGGAAAAAATGAGCCCATTTGAAAATGATGGACATGGAAGTTGGAAAGGAAAAGAAGTGGAGGAGACATTGTCTTCTTTCCAAAGATGAGCAGAAGAAGCTTTAGAATGAATATGTGACAAAATACAGTTTGATCTTGTAAATGAACACTAATCATCATGGTCTATCATTTAGCTACCCAACATTTCATTTTGTTGTTTCAGCATCTGAAATCTGCAATATTACCAATTACACAACCAGGGCAATTGCCTTAAAACCTACCAAAGATTTGCATAAAATGTTAGAATGCCATGGCAATAACTGAACAGCATGACACCCCCTATTGGACTAGTTCTTGAATCCGGGCCTGGTGTTTCTTTCCTTTAAGATGAGAGTTCATGTTGTTTGGACTCAGGCAGTCGATATTGCAGACATTGCAATGTAAAGCAGGCTCTTTCATATCAACACCACTTTTCTTCGAGTTATGCTCACCCTGCTCACTGATTCCAGATGTCTGCACCTTTTCCACTTGTTCCTTAGTATTTTTCTGTCCCAGTTCACTGGTAGGTATATACTTCTTTGATACCTCTTTGCTCTGAACAGATTTTTTTTCCAATGGAACAGGTGAGCCGACTAGTTCTTGAATCTGGGCCTGGTGTTTCTTTCCTTTAAGATGAGAGCTCATGTGGTTCAGACTCGGGCAGTTGATATTGCAGACTTTGCAATGTAATGCAATCCCAGATGTCTGCACCTTTCCCACTTGTTCTTTAGTTTTTTTCTGTCCCAGTTCATTGGCAGGTGGACACTTTGATTCCTCTTTGTTCTGATCAGATTTTTTTGTCAATGGAACAGGTGAGCCCTTGTCTTTGAACTCCAGTTTTTTTCCTGTCAGCTTTTCATAGTTGGCCCTGTGTTTCTTTCCTTGAAGATGGGAATTCAAGGTTTTCTCACACTGGGTTTTTACCTGACATATAGGACAAGTCCACTCTTTCTGAACCATTTTTGAAGTGGTGATCCCAGGAAGCTGATTGTCTCCACCTGCAACCGTTGTCCCTGTGGCTACTTTTGTCGATTCTTTGATTTCCCCAGTTGTGTTTTTTATATCTCCCTTTTGAACTTTCTCTGAAGTTCCCACTTGGGGAAGCTCATTGTTTCTGCCTGCCGCAGCTCCAGAATACTCCATCTCAACAGCTGCAAATTTTCCGTCATTTACTGGAAATTCTTTCAAAGATTGAGACTCAAGAAAATTTCCTTTAGACGCTGTTATTGCCCTAGCCATTGGCTCAGCTGATTCTTTGACCTCTGCAGTTGCACATCTTTTATTGTCTGTCTCAGCGAGTTCTGTCCTGTTTTTAACCTACAAAGAAGGTAAATAAAAGGCTGGCAACTATTTGATATAGCATCTCTAACTTTCGTGGGCAAAACTTGAAATACGGGCAAAGCACAGAGAAATTATTAGGTACACATATACCGGGACTAATATAAGCTTAACATGTGCACAAAAAATAACCGTAACTCTCTAATTTAGTTAAAATATAGACATATGGTGAAATCATATTGGTCTCGGTGTATACACCCGGTGTACCTAATATTTTCTCCGAACTCCAAAGCACAGGCCTATCATTTATTTTTGGCTTTATTTTTGTTAATTACAAAAATGGGGTGCCCAAGGTAATAAATTTTTCGACCTTTGGATCAATGGAATTTCAATAGCATATTAATGAGCCACCAAACTTAAAAGCTCAAGCAATTAGATAAGGACTCAAGAAAGTATTTTTATTATCTAACAACCATAATGCTGTGAAGCATCATGGGATTAAAAAACAGTGACACAAGACAGGGTATTAGACAAAATACACGTGAGGATATGACGGATCCTTGATTCACAATGGTAATGTTAAAATAAAAAGCTTAGGATCTTATGAAATGAACATTCTCACATCAGACAGTCATTTATAGATTTTCCCCACTTTTGAATCAAAGTTGGAATTAAAACAATCAAACCAAATTATGTTAACCCTTTGTTATTTAACATCTAACAGCATCGAGATACAAAAAAAAAAAAAAAAAAATTCCCGCAGAAAATGAACGTTGAAACATTCCTAAGTAAAAAGATTCAGATTTGCAAACAATGAAACAATTCTGATATGCAGATATTTAGCCAACAAGCCCATCTTCAATG
Organism: Malania oleifera; assembly: GCF_029873635.1. Classification (NCBI taxonomy): domain Eukaryota; kingdom Viridiplantae; phylum Streptophyta; class Magnoliopsida; order Santalales; family Ximeniaceae; genus Malania; species Malania oleifera. The sequence continues at coordinate 23,290,231 of NC_080425.1, read as the reverse complement.
CAGTGTTTTACCTTTACAGCAATAAGGTTCTCCAAAGCTTCACTTCCATTCTTCTGAACATATCTCTCTGCTGCAACAAGGAAGTCTTCTTCCTTAGGATGGAATTCCCTCTGCTTATTGAACCAGTTGATAACACTCATAACATTCATGAGAGAGCTTGGACGAACAAGGAGTTGATAGACATGGAAAGCCCCATGAAAGTTCGGTAGCACCAACCCGAAGATGACCATTAGCTTCAAGTAAGGCCAGAAAGGAAGCCTGACATATACAGATTAAGAAATCGTGTTTTAAAAATGACACAAACGGAGGATCAACTAGATTGGTTCATAACACCTAGTTTTCATAACTCCACGGTGTCTTAAACAAATATTTGGCTTAATCTGAGTTGAATTTTCATTCCAACAGAAAATCAAACCATATATATATGTACACACACACACATGATCTGTTCTTGTACATTTGACGGGCAACCATGCAGATTGCAGAGAGTTGTAGTTACCATACCACTGAAGAAGGTACACAAATGTTTGATCAAAGAGTGTAATCAAAGAAAAGAGAACCCAATACATCTCCAACTTCCGAATGTCCGAGTTCGAATTAGTCTCGATCGCCCAAATCGAAGCACAGCTGTTAATTAAGAACAAAAGACAACCACAGCAACAACATTTTCTCAATCTAGTTTTTGTTATTTTTCAATTTCAGTCTGTGAGGTAATTAGTTAGTAAAGGGCATTAACTAAAATAAAGTAAAAGAGCAAAAGAGAAGAAGAAACGAACACAGCATGCTCTAAATACTTCATTATTAAGTATGATCGAAGGGAAAAGAGAGACTCACAGAGGATACGCCAGAGCAACAAGAGGCCTGTAAGTAAACACAAACAGTGAAGATGTTGACAATGGGTGCGTGCTTTAGGGGAAAAAAAAAAAAACCGAGGGGAAAATCAAATTCAACTCCCAAGTATCAATTATTTTGTGAAGCAGAAGCTCCAAGCCTTCCGAGAAAATGAAACATTAAAAGAGGAAATAAAGAAAAAATTTCCATCTTCGATCTGGAGATAATGAACATGCATTTTCAGTTGATTTTTCAAAGTTTTGTGATGAGAGAAATAGGAAATTAGTGACACATACCAGCCAAGAACACCCAAACATTTTCCCGCGGAATTGAGAAAACCCACAAAACCCATGTTGGTTTGCGCCTATGTTCTCAGCTTGATTCTGCCCCAGAAGTGGTGTGAGAATTGAGATCTTCATGGGCAATGAAGAGTCGTCTGTGGTGAATGGTGATGGCCGTACGCTTTTTTTTTTTTTTTTTCCGCGTTCTTCTTTCAGAACAAGGCAGGTCCCACTTTTCCTTCTCTTTCTTTTTTTTGCATGAAGAAGAAACTCACCCCAAACAAGAAAATACATGCAAGAAGGAAAAGAATTTTTAATTTCCCTTTGCAAGGAAGAGCAAACATACAAGTGTTAAGGAAATTGCACAAAGGCATTTGAATTTATATGTAAATCTATGCGTATAAAAACTTTTATGGTGCATTGTTATATTCATATCGAGAAAAATAAGAAATACATTTCTCATCCTCTCTTTTTCTCTTTCTTTGTGTTATTTCACATTTTGAATTTTTTCATGGTATCATAGCGTGAAATTTCTTGGGATAAAATTTCTTTTCTCTTCTCAATTCCGTTATGTTCTTGCTCAAAAAAATCAGAGTATTTTTTTTTTTCGATTGACCATCAACGTGATTGTTACACGTCGATTGACATTCATTTTCCCCTTCACCTTAAAAAAACTATTTTTTTTCGATTGACCATCAACGTGACTGTCACGCTGATTGACATTCATTTTCCCCTTCATATATTGGGGCTTCTTCTATTTCTGTAAGTCAAAGTAGAGGTGCCGCCCTAAATACTTCCACCCATAATTTTTTCTCTCTCATTTCTTTTGTCGGACAAGTGACATGCACCGTCTGAAATTTATTGTTCTGTCGTATTGAAGAAAAATATCACATGGCCAGCATGTGATAAAATAAAAATAAAAATAAAAAAAGTTCTCTTATTCCTCCTTCCTAATGGCTTCCAATGTTGAAAGCACACAAAGTTCTTCACATTTTGATGATCCAACTCATGCCTTGTATCTCCACAATTTTGACAATCCGGGTGTTACTTTGGTCTCTCATCCATTGACTGAAACCAATTACACCACATGGAGTCAATCCATGCTCATTGCACGCAACACCAAAAACAAGGTCAGCTTCATTGATGGCACCATTCCCAAGCCTTCAAAATCCTCAATTGCAGAATATTGCCAGTGGTTACGTTGCAACAATATGGTAAAAGCATGGTTGATTAATTCTCTTTCAAAGGATATTTTCGCTAGTGTTAGTTTTTTGTGATCTTCCTCGAGATATTTGGGTTGATTTGAAGGACCGTTTCTCACAATTCAATGGCCCTTGAATGTATCACCTTGAACAATAAATTTACAACTTTGTCCAAGGCAATACATCGATAGCCACCTACTTTACTAAGCTAAAGTTCTTATGGGGTGAACTTGCATCACTTCAATCTCATTTGTTTGAAGGAGATATAGTTCAATAACAGCAAACCATGAAGCTCCTCATGGGCCTTAACGAATCCTATGGTGCCATCCGTGCTCAAATCTTGTTGATAGATCCCTTTCCCATAGTCAATCGCATCTACGACTTGGTCCTTCGAGAGGAGTGTCAACAGAACATTCAACTTGCTCCACCCATTGACGGCGTTGCATTAGCTGCCAAAGGAATCCTTTCCACTCCAAAAGATGCTAGGCCTTTTCGCAAGACCAAACTGAAATGGACTCACTGTCATAAAGAAGGCCACACTATTGATCATTGCTACTTCATCCACGGGTTCCGATCTGGCTCGCACAAGATTGGATTGGGTCTGTTGGCCTAACAAGGCTTAAAAATCTTATTTTGATGATAACAAATCAATGGAACTTAACATATTTGGTTAAGTGATGATGTTTCAAGTAACTCAAGTATCAAGATCAAGTGACTCAAGTTACTAATATCAAAGTGCTTAACAAAGTACGTTAAAAGCATAAGTTTTGCACGATCAGGCGACTGATGCTTCACCATCAGGCGACTGACATTTTATGCTGATGAAAATTAAACAGACAAAATAGAATCAAGCGACTGACCTCATTCTGTGTTTTGAAAATATGTTGTACTTAAAAGGCATAAGCGACTGACCCCGATATTTCAGTCGATTGACCTTCGTGATTTTAAATTTATAATAGCGAGGGAAAATTTCCAATACTAATTGCTTGGTACCCAAATTTTGTGAAAACTTGGGAAACACTCCAAGTAACTTGGGGAATACTAAAATTAAGTTTTTCTATCTATAAATACATGTGAAACCTAAAGATTAATCACATCCACAAGCAACAATCATGCTAAACTCTTTCTATTCTCCAAAGCTATCTTGTTAATACTTTTGCTGAAGTACTTGCTGTGATTTTGCTGATAAAAGTTCACGGTTCTTAGCTCTTCTAACTGAGGTTTTTCTTATCTAAGGAACCCCGGTGATATTTACTTTGAGCTTCATCTCTTTATATTGTTTACTTGTTTAAGTATATTGTACTTTTAACTTGTACAAATCTGCTCTAATTGAGAGTGTTCATTGTATGACAACAAAGTTTGCTTTTCTTGTTATTTTGTTTTAATGATTCAGGGTTGTTAAGTTGTTGGCTAACGAGAAGAGGTATTCTTGTTAGATAGGGATCTCCACCTGATATAGAGAGATTCTAACTTGGCCTGTAAAAAGTTGGAAAGAAAAATCCTCACAGTGGTTGCTTGAGGCAAGGACGTAGGCTGCTGGCGAAACCTTGTAAAAATCTGGTGTCTCTCTCCTCTTCCTAAATCTCTTTAAATTTCTACAAGTATATTAACTGCGTGGATGTTTTAATATTTGCTGGAAGTTGGAATATTATTGAACACTAATTTAAAACAAGGAGTTTATGATTGAATTAAATTGAAATCTTAAAAGCTAAAATTGTTGAATATACAGTTGATTGTCTCATCTATTTTATAAGATACTTTAGATTGGTAATTTGAAACTATTCATTGAAGTTATTCTTATTCATTGTTAAAAAAAAAATCAAATATGAATTTGTTAGTATTGAAAATTGAATTGGTAACATCATCTTTATATTACAATAATTATTAAATTAGGTGGTTGATAAAGAGTTGAGTTGTTGATTGTAAAAGTGTAATTAAAATCAATTCAAGATTTTAAAAGGGTTATATTTTTCTAAAGAAGTTTTAAAAACCCAATTCACCCCCCTTTCTTGGGAGCACACCTTACTTTTCAATTGGTATCAAAGCGGGGTTGTAGCAAATCTTAAACTAGAAGCTACACTAAGATCTTTATGACACGTCTAGGTGTATCTTCTTTTGCTGAGGGTCAATCCTCCTCTAGACCACCCATCTTCTGTGGTGTTAACTACACATTTTAGAAACAACGAATAAGGATATATCTGCAAACCATGAATTGGAAAGCTTGGAAAGTTGTCACACATGGTGACCTTGTCCCTACCAAAACTGTAGACAATAAAGAAATACCAAAAGAAGAAAAAGAGATGACAAATAATGACTTAAAGATGCTGTAAATTAACTCAAGTGCAAAGAATGCACTATATTGCGCCCTTGATGTAAATGAATTCAATAGGGTCATGGCATGCAAATCAGTCAAACAAGTTTGGGATAAACTTGAAGTAACTTATAAAGTAACGGTTGATGTAAGAGATAGTAGAATTGATATGGTCACTAGTGAGAATGAAGCATTTATGATGAACCCTGATGAGACCATTACTAGTATGTACACTAGGTTCGCCCATATAATAAACTCCCTCATTAATGCCTTAGGGAAAAACTACTCAACTTATGAGATGATCCGGAAAATCCTTAAAGAACTTCCACCAATTTGGGAATCTATGGTCACTGTAATTACGGAAGGAAGAAACTTGAAAAACACCTCCCTTGATGAATTGATAGGATTTCTCCTCACGTATGAGATGACAATAAATGAAAGAACTAGAGGAAAATATAAAGCCAAGGAATCCATTGCATTTAAAGTCTCAAATGAAAGCTCTAACAATGAAGAAGAAAAGGTAATAGATGATAATGATATAGTCTTCATAACCAAGAAACTTGCAAAAATCATAAATTTCGAGACTCTAAAATGGAAAAAGGAGAAATTAATAAGAAGGAAACAAAGAAAGAACCTCCTACATGCTATAATTGCAAGAAAGTTGGACACATAAAACTGGGACAATATTAGTTCTACTAGCTCAGAAAGTGAATCAAGTGACCAAGAGGTTGCTAATGGATGTCTTATGGCGTGAGACGATCATGAAGAACAAAGCTCTTCATCCAAATCTTGTGATAATTTATACAATGAATCTAATTCATCTGATGAATCTAGTGATGAAAGTATGTCATCTTATAAAGAACTACAAATGGAACTATTCAAGGCTCATAAGATTCTAGTTAAAGTAATTAAAAGATGCACTTCATTGAAAAATAAGAATGAAGTTGTGATGAAAGAACTAGAATTTAAAAATCTTGCTGAAAGAGAAATGGACTTAAAAATCAAGAGATTAGAAAGTAAGAATGAAAAGGTAATGAAAGAATTGGAAGATCTAAGATCCCAATCTTCTATGGAAAATGAAAAAGATTTGTATATATTTGAATTAGTAAGAAATATCAACAAAATGTCACACAATCCAGTACTGCTGCAAGTAAAGGGTAAACATATACAAGACCCGGAAATGTGTGATTTTAAAAGTAAAATTGAGGATCAAGCCAAAATCATCTACAATTTCACTAGAGGAAAGGAAAACCTTGATAAAATGATTTTATCACAAAGAATGTCTTTGGATAAAGAAGACATAAGATTCAATGGAGTTGAAAACACAAGGAAAAAGAACCTCTACATGGGGTACTTTGTAGAAGCCTCTAAAGACTATGTTAGCACCTCCTCAAATGCTTACACTCACACCACATGCTTCCTATGTAAGAAGAAGAGACATATAAAGTTTGAATGTCCATTAAAGATAAAAAGTGTGAACACTAAACAGGTTTGAAGAGTAAAATAAACATCTCTTATTAAACCATTAAGTCTAAAGAAAGTATGGGTACCAAGATAAAAGCATAGTTCACAAACTAAGGACTCCATAGATTTTAGGAATAGTCATTCCCTTTTTAAAGAGTTAAGAAAGCTAAATTTGTACTAAAATAAAAAGGGATAGGAATACCTCCACAGCCTATAGGGTTTAAAATAGCCAAATCAATTATAAGAAAAGATTTTGCGATAACGATAAGTGTGCTCTGATAGTAGATAATACTTAAAATGTAAATTACTAAATTGAAATGTCTACTATAATAGAGACCCTGAAAAGTAGAGTGAGATAAGGAATCTAATGCAAACTTCATTGTGCATATAGAGACCCCTAGAACTATAGTAATTAAATAATAAAGGAAAAGTGAAAAAGGATTTTTCCAAAAGGGGACTTAGTAGGGTCTTGTCGACGAACGCAGAACGTTCGTTGACGAATAGCCTTCTTAGGCACGTCCACGTGGACACGTGTCTCGTCGATGAAAAGATACCGAGAGGGCTGATTTCGGGACTTGAAGTTCGTTGACAAAGGTTATGATATCGTCGACGAACCTCCTTCTTGGGTTCGTCGAGGAGGCCACATGTCTTGTCGACGAGGCTGCACTTTATAAATGCGCCAAACTCAGGATTTCAGCAAAGAATTTACTTGCAAAACTCTCTCTCTCTCTCTCTCTCTCTCTCTCTCTCTCTCTCTCTCTCTCTATCTAGAATTTGTCTCTCTCACCTTCTCTCTAGAATTTTGGCTTCAATTCTTGTCGGTTTGACAATCAGAAGTCGCATGTTACTCTAGGTAAGATTCTCTACAATACCGCCGGATTACAATTTTGATTTCGAGTATTTAGGCACCATCCCAAAATTTGGGTAAGTTTGTTATTTTAAGTTTTATAAGTTATTGGGTATTTTTGGACTGAGGGGAAGGTGTTGGAAGGTGTTATACTGGTATATGTTGATTTGTTGGGAAATGTGAATTTCAGGGTGTTGAGCTAGGAACACACACATGAGTAGGCTTGTTTAGATTTGTGGGCTTCTCAGTAAGACAAGTAAGGGGATAAATTAAGTCAGCACTTTTCATGAAATTATTTATTAATATACAACATTTATTTTCAAAAATTATATATGTTGTAATACAGTATTTGAAAATATTGCTGCTGAACAGGAAAATAGATTTAGTATATTTTACTAAGAAATATGATTTTCGGATCAGATTTTATGTTTAGGACATTGTTGATATTTGTGTGGCATGAGTATAAATTTCCATGAAAATTATATTATACTAGAATATTATGATTTTCCAGAATAAGTATGTTATAATGCTTTTCAGAAAAAACGTAAAAACATTACATAAACTATGGTTTAGAATATTATGTTAAACAGTGCAGAAAATTCATGTTCAGTATGTTATGATATGGACGGCATAGATGTCGTGATTTATATGCTATGATATGGCCGGCATAGATGGCGTGATTTATATATTATGATATGTCTGGCGTAGATGTCGTGATTTATAATCGACACAGATGTTGTAATTATGTATGTTATGTCAGAATCCATGAAAATATGATCATGTCAGATATTATTTAGAAATATGAAACAACAATGTATCAGTAATATGAAAAGTATTATATGTTATTAGAACCAGGATGGCTTAGTTTAGTCTTTCAGAGCACGGAACCGTAGCTATACATATAAGTTCAATTTTATGTTAGTGTTACCACACATCTCAAATAGAGTATGGGAGATGGCAGTCGATGTGGCTTCAGTGTAGTGCAGGTGTCCCCTTAGCAGTCTGGACCAGGTGGGACAGACCCATCGTACTTACGGACTTATGTTTGACTTAGCGTGGTCTGCTAGCCATTGCTAGGTGCTGCATTCAGGTTGCACAACCCTGTCAAATGGGGGGGGGGTAAGACATGACATCAGCTAGCTATCCATCCCGGGTATTATTTAAGTAATATACAGTTATAGAAGATGTATTACATGATTACAGAATTTAGTACGTTATTTATTATGTTATGATGAATTATGTTTTACTCAAATTTTATTCAGCCAGTTTTATCACACACACACACGCACACACACACACACACACACACACACACACACACACACACACACACACACACACACATATATATATATATATATATATATATATATTATGTACAGTTCATGTTTAAGCACAATAATACTCATGTTGCTATACACTGATATTAGTTTATCTCCCTTACTGAGAGGTGTCTCACCCCAACATTACAAACATTTCAAAAAATCCAGATAGAAGGGCAGATAGAGTTGTGCAGCAGTAAAGGTTGACCAAACTACCCTGTGAGAAGGGTAAGTAGTTGAGCTAGGGTCATATTGGTTTTTGGGTTGTGACTCTAGGATACTTTTTGGTCCTTTTGTGGATGTTTGTATATGTTTATGACAGATTCAATAGAACTCTGGTATTGTGTTCGATATTGTATGACATGTATGTAATTTATGTTTCCCGCTACTTAGCTATCAGGGATGTATGACAAGTTTATCCTCAGCACCCATGGGTCCAAATTGATCATGACTATATCAATTTAGCAGGATATCAGAGCTATTATGCATATTGTTATATAGAAAAAAATTATATGGTAAAATAGGCAGATCGTTATAGTTTGGTGTCAAAGCCTAGGTTGCTAGGTTTTGTAGACTTTAGAGTGCAACAGAAATAATACCAGAGTATAGGAAAAAGGATTCAAGGTTTTGTTTAGCAGTGTGGAGGTAGGACTTCCGTGGTGGTTTCTGTGTCTTTACTGGGGTGATGATTTCAGGAAAGTCATAGTAAACTATTGCAGGGTTGTGTTTCTATAGTGTAGGACCGAATCTTGATTTAAGATAAGGATGTCTAGATAGTGGTTAGATATGTAAATTTTAAGGATAGGGTCCCTAAGCCTTGTTTATTGTCTTTTCAGGATGGACCCTGGGGGTGGTAGTGCTCATGCGAGTGGTAGTGAGGGTGCATAGCCCTCGGGTGCAGGCAGAGGTAATTCAGATGCGGTATTACGCAGTGTAACTCAGCAGGTCATGACTGAGATTACACGGAACTCCAGGGAATAAGGAGGTCCGTATGCAGGCCTTGGGTGTACGATAGAAATTCATCAAGATGAATCCTTCGACATTTTCAAGAGGAGCTAATTCTGCAGTCGTCGAAAACTAGATACAGGAAATTGAGAAAGTATTGGTGGTGCTGTAGTGCACGAAAGAGCAGAGGGTCTTATTTTCCACCTATAAGCTGACATGAGAGGCTGAGAGATGGTGGACTGCAGTAAAACTATTGAAGGAAGTAAGGGCAGTATCTATAGTTATGACTTGGTGCCAGTTTAGAGAATTATTTTTTGACAAATACTTCCCAGCCACTTCTAGAGAGGCCAAAGTAGAGGAATTCTTGAATTTGAAGCAGGGACAACAACCAGTTCAGCAGGATGCGGCGAGGTTCATAGAGTCGTCTTGCTTCGCCCCGTATATCATTCCCGATGAGGCAAAGAAGGTGAGGTAGCTTGAAAGAGGTTTGAGGCGTGAAATATATAAATAGGTAGTGTTAAAAGTGTAGGACTTTGCTGAGTTGGTTGATAGAGCAGTTGTGGCAGAGGCCAGTGTGCGGATGGGTGTAGAGAAGCAGGGACAGAAGAAGAGGTCCACACCTTCAAGTTTTCAGCAAGGATCTAGTCGGGGCCTATGGAGGAGAGGTAATTATGGTAGGGGACAGAGGTAGGAGATGAGGGGCCGTGAGGTTCAGGGTATGCAGATCTACCCAGTTTGTTAGACGTGTGGAAATAAATATCTAGGAGAATGCCGAGCAGGGAGAGGCGTCTGCTATCGCCGTGAAGGACCGGGACATTTAGCACGAGATTGCCCTGTACCACCAGGTACTGCTTCTGTTCCCAGACCGTATCGGGGAGGTTATTAGGTGCCCTGTAGAGGCCAATAGAGGAATGTAGCCCCAACGAGGGTTTATGCATTGACGCCAAGAGACGCTGAGACCGTAGGTGACGTCGTGACAGGTACCCTTACTGCTTTATCATATCAAACTATTGTTTTATTTGATTCGGGTGCCACCCATTCCTTTGTGTCTGCGGGATATGTTAAATTGTCTAGGGACGAGACACAATTATTAGATGTTGAATTGCCAGTAGCTACACCGATAGGGTTAGTGGCGAGGTGTCATAGGATGCTCAGAGGTTATCTAGTAGATATTCAAGGAAGAGTGTTACCAATTGACCTAATTGTGCTAGACATGCATGGGTTCGATGTAATACTGGGTATGGACTGGCTAGCAGCTAACTATGCTAGTATCGACTACCACTGAAAATAGGTGATATTTAGACCACCGAGAAGGCAATAGTTCAAATTTGTGAGGTCGCGGGTGTATTCCCTGCCTCAGTTAGTGTCAGCCATACAGGCGAGAAGAATACTCTTGGACGGATGTTAGGTTTATGGCCTATGTAAAAGAGGTGACAGAAAATGAATTGAAACTTGTTAGTACACTAGTAGTAAAGGAGTTTCCAGACATTTTTCTAGAGGAACTACTCGGGTTGCCTCCCGACCGTGAGGCAGATTTTGCTATCGATTTACTTCCAGGGATGGGACCGATCTCTAAATCTCATTATCTAATGGCTCCCAGAATTGGGAGAAAAGGTTAAGTTGTAGGATTTATTGAATAAAGGGTTTATCAGACCTAGTGTATCGCCCTAGGGAGCTATAGTTTTATTTTTGAAAAAGAAAGACGGGACTATGATGATGTGCATAGATTATAGGGAAATAAACAAAATAACAGTTAAGAACATGTATCCTCTATCTCTTATAAATGATTTATTTGATCAGCTTTAGGGTACACAAGTCTATTCAAAGATTGATCTATGCTCTGGGTACCATCAAGCAAAAGTTAGGGCAGAGGACATCTCTAAGACAGCATTCTGGACTCGGTATGACCATTATGAATTTTTGGTCATGCCATTTAGACTAATGAATGCTTCTGTTGTATTTATGAATTTGATGAACAGAGTCTTCCATTAGTATTTAGACTAGTTCGTTATGGTTTTCATTGATGACATACTAGTCTACTCGAGGAGTTTTGAGGAGCATGAGACGCACTTAAGGCTAGTACTTTAGATGCTCAGGGAAAATAAATTGTATGCCAAGTTTAGAAAATGTGAGTTCTGGTTAGAGAAATTTGCATTTTTGGGGCATGTTATATTAGGAGATGGAATCTTAGTAGATCCCAGTAAGATAGAGGCAATGGTGAATTAGGCCAGGCCGAGGAATGTTTAGGAAATCAGGAGTTTCTTGGGACTGGCGGGATATTACCATCGGTTTGTAGAGAGATTCTCAGGATTTTTAGGGCCTTTGACGTGACTAACCTAGAAGAATGTCAGGTTTGAATGAGATGATGATTGTGAGCAGAGCTGTAACGCCCCAACCTGGGTCTGCCAGGGAGCACTGCGTCTCTCCTCCTCCACCTGGACCAGACAATAGGGGGTGGGCCTTATCGGACTAATGACTGGCCCCACAAACCAACACGTGTCCTTTTCAGTGTGTTTTTTCCTCACTCACACACTTCCTCAGAAAACTCAAGAGGTCACCCATCCCAAGATTGCTTTAAGCCAAACACGCTTAACCGTGGAGTTCTTATGAGAAGGATCCTGAAAAGAAAGGTGCACCTTATTGATATGAGTAGTAACATCTAGTCTTTTAAGCCTTTCATCCATGGGGTATCATAAGAGCTTCCAGGAATTGAAGCAGAGGCTCATCATTGCACTTGTATTGACCATTCCATCAGAAGGTGATGGATATGTGATCTATAGTGACACATATTTGAAAGGGATCAGATGTGTGTTGATGTAGCAGGGTAGAGTTGTAGCATATGCCTCTAGAAAATTGAAAGAGCATGAAAAGAATTACCCTACCTATGATCTAGAATTGGCTGCAGTGGTTCATGCATTGGAAATTTGGAGGCATTATCTGTGTGGAGAGAGATGTGAAATATTTTCAGACCATAAAAGTTTCTAGTACTTCCTCACCCCAAAGGAGTTGAATATGAGGTAGAAGAGATGGTTGGAACTCATTAAGGATAACGACTGCACCATCAGTTACCACTCAAGGAAGGCAAATGTAGTGGCTGATGCTCTGAGCCAGAAATCAGGGGAAGCAGCATAGTTAGCAGCAGTAATTCAGCACCTGATCTAGATGGACTTAGAGAGGCTCAGTGTGGAGCTAGTAGAGAGTGATCACCAGATATTTATTGGCAACTTGGTGGTGCAGCTTACCCTACAAGAAAGGATTAAAACTACTTAGAGGGATGACACAGAATTAGCAGAGCTAATAGCTAAAGTGCATGATGGATAGGGAGAGGAGTTTAGTATTTTAGATGACAGAACTCTGAGGTTCCATACCAAGCTGTGCGTGCTTGTAAATAAGGATATTAGAATGACGATCCTAGAGGAAGCTCACAAGTCCTTGTATATAGTTCATCCTGGCAGTACTAAAATCTATATGGGTCTTCGAGAGTCTTTCTGGTGGAGTGGTATGAAGAGGGAAATAGTTGAATTTGTGCAACAATGTTTAACATGCCAGTAGGTAAAGGCTAAGCACCAGAGACCGGCGGGACAGTTGTAGCCACTTCACTTCCCTGAGTGGAAGTGGGACCATATTTCTATGGATTTTGTTACAGGTTTACTGCCGGCGTTGCATGGGCAGAACGAGATTTGGGTGATTGTAGATAGACTGATGAAGACTGCTCATTTTCTCTTTATAAAAGTCAACTACTCCATAGACCGACTAGAAGAATTATATATTCAAGAGATAATGTAGTCAGATGGTGTGCCAATGTCTATAGTATCAGACCGAGACCCACGTTTCATGTCACGATTTTAAAAGAGCTTGCAGGAGGCTCCAGGGTCTCATTTATCTTTCAGTACGATATTTCATCCTCAAATTGATGGGCAGATAGAGAGGATGATCCAAATCCTTGAGGATATGTTACGAGCGTGTGTGCTAGACTTCGGGGGTAGTTGGACCCAGTAAATGTTGTTGGTCGAGTTTGTGTATAATAATAGTTATTAGGCCAACATTAACATGGCACCTTATGAGGTGTTATATGGTAGGATGTGTCATTCTTTACTATACTGGAATGAGATGGGTGAAAGGTAAGTTTTGGGACCATAGTTAGTACAGCAGACATACAATAAGGTCCGACTTATTAGAGACAGAATCAGTGCAGTTCAGAGTCGACAGAAAAGTTACGCTGATACTCGCCGCCAGAAATTGGAATTTGATGTAGGAGATCATGTGTTTTTGAAAATAGTACCGCTGAAAGGAGCTATGAGATTTGAGAGGAAGGGTAAGTTGAGCCCTAAGTTTATTGGCTCATTTAAGATACTTGAGAGAGTGGGGTTAGTTGCCTATCGGTTAGTTTTACCACTAGCTTTATCTAGAATATACGATGTATTTCATGTTTCCATGTTAAGGAAATACGTCCCAGATCCCTCCCACCTGATCAACTTTGTAGGGATAGAGCTTAGTAATACTTTGGCATATGAGGAAACACCAGTGCATATTCTAGATAAGAAAAAATAGGAATTGCGCAGTAAGAAAATTTCATGAGTAAAAGTCTTATGGAGGAATCACGCGATGGAAGAAGCTTCATGGGAACTCGAGGAGCAAATGCGACAGAAATACCTGCACCTATTCAGTGGAGACCAGCAATAATCAGAAGGATCAGGTAAGTAAGTAACATTTCTTTTGTAAATTAATTAGCACATATATTAAGTTTCTATTTTGGTTGGTTATGGGAGAATTTTGTTCAGTTATTGTAATCTCCTAGAATCATATATGTAATCACGATATTCCTCTGCCATAAGTGAGGGTAAATAATAAAATAAGTAGTCCATTTTTCCTTAAGGGATGGTGTATAATTTAGATAGCAAATTTCGAGGATGAAGTTTTATAAGGAGGGGAGAATGTAGATACTTGGAGAATTATAGTAATTAAATAATAAAGGAAGAGAGAAAAATGATTTTTCTAGAAGGGGACTCAGTCGGGTCTTGTCGACGAACGCAAAACATTCGTTGACAAATAGACTTCTTGGGCACGTCGACGTGGACACGTGTCTCATAGATGAAAAGATATCGAGACGGTTGATTTCAAGACTTGAAGTTCATCAACGAAGGTTATGATATCGTCAATGAACCTCCTTTTTGGATTTGTCAACGAGGCCACGTGTCTCGTCGATGAGACAATGCTCTATAAATGTGCCAAACTCAGGATTTCAGGGAAGAATTTGCATGCAAAACTCTCTCTACAATACTGTCGGATTAGAATTTTGATTTGGAGTATTTGGGCATCATCCCAAAATTTGGGTAAGTTGGTTATTTTAAACTTTATAAGTTATTGGGTATTTCTGGACTGAGGGGAAGGTGTTGGAAGGTGTTATAGTGGTATATGTTGATTTGTTAGGAAATGTGAATTTCAGGGTGTTGAGTTGGGAACACACACAAGAGTAGGTTTGTTTAGATTTGTGGGCTTCTCAGTAGGTCAGGTAAGGGGATAAATTAAGTCAGCACTTTTCATGAAATTATTTATTAATATACAACGTTTATTTTTAGAAATTATATATGTTATAGTACAGTATTTGAAAATATTGCTGTTGAATAGGAAAATAGATTCAGTATATTTTACCAGGAAATATGATTTTCAGATCAGATTATATGTTTAGAACATTGTTCATATTTGTGTGGTATGAGTATAAATTTCCATGAAAATTATGTTATACCAAAATATTATGATTTTCCAGAATAAGCATGTTATAATGGTATTTAAAAAAACCATAAACAGTATAGAAACTATGGTTTAGAATATTATGTTAAACAGTGTAGAAAATTCATGTTCAGTATGTTATGATATGGCTGGCGTAGATGCCGTGATTTATATGCTATGATATGGTTGGCGTAGATGTTGTGATTTACAGTCGGCACAGATGTTGTAATTACGTATGTTATGTCAAAATCCATGAAAATATGATCATGTCAGATATTACTCAGAACTATGAAACAACTATGTATCAATAGTATGAAAGGTATTATATGTTATTAGAACCAGGATAACTTAGTTTAGTCTTTCAGAGCACGGTACTGTAGCTATACATATAAGTTCAAGTTTATGTTAGTGCTACCACACATCTCCAGATAGAGTATGAGAGATGGCAGTTGATGTGGCTTCAGTGTAGTGCAAGCATTCCCCTGGCAGTCTAGACCAGGTGGGACAAGCCCATTGTACTTATTGACTTATGTTTGACTTAACATGGTTGGCCAGCCATTTCTAGGTCCCGCCTTTGGGTCTCACAACCCTGTTATGTGGGGGAGGGGGGTAAGACATGACATCAGCTAGCTATCCATCTTGAGTATTATTTCAGTATTGTACAGTTATAGAAGATGTTTTACATGATTATAGAATTTAGTATGTTATTTATTATGATATGATGAATTATGTTTTACTCAGAATTTATTTGGCCAGTCTTATCAGAGATATATATATATATATATATATATATATATATATATATATATATATATATATATATACAGTTCATGTTTAAGCACGATAATACTCATGTTGCCACACACTGATATTAGTTTATCTCCCCTACTGAGAGGTGTCTCACCCCAGATAGAAGGGCGGATAGAGCTCCACAGTAGTAGAGGTTGACCAAACTATCCTGTCAGAAGGGTAAGTAGTTGAGCTAGGGTCAGATTCGTTTTTGGGTTGTGACCCTAGGATACTTTTTGGTCCTTTTGTAGATGTTTGTATATGTTTATGATAGATTCAGTAGAACTTTGGTATTGTGCCCAATGTTGTATGACATGTATATAATTTATGTTTCCCGCTGCTTAGGTATTAGAGATGTATGATAGGTTTATCCTCGGCACCCATGGGTCCGAGTTGATCATGACTATATCAGTTTAGCAGGATATCAGAGCTATTATGTATATTGTTATATAGAAAAAAATTATATGGTAAAATAGGCAGGTCGTTACAATGCATATCATGGTAAATGATTCATAATATCAGCTATAAGGGAAAAGTTAGAATAACCTTAGTTGAATTATAAAATGAATGGTTATAAATACTTGAGGTTAAAAATCTAAGAGCACAACATATGCTGCTCTTTGAATAAACTTGAGATTTGGAAGATTGAGTTAAAAGAGTTCTAGTAATGTTGTATAGATACTAAGTTATTTTGAGATCATGTTGTTTAATCAAACGTTCATTGAAGATTCAAAGTAAAAATCTATAGTTCAATTGGTTAAGAATTGAATAAATCAATAGTGTAGACACCCCATTTTTACCCAGGCCCAATATTTTTATTATTTTTATTTTCACTATTATAATCATTATTAATCATTTTCCTATATTGATATAAGTAATTTATTATTATTATTATTATTATTATTCTATTACTATTATTATTATTATTGTTATTATTTTATTTTTCATTAGTATTATTATTATTACTTTTATTTTTATTTTTACTTCTATTTATATTATTTATTATTATTATTATTATTTATTATTTTCATTATTGTTAATATCATTTTTAATTTTTATTATTATTAGTATTTTTGTCTTTATTACTATTATTATTATTATTATTATTATTATTATTATTATTTATTTCTTATTATTATTATTATTATTACCATATTAGTAGTTATACTCATATATATTATTTCCAAAAGAAAAAAAAAATGTAATAAAATGCAATAAACCAAAAAGGAAAGAGAGAATTAGGGTTTCTAAATTTTTTTATAAAGGGTCTCTTTTGGCTTCTCTGGGAAAGGGGGGCACGGCTGGGCGCACAGCCAAGCTAGGAGGCGCAGCGTAGTCCAGCGCTGAAGGGAGCCAAGCAAAAAGCACAACCCTCATCTCCATCTTCAAGCCCTCACACCATCATCTTCTTCCCTCTGCCCTCACGACTCCCTTGTGCATGCCTTTGTAGCCCCACGACCAAACACCACCGCCGCATCCACCGATCTCGCCATCACATCCCTGGCTTCCGGCATGTTACAACACAAACTTGAAGAAGACGTCCTGATTCTGATGGGTTTCTCCGGCATCCCCTATAGTTCGTTCTCCGTTACAGCGTTGTTCTCTTAACTCTCTATTTTTTTCCCTGGCCATCTTGCAGTTTCTCAGAAGCAGTCATCTTCATCGGCGGTCATCGTTGTTCACCCTATCTCTCCGGTGGTTCTCTCTTCTCTGACGTCTCTGCTCCGGTGTGCTTTGGCATCGTATTCTTCATCCGGGAATATCTCAGTCTCGCGAACTGCTCTCTGCTCTCCTTCCATCTCTTCGACCTCTGGCTCTCTCTCATCTCTCAGTTACAGGTTCTCCGGCGTTCCTCCGTCCCTGATCGTCTTCTCCGGCGAAGAGCAGCAGTAGCAGTTCTCCACAGCAAGCTGCTGCCCTCTCCGGTAGAGCCTCACGGCTCTCTGCAACACTCCACGGCCAGAACCACACCACACCAGCCACGGCTTCACCACAGCTGCAATCCAACATCACAAGACAACCCAGCTGTCCACCCGAAGCCCAGCAACCCCAGGAGACCCGAAGACCTCCTCCTCCAGACCACCCACACAGCACTACTGCTGCCTCCCTGTGCCCGCCGTCGCCGCCGACCAGTTCTCCGGTCACTTTCCCCAGCCAGCTAGGTATATATGTTTATATATATATGTATACATATATTATTGTTAGTGTTAATATGTATATATATATATATACATATCAAGGCAGTCCCTTTGTATATATACAGTTGATTATCATTCAGAAGATATTATTATTAGCAATATTATGGTGTGTTATTATTAACAGTAATGTTATGATATTTTTATTAACAATATTATTATTATATTAGTATTAATGTTATATAGTTTGTGCAGCACTGTTAATAATAATGTTATTATTGGCATTGTTAATATTATTATTGGTTTGTATACTAGTATTGGTTATATCATCGTTAATTTATTAGTATTACTATTAGATGAATTGTGTTAGTATAAATATTATATTATTTGTACATTATTGGTAGTATTAAGTACATTGCTTATGTATGAATACAAGCATATTGTTTATTATTGTTAAAATATTATTATTATTATCATTGTTATTATAATTAGCATGTTATTAATATTTTTAGGATTTGATTGCCTCTATATAGATTGTTTATTAATTTTAGAATTTTGATTGGTTTCCATATCTAGAATTCATAGCTTGTGTACTAATTTTAGGGATTCCATACCATTGAATATTGATTTTAAGGGTTTCCATAAAATGTATATTACTTCTTTGGCTTTTATATGGCTTGGAAGAATTTGATTTATTTTCCATATTTATGTACAACATTTCCATATTAAGGTATATTAATATTTTAGAGTTTGTGTATATTTTATAATAGATTCATGACGTGAATTATTGTCCATAATCACATTCATTTTCCTTACATGTCTATAAAAGTACATAATTTCTAGGGTTTAATTTGTTTCCACATTGTTATTGTATATTAATGGTAAGGTTTCAATTATTTCCATAATGATTATTGTATATATCGTATATTTATTTTAGGGTTTGAATTGTTTCCATATTATTATTATTATTATTATTATTATTATTATTATTATTATTATTATTATTATTATTAATTGTTTCCATATGTGCAGATATTGAGAATTAAATTTGGGGTTTTGATTATTTCTAAGTGATTATTATAATATTTATAGGATGTTAATGTCTTACTATATGCTAGTGTATTATTATTATTATTATTACGTATGATATATCATTATTATTATTATTATTATTATTATTATTATTATTATTGTTATAAGTTTAGTATTATTATGGTAGGTGTTACATTATTATTATTATTATTATGTGTATATCATTACTATCTATTAGGTTGGTTTATTATTAGGATATGTTATTAGGTATTATAGTGATTTATCGGTATATAGTACACATGGCATATAGTTGTTGTTATTATTATTATTGTTATTATTATGTACTGAATTACTAGGGTATTATTACTACCATTATATTATTGATGTGTTATTATTATTAAGCTAGGATTATATTATTATTAAGGCAGTGTTATTATGATTATGTGTTATGAGCGCGTGCTATGTAATTATTGTAATATTGTTATTTATGTAGTAGTGTTATAATATTATTATGTATTGCTATCATAATATCGGGTTATATTATTAATGTAATATAATTAGCATAGGGTTGTCATTATAGTAATATGTTACCATTATCATTACCATTACTGCCTATTACTTCCAATATTAAATATTCTTAGTATTTTTGATTCCTGGGTATATTCATATTTTGTATTATGTATTATGATATTTATTTTTATTATTTTATAGTATTATTTATTTTTGTGTATATTTTCCTTATGATTTTATTGCGGGGGTATGAGCCTTCGGGCATCACGTACCCTAAGCTCTGAGGGAATATATATGTATATATATTATCTTTATTTATTTATTATTTTATTTATTTATTTTTCACATGTATTTATAAATTCATAAAAGGGAGTAATTTAAAGAATTATTAGATTAACCTAGGGATAATTTCAAATTAATTAGGTACCGTTCGTAAGAACGGGCGCGTAGGGGGTGCTCGTACCTTCCCCTTGCGTAACCGAACTCCCGGCCCCAACTCTGGTAATGTAGACCGATTCTACCCCTAACGGGGTAGTAATCATGTGTTCTAACCGCACTAAAGGTTAGTGGCGACTCCGATATCCATGTTTTTCCATGAAAATATTAAATTGATTTTTATTTTGCCGCCCGGGGCACACGCGCTCCCGGGACGTCGCGACAAATAGGATATACATAATTAAGTACAAGTGAAAGTGCAAATAAATTTCGTTTAAATGCACCTAAGTAGTCTTTCTGAGATTATATAAGTTAGTAATAACTTAATAGCTTCAACTCAATGATCATATAAGAAGCAACTACTAAAAATTCAGAAAGTTCACAAAGCCACAACTTAAACAAAAGTAGTGATCAAGATTGAAATAAAATATGAAAATCTTAAAGAATAAGTGTCTGAGCTTATTTGATAACTATTATATTGAATCAAATGAATATAAAACATGACATTGTTGGCCACAATCAATGGATGGATTGTCCAAGGCTTATCTTCGAAATCAAAGAAGTCATATGCTTCAATAAGCCAATTTGGAAAGTCATTTAAAGCTTGGTAAAATGGAAAAGAAATAAATCAAAAGAAAGAATTTGGAAGCAAACTGATTTTTACATAGTAGAGAATTTGTTTAAAGAGGATAATGAATAAGTAGTAAAGTAGAAATTAAAAGGTCAGTAAGGTCAGGTGACTGAACCTCTGAGCATCAGTCGATTGACATGCTACTGACTGAGTAAAAATTCAAATACGCTAAATGTTAGGCGACTGACTGATGGAAATTTAAACACTTAAAGTGCATGAAACACTAATTTTTCAAAACCTTAGGCACTTGACCCAAGTTTCTCTCTTCTCCTCATGCATTCTCCTTCAAACCCAAGTGCTTCTACACTCAGTATCCTTTGATTAAATCTTGAAGAGCATCAGTCCACACCTTTCTCTCACAAATTTCGAGGGTTTACCGTATGTTTTTTTTTCTTAAAATAAAAATGCCACGAACAAAGACGGCTGGACATAAGCCATCATCCTCAAGGCAAGATGATAACTCTTGGATCAAAAAATGGCTTGTCACTCCTCATGAAAAGCGGTTATACAGAGATCATCTCCATTCAACTGATACTATTCTCGGTTAGACACAATGTTCTTTGAAGAAGAATTCTCTAACATCTTACCCATATTTAGGAACCTAGGATGGAAAAACTTTCATTACTTACCAAGCCAAAGGATTATCCAAATCTAGTCAAAATTTTCTATGCGAATATAGTTAAAGAAGAGTTGGTAACCACTACTGAAGTTATGGGAAAATCCATTGCCCTTAATCTATAAACCTTGGCCACTATTTTCAATATCTGCCAAGGAGAATTTGAATGCCCTTCCTTTGGGCAATCATGGATCATAGAACAAGGGTTCACTCTTGAAGAATTTTTACCTATGATTATGGTTGAAGAGCCTGTTTACTTTGGAAATCCTTTATTTTATAAACAATTAAACCTTTAGGCACAAATCCTCCAAACGATCATTACATACAATATCCTGCCTCAGGTTGGTTGTAACGACCTGCTTAATTTCCATATATTTTTTTTTCATAATATATTAAATCACATAACAAATTCAGCAGATCATAATCCACCTGAACCCGTGGGTATTAGGGATATATCAGAAACACAATGCAGAAGCCTAAGCAATAGGAAGCATAAAATCATAAATAACTCATAGTTCCATATACAATACCATCCATCACAATACTAGAGTTACTATATCCACTGTATTTACATATATAAACCACCAAAAGAGTCCTAGGGTCATTTCCCACAAAAGTCCATCTAACCCTATCACAAAATACATACCCTTCAAAGAGGGCAGAACAGCCGTAACTATCTTAGCGGAGCTTTATCCGCTCTCCTATCCTGGGCTCCTAAAATGATTATGAAATTTTGGGGTGAGACACCTCTCAGTAAGGGAAATAAACTAATACTAGTGTGTGGAAACATGAGTTTAACTGTGTTATATACAAGAGCATATATAAGCATATCTAGTAAATATATCTATATCATTTCTAGGAAAAACATGTATGATCATAACATGATAGAACATAATGGATTTTCATAACATAATTCATCTCATATAATAATAAAATGAAAACAACCCTGGTAGGTTAACTGGCTGCTATCATGTATTACCCCCACATAATTGGGCTGTGTGGCCTAAAGGCGAGACCTGACAATGGTTGGCTGACCACTGTCAAGTTAAACGTACAGTTTGTAAATTCAATGGGTCTGCCAGACCTAGTCCGTACCCCAGGGACGCTCACACTTCTTAAAACCACATCAACTATTAGTCCTCATGCTACTCTGTACAGTAGTGTTAACACAATATCATGATGATCATGAACACATAGCAACGGTACCGTGCAAGTGCTAGCCTAAACCAAGCCAACCAGGTTCTGATAACATATAGCATATAATGAAATTGTGATACATGGATATTTTATACTATTAATTACCAAATCAATATCATCGCATCATTTTGCATATATATATATATACATCATGAAAATCATCGGCCCGTACGCCGGCATTTTATATTTTATCATAGCTCGGCCTGTACGCGGGCAAAACATATCCATAACTTGGCCCGTATGCCGGCAAAACATATAAAACTCTTGGCCCGTACGCCTGTTTTACATTATAGAAATCCATAATATTATCATGTTCCGAGAAAATGGTAATTCATCATAAAATCTACTCATGTCACACAAAATGTGTATTATATATATATATATATATATATATATATATATATATTCAAAACATACCATTATTTTCAGTAGTATTTCCCAACATAATACTCATATATATATATATATATATATATATATTTATATACATATATTTTCCTGAAATCAAATGCTATAGAATTTTACTTATAATTTTCATAAAACAACTAGCTTAGTTTATCCCCTTACCTGATTCCTGAAAAGCCGCTAAAACAATCAACTCAACACTTGCTGGGTTTCCTGTTCAATACCCTGAAAACAACATTTTCCAGAATATAAATTTAGTATTTCTACGCATACTACATTTTCTACAACTGTAGGGAAGCCCAAATACTGAGTAAAAGCCTTACCCTGGATTTGGGATGAATTCCAACTTAACTCCACCAACGATCCACTCTAGCAGAGTTGAAGAGAACTTTCCTAGGAGTGTCGTGGTGACCTTGGATTGTTGAACCGGAAAAAGATTGACCTGAAATCCTAGAGAGAAGGAGGGAAAATCGAAAGGAGAGAGAGAGAAAATTCCTGCGGCCCAAAATGAGCTGAAAAAAGGAATTAAGGGCTACTTATACTATGGCCTTCATTGACGAGCCACGTCATCTCATCGATGAGGACACGAAGACAATTTGTCGACAAACTCACTCCTCATCGACGAAATTCAGAAATGCCCAAAACATTCTTTCGGTACTCTCTCGTCGATGAAATGCTTCCTCGTCGACGAGCCCCTTATGCTCTCTCATCGACGAACCCCCTGAATTCGTCAATGAGGCCCTGTTTTCTTTTTCTTTTTCCCCCTTTTTTATTATTTAAATATTATAATTATTCGGGTCACTACATTGGTTCTCATGACTACATATCATATTTGGTCTATTTCGTTATGTGGTGTTTGTTGAAAGAGAAGAAGCTTGATTTATCGAGCTTAATTCTTAAATGGATGATCTCTCGAACTGAAGCCCACTAAGTAATTCTACCTTATAGAGGAATTCTAAACCTCCTGTTGCTCATCTCCATGTTGCCTCTCCATCTGACTTATTTATCAAAAGTACCCACTATGATCTTTTCTTCTCTACCACACTCAAACAAATGGGGTATGAGAAACACGAGTAAGGCTGGTTTCATAAAGCAGGTAGACGTCAAAGACAAGCTCCTGAGCCATAACCTCAAGTTCAGCAACCTGCTCTTCAGGCTGATGTTGCATCTTCCTGGTTTCTTCCTTTTCATCAACAATTCATCGCCTTTAGTGATGAAATGAGATCTGGACTTCAATCTCTTCAAACAAATTTTGCATCTCTTCAAACCACTTTTTCTTCACTAGATCAATGAGTTGGTTGTATTGAACAACACTTGGCTAGTTTTTCCCGAGGAACAGATCCTATGGTGATTAGTTCTACAAATTCCACTGATGATGGATCTGACAAAGAAAAAGAAGCAACTAATGATAAAGCTATCGATGCTTAGTTTCTTTTAGTTGTAATTTGCACTTTGTACCTCAAATCTGTGTTTGTATTTTTGAAAGTCTCTCATGATGTTTTTGGATACTTTGTATACATCTCGATGACTATCATTCTATGTTTTGTGCTTAATGCTGCATTTTGTCTTAGTTTCATTTTTTTTTTTGTTTTTGACACTCTTCCCTTTTTGATTGATGTCAAAAGGGGGAGAAGTTTTGAGCAAAAGTGAGATATGATGATTCTAACTGACACACTTATACATTGTTGATATTCATGGTAAAGTTTTGAGAAAAATTGAGATATGATGATTCTAACTGACACACACATACATTGTTGAGAGAGAGAACAATTAAGATAAACACAACTGAGCATTACATATGAAATTGATGACCTGAGATATGATACTGGCACACATATACATTGTTGATCTGAAATTGACAACCTAAGATATGATATCAACACACATATACATTGTTGATATTCATGATTGATTTACAGATCTTGAAATATGAACTTACACTGAATCTAAATCTGACTTTGGTAAAATCTGATGTTTTACTTTTCAAAAGTTGTTAAGTGTTGGAATTGGTGTATTTCCAAGAGGGGGGGGTGAATTGGGTAATTAAAATTTTCTAGGTTGATTTCAATTCTGCAATCAACAATTCCCAACCTAGGGTCTATCTAAGCATATACCAATACCCCAAAAAAATAATAATGAGTAGATATATAAAATAGATGCAACTGACTCAGTATTTTCAAATCATTCACAGTATTTAAAGCATGCACAACATTCATATAACTATTCAAATATAAGAATACATGTGCATAAATTAAATTGCAGAAATATAAAGAGTATAGGGAGAGAGAAAGTCGACATAGGATATGTTATCGGGGTTCGACCAACTGTGCCTACTTCCTTGCCTTGGCTCACCAGCACAAGGATTCCACTATAAGCTTACTTCACGAGTGGAGCGGCATCGTTTACAATCAGGTCAATTAGTGAGGATGACCTCAACCTACACCTTACCAGGATGGTGCACCTAACTTTCCTAACTAGGTCTAAGCCAATCTGGGACTATTTACCAGGGCTAGTCTCCCTCTCAAACCCACGAATACAATCAGTACAATACAAACCAAATCTGGTACAGTGATTGTGCTTCTCAATCAAGAATATATGTACCAATTACAATCAATCAATGCACATAAATAATATAGGATCTATAAGCTCAATGATGTAAATGTGTGCAATCAACACTCAATCTAATGATTATTCTCAAGCAAGCATTAGAGTGTTTCAATAAGCTAATCTTTGAAACTATAAACCAAAGTATATCTCAATTACAAATTAGGGTTTCAAAGATTTCCAAGAATAGTA
The DNA here is from genome assembly GCF_029873635.1 of Malania oleifera. Classification (NCBI taxonomy): domain Eukaryota; kingdom Viridiplantae; phylum Streptophyta; class Magnoliopsida; order Santalales; family Ximeniaceae; genus Malania; species Malania oleifera. Next base: position 23,264,752 of record NC_080425.1, on the reverse strand, counting down.
ATCAAAATATCTCTAAAAATATTTTCTCAAGATTCTAGCACAAAGAGATATTTGAAATATAAGCTTTTCAAAAATAATTTATCAAAATCAAAATACAAGCCTTGGAGTCTTGTAATGCAAATGCCAAGACTCACAAGCTTCAAATTTTTCCCCACACAATGAAGTTATTAAATAAACCGGGAGGAAAAACTATAAGCTAAAACTCTCAATAAAAATCAATCAAGCAATAAATCAAAGAGAGTTTTTAACAGGTAGGAATATTGCAAAATCACTCAAGAATACTCTCACACAATAAGAATTTCCAAATGAATGAGCAAAGGAGGAGTATTTGGCTTAGTATAGGAAGATAGAGCTTTCAAAATTTTAGAGGAAATTTCCCTAATGTAAATCCCTAATCTTGTCTTAATTTTTGCAAATGATCACATATATATAGCCTTACTAAAAAATATAACCGTTAGGACACAAAAGGTATTATTAAAATTTTTTAATGAATTTTAAAACCAATTTACCCTTATTTAACTCGAGTTACTGCGGTTAAAAATTAAGAAACCCTAGATTTTCGGGCGCCTGACCCACAGTTCGGTCGCTCGAACAGACACAATGAAAAAAGGTTGATTTTTGAAGTTTGGGTGCCCGAATCAGGTTTCAGTTTGATGAACCAAGGCGATTTCCATTTTTTTTGTGGTTCAGTTTCCTCGTCTAGAGTTCAATTTACTGAACTCACATGTTCGGTTGCTTGAGGGTATTTTGAATGTAAAGTTTGGGTGCCTGAGTTGGTGAAAAAGTGACCTGACACAAGTTCGGTCAATCGTGGAAGATGTGTGCAATTTGGTTTGGTTTGCCGAACATAGGTCAACTTGTTGACCGGTCCATGGGTCGGTTGATCGAGGCAATTTGAACTACCAGGTTTGGTTGCCCGACCACTCACAAAATTTGGCTTTTATGTTTTATTCACTTCAATTGTTTCCCCTGATAATATAAGTGATTATGGGGACTTTCTTACATGCAAGTGCTGAGACCTAGGGTATTTCTAACGTCATTTTACTTGCTAAAAAAAATCTGGCATTGGTCGACCGAAGGGTAATCCCTAAGGTCTTCCAGCTATGGTCTTGAGCTTATAAGTTTCTACATGCATGATGCACATCAATTATTACAAATCATTTCCTATATTACTATTATAGACCCAAATTAATCATGATATGAATTACAACACAAAATAAATCTTCTCGGTCTTTAGTTTTCAAGTTTTCACATGCCATCAAATGATTTTGCTAATATAAGCTTGCACTCAAACTTGACAGACATTAAATATCAGAGTATTTATCATAATCAAAACAGGATATGACATAGGGTCAACATTAAGAGTATGCTTATTGTAAGGGGGAGCCTTATTAAGGTTCACTCACTTTTGCTTCTTATTTGTCATCATTAAAAATGGGGAGATTGTTGGCCTAACAAGGTTAAAGAATCTTATTTTGATGATAAAAAATCAAAGGAACTTAACATATTTAGTTACGTGATGATATTTCAGGTAACTCAAGTATTAAGACCAAGTGACTCAAGTGACCAATATCAAAGTGCTTGACAAAGTTTGTTAAAAGCATATGTTTTACACGATCAGGCGACTGATGCTTCACCATTAGGCGATTGACATTTTATGATGATGAAAATTAAACAGACATAATAGAATCAGGCAACTAACCTCTCATGATCAGGCGACTGACCTCATTCTATGTTTTGAAAATACGTTGTACTTAAAAGGTATAGGCAACTGACCCCAATATTTTAGTTGACTGACTTTCGTGATTTTAAATTTATAACTGCGAGGGAAAATTTCCAAAACTGATTGTTTGGTCCCCAAATTTTGTGAAAACTTGGGAAACACTCCAAGTAACTTGGGGAATACGAAAATTAAGTTTTTTAATCTATAAAAACATGTAAAACCTAAATATTAATCACACCCACAAGCAGCAATTAAGTTAAACTCTTTCTACTCTCCAAAGCTATCTTGCTAATACTTTTTCTGAAGTACTTGCTGTGATTTTGCTAATAAAATTTCACGGTTCTTAACTTTTCTATCAGAGATTTTTTTTTATCTAGAGAACCCCGATGATATTTACTTTGAGTTTCATCTCTTTATATTGTTTATTTTTTGGGGTATATTGTGTTTTTAACTTATATAAATCTGCTTTAACTGAGAGTGTTCATTGTACGACAACAAAGTTTGCTTTTCTTGTTATTTTGTTTTAACGATTCAGGGTTGTTGAGTCGTTGGATAACGAGAAGGGGTATTCTTGTTAAAGAGGGATCTCCACCTGATACGGAGAGGTTCTAACTTGGCTTGTAAAGAAGTTGGAAAGGAAAATCCTCACAACGGTTGCTTAAGGCAAGGATGTAAGCTGCTGGTCGAACCTTGTAAAAATCCGGTGTCTCTCTCGTCTTCCTAAATCTCTTTAAATTTCGGCAAATATATTAACTGCATAGATGTTTTAATATTTTCTAGAAGTTGGAATATTATTGAACACTGATGTAAAACAAGGAGTTTATGATTGAATTAAATTGAAATCTTAAAAGCTGAAATTGTTGAATATACAACTGATTATCTCATCAATTTTATAAGATACTTTAGATTGGTAATTTGAAACTATTCATTGAAGTTATTCTTATTCATTGTTAAAAATAAAATCAAATATGAAATTGTTAGTATTGAAAATTGAATTGGTAACATCATCTTTATATTACAATAATTATTAAATTAGGTGGTTGATAAAGAGTTGAATTGTTGATTGTAAAAGTGTAATTAAAATCAATTCAAGATTTAAAAAGGGTTATAGTTTTCTAAAGAAGTTTTAAAAACTCAATTCACCCCCCTCTTGGGAGCACACCTTACTTTTCAGGGTCCCAAGCCAAGTGCTCACCAAGTCTTTTCCGGTTACAACCAACCATCCACTAGCAGCTTCCCTTTTTCCAGCGATCAATGCCAACAACTTCTAGCCATGCTCAACCATGCCACCTAGACAACTTCTATGGCTCACCATGTAGTAATGGCGAGTCATCCTTATTAGGTATACCACCTTGTATTTATCATGAAACTCTTTGGATTCTAGATAGTGGAGCCACCAACCATATGGTGTGTTCTCCCGCTGATTTAACAAACTCTATCCCTATGCACGATCATATTGCACAACTACCAGATTGATCTTAACCTGTGGAAACCCCTATTGGATCCGTTGTTTTCTCTCCCTCTCTCATTTTAAAAAAATGTCTTATGTGTCCCTTCCTTCCACTTCAATCTTATATCCATTGTGTGTTATGTCAAACTCTCAATTGTCTAATCACTTTTTCTGCTCATATGTTCCTAATTCAGGACCTACGCTTGATGAAGAAGATTGGACTGGGAATTGAGCAGGATGACTTGTATTACTTTACAAAAAAAATCCTGCTCGTTGTCAAGTGGAAATTATGGTGAATAATATGGAAAAATATAGAGATAAGGAAAGCAAGAAGCACACACAAATTTAATGTGGCTCGGCAGAATGCCTACGTCCACGGGAGCAAGTGATGACTGAAATTCACTATGATCGAAAGTAGGGTTACATCATTGTATGGAACTGCAAATGGGGGTTTTGTAAAGGTGTACAATTGTGACAAGCATGAACCATGTAATTTTCTCGTCTTAATTTGACCACTTGTGGGAGAGAGAGGGTAGGATATAACTAATAATAATTAATCTTTTCAGTAACCAACCAATTAGAAAATAGTCATATAATTAAAAAAATAAAAATCTAAAAAAGTCTGGATGAGGATTTGGAGGCCTATGAGGTTAGGCTGATGCCTTTTAATATAATAGTATAGACTATTGTTATTGTAATTATTACAAGTTGTTATCGTTATTTTTTTATTATTATTATTTTCACAATATTTATTATTATTAAAATAATTATTATTATTTTTGCCTTTTATTTTTATTATCAATGAGTTTGGTTCCATAAAACGAAAACAAATTTTTATCCATCTAAATCAAAATCACGATTTTATCATTGTAGGAATCCTATTTTGGAACCCTATTCTAGTTGCAATATGATTCCGTACTTAATTCCTCAAATCAAATGCAAGAATACAATTTTATTTCTACAATTTGATTCCATTTCAGACCCAAATTCCATAAACCAAACCTCCGGAGAGTCAAACTTTATTCTCATCTTGTATGTGTACGGCCAATTTTATGATGTTGATCATTATTGAGTATTAATTTGGGCTTAGTGGCTAAAAATGAACCCACCAAAGATGAAAACTGTCAAGGAAAAAATGAGCCCATTTGAACATAATGGAAATGGACGTTGGAAAGGAAAATAATTGGGGAAGACATTGTCTTCTTTCCAAAGAAGAGCAGAAGAAGCTTCAGAAATGAATATGACTAATCATCATGGTCTGTAATTTAGCTACCCAACATTTCATTTTGTTGCTTTTTGTATCTGATATCTGCAATATTACCAATTACACAACCAGGGCAACTCAGATAGCCTTAAAACCTACCAATTGCATAAAATGATAGAAGCCATGGCAACAACTGAACAGCATGACCCCCTATTGGACTAGTTCTTGAATCCGGGCCTGGTGTTTCTTTCCTCTAAGATGAGAGTTCATGTTGTTCGGACTCAGGCAGTCAATATTGCAGACATTGCAATGTTATGCAGGCTCTTTCATCTCAACACCAGTTTTCATCGAGTTATGCTCACCCTGCTCACTGATCCCGGATGTCTGCACCTTTTCCACTTGTTCTTCAGTATTTTTCTGTCCCAGTACATTGGCAGGTGGACACTTCTTTGATTCCTCCTTGCTCTGATCAATTATTTTTGCCAATGGAACAGGTGAGACGACTGGTTCTCGAATCCGGGCCCGGTGTTTCTTTCCTTTAAGATGAAAGCTCATGTCGTTCTGATTCTGGAGGTTGATATTGCAGACTTTGCAATGTAATGCAATCCCGGATGTCTGCACCGTTCCCACTTCTTCTTTAGTATTTTTCTGTCCCAGTTCATTGGCAGGTGGACACTTTGATTCCTCTCTGTTCTGATCAGATTTTTTTGCCAGTGGAACAGGTAAGCCCTTGTCTTCGGACTCCAGTTTTTTTCCTGTCAGCTTTTCATAGTTGGCCCTGTGTTTCTTTCCTTGAAGATGGGAATTCAAGGTTTTCTCACACTGGGTTTTTACCTGACATATAGCACAAGTCCACTCTTTCTGAACCATTTTTGAAGTGGTGATCTCAGGAAGCTGATTGTCTCCACCTGCAACCGTTGTCGCTGTGGCTGCTTTTGTCGATTCTTTGATTTCCCCAGTCGTGTTTTTTATATCTCCCTCTTGAACTTTCTCTGAAGTTCCCACTTGGGGAAGCTCATAGTTTCTGCCTGCCGCAGCTGCCCCTGCTGTAGCCCTTCCAGAATTCTCCATCTCAACAGCTTCAAATTTTCCGTCATCTATTGGAAATTCTTTCAAAGATTGAGACTCAGGAAAATTTTCTTTAGATGTTGTTATTGCCCTAGCCATTGGCTCAGCTGATTCTTGGATCTCTGCACTTGCACATCTTTCATTGTCTGTCCCGGTGAGTTCTGTCCCGTTTTTAACCTACAAAGAAGGTAAATAAAGGGCTGGCAACTATTTGATATAGCATCTCTAACTTTCGTGGTGAAAACTTGAAATTTGGAGATGTCAGTATTCAAAAGCCACTCACACGAACTCCCTTGTGTTGGGCTTGAAAATACGGGCAATGCATACAGAAATTATTAGGTACACATATGGGACTAATATAAGCTTAACATGTGCACAAAAAATAACTGTAATTGTCTAATTTAATTAAAATATAGACATATGGTGAAATCGTATTGGTCTCAGTATATACACCCAATGTATCCTATATTTTTTTCCAGAACTCCAAAGCACAGGCCTATCATTTATTTTTGGCTTTATTTTTGTTTCTCTAATACTACAACTGTTTTTATCCCTTTCAAAACAGCATTAGTATCTTCAAACAGAGATTGTATCAAAAGAAAGCTGAGGAGAACGCCTCATCAAGCAATTCATGAATCTATGGTATATTTCCCCCACAAAGTGATTTGATCTTAACCTTTTCTCACAAAGGTTGTGATGTGCAGGATCCGAAGACGGGCCAGCTTGTTAGGACCGGGCGTAAAGTTGGTCGCCTTTTCGAGCTCACATCTCTGCATTTGCCTCGTTCGTGTTCTCCTCCGTCTCTTTCTGCTACAGTGTCTTCCAGTGTTTGGCATTCTCGTCTCGATTATACCTCTTTGTCTCGTGTTCAGTTTTTAGCTTCTAGTGGTTGTTTAGAAAATGTTAAGTTTGAACCTTTTGATTGTATGCCTTGTCAACTTGGGAAGCAAAAAGCTTTACCTTTTAATGAAAGTAATTCTTTGTCTTCTGCACCTTTTGATTTGGTTCATTCTGATATTTGGGGATTTGCTCACGCCCTTACTAAGGGCAGGTCTCGTTACTTTGTCATTTTTATCGATGATTACTCTCGGTATACATGAATTTATCTTTTGCATGATCACATTGGGTTACTTAATGTTTTTCGTGACTTTAAGCAGATCGTTAAAACTTAGTTTGATCGCACCATTAAAGTCTTTTGGTTTGATAATGCCCTGGAATATTCTTCTACCCCTTTCATTGAAGAACTTCAAGAGGCCGACACCTTATCCTATCGATCCCGTCCATCCACCTCCCAATAGAATGGCCGTGCAGAACGTAAGCATCGTCACATTCTTGACATTGTTCGCTCTCAATTCTTCTCTACATCCCTCCCAAAATCCTTTTTGGGTGAAGCTGCTCTTACTGTTGTTTACACTATTAATCAGGTTCCAACCCGTACTCTTTCCAATAAATCTTCATATGAGGCTCTCTATGGAAATGTATCTGATTATTCTCTTCTCAAAATATTTGGTTGTGCTTGCTTTGTTTTACTCCCACCTCATGAACATACAAAACTTGAATCTCGCTCTCGTCTTTGTTGCTTTCTTGGTTATGGCATTGAACACAAGGGTTATCGATGCTATGACCCCATAGCCAAGCTTCTTCAAGTCTCTCGGCATGTTCAGTTTTGGGAACACAAAATATTCACTAGTATCTCTCCATTTTCTTTCCGATTGTCCCTCATACTCTCCCATTTTCACTGACCTTGCCATAGATCCCTCTCTCGATTTTTCCTTTAATGCAGGTCATGACAGCTCATCAGGTGATCACTCTGTGTTTGCCTCTCTCGAACCTGGACCGTCTGATGATCATGCCATCGCATCCACTCTGCTTGAGTCCTCTGATTTGGATGTCCGTCATTCTAGTCGAGTAAGGGCACCTCCTACCTATCTTAGTGATTATCACTATTTTTCTACTCTTAACTCCCTTCACGAGCCTCACAATTATTGCGAAGCTTGTTCTATTCCTATTTGGCAGCAAGCTATGTCTGAAGAACTTGATACACTTCACAAAACTCATACTTAGGACCTAGTTGACCTCCTTCCTAGAAAGACTGTAGTTGGAAATAAATGGGTGTATAAACGGAAAACAAACTCTGGCGGTTCTTAAGTAAGACATAAATCTTGTTTAGTGGCAAAGGGCTTTACTCAGGAATACAACATTGATTATGAGGAGACATTCGCCCCTGTTGCTCATATTACCTCCGTTCGCTCCCTTTTAGCTGTTGCCTCTGCCCGACGATGGCCTTTATTTCAAATGGAAGCCAAGAATGCCTTCTTACATGATGATTTGGCTAAGGAGGTATATATGCAGCCCCCTCCAGGGTATCCTCATCCTCCTGGTAAGGTCTGTCGTCTTCGCTGTGCTTTATATGGGCTTAAGCAAGCTCCTCGTGCTCCATTTGCCAAGCTCAGCTCCACTGTTGCACAACTTGGTTTTGCTTCTAGCCCCTATGATTCAGCCCTTTTTACCCGTCACACTACTGGCATCACTATTCTACTACTTTATGTTGATGATATAATCATTATTGGTGATGATACTTATGGTATTCATGAGCTTAAGCAATTTTTATGTCAGCAATTTAAGATGAAAGACATTGGTTCTCTTTGCTACTTCCTTGGCTTAGAAGTGTCCCCTACCTCTAATGGATACTCTTTGACCTAAGCCAAATATGCCTTTGATCTTCTCACACGTGTTGGTCACATAGATTATAAGATAACTGATAGCCCGTTGGAGCCCAACATCAAACTTCGTCCTATTGATGGGGAGCTGCCGATGCTTCCCAATGTCACTCGTTACCGACAGCTTGTTGGGAACTTGATTTATCTCACTATCATCATACCAGACATTGCCTATGCAGTGCACCTTATTAGCCAGTTTATGTCGGCTCTTCGTTCTGTTCACTATGCAGCTGTTCTTCGTATCTTATGATATGTGAAGGGCATATTATTTCATGGGCTTCTTTTTCCCTCTCACTCATCCTTGACGTTGTAGGTTTATTTAAATGCAGATTGGCCAAGGGGACCCTACTGATCATCGGTCTACCACTAGTTTTAGTTTTCTACTTGGCGACTCTCTTATCTCTTGGCGGAACAAAAAGCAGACTGTTGTTGCTCGCTCTAGCACTGAGGCTGAGTATTGGGCTCTTGCTAATACTACTTTAGAGCTTCTTTGGCTTCTCCAAGATATGGGTGTTCCTCAGCCCTCAAGCACTCCGCTTTGTTATGACAGTCATAGTGCTATCCAGATCACTCATACCGATGTCTTTCATGAACGCACCAAACACATCGAGATCGACTGTCATTTTGTGCGTCATCATCTTCAGGAAGGGACGCTTCGCCTCTTGTCAGTTCCTTCGGCTGATTAGTTGGCTGATATCTTCACGAAGGCTCATCCACCTGGTCGCCATCGTGCTTTAGTCTGCAAACTCTAGTTGACTTCTTCGATACCACCTTGAGTTTGAGGGAGGATGTTAGCATATCTCCCTAATTATATATCTCCCTAATTTAGGCACATCTGTGTACTTACTGAGTTACCCTTGTAGCTTGCCTCCTTCACCTACAAAAGGATGGCCCTGGTACAGTTTTACACACACAAAAAGAATAATACAAAATTTATTAGTTTTAACAACTTCAATAATGAAATAAAAATTCATAAACTACCTATGTGCTTTTCACACAAAAAGAAAAAAAAAAAAAAAAGTTTTCAAAACAAAATTGAAAACTTTATTTGATACAAAAACCAGATGCCATTTTGAATGACTACCCCAGCCACGTTGATAGACATGCCTTAAATTTATCTAATTTGATGTGTCCATGGCTATCAAAATGTGTAATAGAATCATAAATGAATGAATTGATTGCTTGAAACCTTCCTAGTTTGTAGTTGCCACTTGTTGTTTCTCTATTAATGCAGTTGATATTACACTCTTGCACATCAAGATTTAATTAGCTTTGTGTAGTTTTATAGAAGGAAAAGGCAAGGTGCAAAATACATCACAAAGAGCAAGTGAGAGGATTTAGTTATCTTACATTAGAGAGTCATCCATAGATTTTCCCCCCCTTTTGAATCAAAGTTGGGATTAAAACAATCAAACCAAATTATGTTAACTGTCGAGGATGTGACTCATATTTAAGTGGAACACATGTACCGGTAAAATCTTAGTGATGCAAAAGAACAAGGAGGCTAGTTGCAGGATCAAACCGTTGGGGGATTGGTCGACGGTTTCAAAGACGGTTTGCTCTCGGTATCAAACTGTCGACGAATTTCGATCGGCGCAAGTCATGGAATTTGAAATTGGTGATATGTAGATTAAGGGGATTGGAGGATTTTCCTCCGAGGATTTCTACAGGGATGATTAAAATAGGTTCTAAGATTCATGTTGTTGAATTTTTGAGTCTGATCCCTGTTTTGATGCTGACAAAGCACATGTTTCTCACGTGTGCATCTAGTATTTGAACAATTCTATATCTTAACATGCACATGTGGTAAAGGGAATGGAAGTCAAAAGGAACTTAAAGAGCACATACTCTTGGCATATTGCATGGAAATATGAAGAGCAAAGAAGAAGACATGTTCATATTTATTTGTAAATGCATTTATTATTCTTCGGTTTGTAATTTATTATGGTCTGTAATAACTACATCATGCATGATAGGATTATATGCTCAAGACCATAGATTGACCTTAGGGATTGGTCGACCGACGTTAGATTTTTGGGGTTAACTCTCAAGGCCATGATTGACTATAGGACACATCATGACTAAGTCCCTTAAGCCAAAATTGCAAACACATACAAATAAGGGTTAAATCATATAAGGTCAAAAGAACAATAAAAATTTTCAAGAGATCTCGGTCGACTGAACCATCAAGGCTATAAATGCCTTGGTAGACCAAATTGCCAGGAAGTTAACTTTTGACTTTACTCGACCGACCGAACTTTAATTGAACTAACTGTCCCCGATCGACTAAATGCTTAAAAGCCACATTTCCATTGTCTCCAAACGACCAAACATTTAGTTCAAAATCCCCCTTAGGCGACCGAATTATGAAGTTCAGAAAACTAAACCGTTCGCTGGGCGACCGAAACTCGATGGTTTGGGAAATTGCCTCTGTACGGTCAACCGACCGTTTCCCACAGCAAACCGAACCTGAAAAACAATTCAAAATTGATGAGTCTGTTCGGTCGACTGTCACTGAGCTTCGGTCAACCGTACCTCGCGGGTTGCTTGATTTTTACCTATTTAAACTAGGTTAATTTTAGTTAACCAACATTAAACTTTTCCAAAATGACCTTTGTGTCTTCCAATGGTTATACTTCATTGAATATCTATATATACTCATTCATTTGGAGAGATTAACAGAGGATTAGTAACATAATTAGCAAAAAGCTCTCTCTGATTTTCTTGAACCCACATTGCATATTCTTCATATTTCCAAGCCAAATTTTTGATACTCTCTCATCTTATTATTGCTAAATCTTTTTAAAACAGAGAGTTATACTTTTTCTTGTGCTCCTTTCTTGTGAACTAATTGCAAGTTAAAGTGAGTTTGATTCTCACTTGTGTGAGCTTACATATATTGTTCTTGAAGCTTTTTACTCTCACTATCTTGTATTGTTTGATATTTTTCCTAGAGAGTAAAGTTAGGATTTTTCTCAATATATTTGATTGATAAATATTATTTGAGAAGAACTTTTGCTAGTTCCGAGTCTTGGCATCTTCATTGTCAGATTCTAAAGCTTGCTTGCATTATTTGATAAAATACTTTTGAGCAAGCTAGAATCCTAATCTCAGTAGTGCTTAATATTTGAAAAACGTTATTGTTGAGATTTCCACTTAGAGATTCATGCTTCCTTTGATTATATATTGATTATAATATTCTAAATCAAAGGTAATCACTCTCACGTATACACACGTTCATATACATCTTTAGAGAGTTCAAATCTTGTTTAATCAAATCTCACTTGAGCATGTATTCTTATTATCTATGAGTGCATATTTGGATCACAATATTGTACAAATCTGCTTGTCTTAGAAGCACCTTTCATTGTACGCAAAATTATATTGATCTGTTGTATTCCAGGCATGTCTTGTGGGGGGTGTAATCTAACCTATAAGGATTGATTGTAAAGGTTGAGGTCAACCCTGGTAATTTGACCTGGTGTTATATATGGCACCTCTCCACCCGTTAAGTGAGCTTTATTGAAATCCTTGGACTTACGAGCTAGAGGCGGGGACATAGGCAAGATAAGCTGAACCTCGATAACATATCTTGTGTCTGCTTTTTAAATTCCTGCACATTAATTTCCTACACATGTATGCTTATATTTAATTAATTATGAATGTGTGCATGATTTAAATATTGTGAATGATTGGGATAAACTAAGCCTGCTATATTTGCTTTGAGTATTTGCTCAGTTAATTTCTTGTGGGGTAATTGGTATTTGTTTAGACAGACTCTAGGTTGAGCTATATTGTCTGTGATTTGGATTTGACCTAGGAGAAAGTTTAAATACCCAATTCACCCCCCTCTTGGAAATGCACCAATTCCAACATTTGCATGCTTAGGGTTTGTATTTAATCAATATTTGTAACCCTAAGATGTAAACTTGGCATTATGATAGTGAAAATTCAGTTGCTGCTCCTGTGGACGTAGGCACATTGTTGAACCACATAAATCTTACATTTTTTATTATTACTTTCCTTTATTCTTTCTATGAGTGATTAATTGTTTCCATATATTCATCATTGAGTGATTACATTTCTTGTTCCAGGATTGATTTGAGTTTGCGAGGTTTCCACTGCTCATTCGGCATCAATAATTGGTATCAGAGCTTTTGGTTGCAATGACTAGGTTCTCTTCAATGAAGTTCGATGGAACGGGAAATTTCGGTCTTTGGTAGCAAAGGGTTAAGGACTTGCTGGTGCAGCAAGGTATGGTGAAGGCACTATACATAAAGAAGTCGGAAGGCGTTGACAAGATGAGTTGGAAACGAAAGCTGTGTCTACTATTTGAAATTTTCTGGCCAACAATGTGATGTATCACATCACAAACGAGGAATTGCCGACAATATTTTAGCTGTAACTGGAAAGTCGGTACATGTCCAAGTCATTGACAAGCAAGTTGTATCTTAAGAAAAAAACTATATTGGCTTAAGATGACAGAGGGTTCAGACCTGACTTAGCACATCAACACATTCATTCAGATCATTAATGATATGAAGTGAGTTGATATGAAGTTTGAGGAAGAAGACAAAGCGTTGATGTAACTCAATTCCCTACCGACGTCTCCTATATACGAGAATCTGGTTACGACTCTGACATGGGGGAAAGAAACTCTAAAGTTAGAGGATATCACGAGTGCATTTTTGAGGTTCCATTAGAGGAAGAAGGTCAGCGATAAGAGTTCACATAGTGAAAGGCTTGTGGCGAAGGGGAATCAGGATCGTGGGAGGAACAAGTTCCAGGGTGGGTTGAGCAACAATGGGGCTTGGTCCAAATCCAAGAAGAGGAAGGACGTGCAGTGTTTTAAGTGTGGGAAAAAAGTGCACATAAAACCCGATTGTCTAGAAAGGAAGAGTTGGGATGCTAAAAACAAAGAAGGTTCGTCAACCATGGCGAATGTAGTAGAAGAAGCAGACTTTGGGAGCGGTGACGGTGATATGCTCTTGGTTTCATCTGGGTCAGATGAGTTCGTATATTCTTAGATCTTGGACTTAGCATGTTCTTATCATATGATGCCCAACAAAAACTGGTTCACTATGCACAGATTGGTAAGTTCTGGTTCCTTTTTGATGTGGAACAATGCTATATGCAAATTTTTTCAGGATGGGGAATATCAGAATCAATATGTATGATAGTGTGGTGAAGATGTTATGTGATTTCAGGCACATACCAGGGTTAAGGACGAATCTGGTTTCGTTAGGCACCTTAGATTGTAACGAGTTTAGTTACAAATTTGAAGGTGGGGTAATAGGGTGATTAAGGGCGTTTTGATCGTGATGAAAGGGAAGAGCGTAACGGGGAATATATACACACTGTTCGGTACTACAGTCGTAATTGGAGCTGCAACCACAGAGTTTGAGTTTTACAGTATTGTTTTGTGGCATATGCATTTAGGGCATATGGGTGAGCGTGAAATGAAAGAACTTCAAAAAAGAAATCTTTTGAAGGGGTTAAATTATGTAAGCTAGATTTTTGCAAGTATTGTGTGCTTGGGAAGAATAGCAAGGTTCAGTTCATGATAGCCACACACAAGATGGAGGGAATACTAGACTACATTCATTCGGACGTTTGGGGGGCTGGTGAGAGTGGCATCACGAGGGGGACATGTGTATTTCGTGAGTTTCATCGATGATTACTCACGGAAGGTCTGAGTATACTTTATGCAAAACAAGTCAGAGACGTTTGCCAAATTTAAATTGTGGAAAGCTGAGATGGAAAACCAGACCAGGAGAAAAGTAAAGTTCCAAGATAGACAATGGAACTGAGTACACGAACTCAAATTTCAGAGAGTTATATGAGCAGCATGGCATAAGGAGATATTTTACAGTACGCCGTACACCACAACAAAATGGTGTGGAGGAAAGGATGAATTGAACCCTAACTGAAAAAGCCGGGTGTCTTAGGTTGATAGTTGGGCTCACTATGAATTTTTGGGCCGAGGTGGTTAATATAACTTGTTTCTTGGTAAACAGATCACCAAGGGCATCACATGCAAGATGGGAAAGTTGCTAAGGAGGTGTGGATAGGTAACAAGGTAGACTACTCCGAATTGAGAGTATTTGGGTGTTCAACCTTTGTGCACATTCCTGGTGATGAGAGATCAAAGCTTGATGCAAGGTATAACGGTGCACCATTCTGAGATATCAAAAAGGCGTGAAAGGGTTCAAGTTGTGGGATCTAGTGGCAAACAAAGTGGTGATTAGTAGAGACATGGTTTTTGATGAAAAAGCCATGTGTAAGTTGGTTACTAAGCTCAAAAGGGCTAAAGTCGCTTTAAAAAGGTGGAATGTAGAGGTCTTTGGCTAGGTGGACCTTAATATCAAGGATTTAGAGAATCGATTGATAGAATTGGAGGAGCAATTACAAAGGGGATATAGTCAGGAGGTGGGGATAGACTTCCTAGTTACAAAATGTGAACTGGATTATTAGGAAAAAATAGAGGAAATCTGTGCTGCTCAGCTTGCGAAGGAGTGATGGTTGGTGGAGGGTGATTAAAATTCAAAGTTTTCTCTTGCGGTTATTAACCAAAAAAAGGAACTCTTCGATTCCTCATCCATGACGTGATACATCATGTCGTCGACCAGACAATGTTGGATCGTGGACACAACTTTCGCTTCCAAATCATGTCTTAGAGAATGGTACGGTTCTAGCGTCCCCCGAGGAGATTTATGAAGGTGCGGTTAAGCATTTTCAAAATTTTCTCTTAGAATAGTCTAATAGAGCTTTACCTGATTTGATCCAGAGATACCAGCTTATCTCTAGGGATATATTTGATGAAGAAAATAAGTACTTGGCCAAAGATCCTTTAGAAATGGAACACAAAATAGCTCTAAATTCTATCTCAAAAGATAGTAGTCCAGGACTTGATGGTTTTGGATAAGGATTTTACAAATTTTGTTGGGACTTTGTTAAAGAGGATTTGCTAGAAGCTGCCAAGGAATTTTTCGATGGAGCGCTTCTACCCAAAATTTTCATGTCTTCATATTTTGTTCTTATCTCTAAACTGAAGGATCCATGAAGCTTTGAAAAGTTTAGACCAATTAGCCTGTGTTTTGTTGCATATAAAATTTCTTCAAAACTTATTGTAGGCCGATTGACCCATTGCTTGAATATAATTATCTCTCCGAAAGCAAAGGGCTTTTCTCTCAAGTAGAAGTATTTTTTAAAATATTAACCTGGTGCAGGAAATGGTTCACTCAATCAACAAAAAAAGTAAAAGGGGAAATGTAGTATTACAAGTGGACATGACAAAGACTTATGATAGGGTTGACCAAAGATTTTTGATTTTTGTCTTAGAGGGTTTTGGCTTCTCTAGCCATGTTTGTAACTTAATAGAAGAATGTGTTAAGACACCATGGTTTTCAATCATGATGAATGGTACGTGTTGACTCTATGAGTCCAATCCGGTTTTGATAATGACAAATCACTTGGTATTTCATCTGTGCATTGAGATTGTGAACATGAACAATATTTAGCATGCATGGAAAGATAACAAGTCATGGAAGTCATGAAGATTAAAGCATACACATCTTGGAAAAATCTACACATCATGGCAAAATCCATGGAACTAAAAGAGTTGAAGAATGAAGATGCAAGCGACAAGTTCAAGATCGTCATAGGAATGGGTATTTAGAATTAATGTATTTACATATTCATATGATTTAATTTGAGGTTCAACATATACCCTAGAATGACCTTAAGACTCATGCATTTCATGAACATCATTAGGGGATATCTATGGACTTCGATATATTTTCAAAACCCCGAAAAATATTTTTATAAAAGGGCAAAGAAAGAAAGCAAAGCAGATTTTTTGAACTAAAAAGAAAAATCCAGGAATTGGCCACTTCAATAGACTGAACTGAACGTTTAGTCGCCTGAAGTTGCAATTTTAGAAGACCGAAGTTAAGCTCACTCGTTTGAAGAATTTCTTCAAAAGACCGAAGATTAAGTTCAGTCGCTTGAAGAATTTATGGTGAAGCACAAAACCTGGCAAAAGCACCTCAGAAGACTGAACTCAGACTTCAGTCGTCTGAACCTGACATTTCAGAAGACTGAACCCCAACTTCAATCGTTTGACCCTGTGTCTAGTTTATTTTTTTGAAGCTTTAAGGAACTTTAGTCATCTGGGCCTTTAATCCCAGTCGTATGAAGTTGCGCGAAAGTTTGAAAATCTAATTTTTAATGAAAGAACATGCGAGCTATTTCTTTGATTCAACGGTTAGGATTGATTCTAACGGTAAGGCACCTATGTATTGAACATCTAAACCCTAGTTCTAAAGCCGAAGATCAATGAGAAGAGAAGATAACATCTTTTTGACATAGAATTGAGAGACTTGAACATATTGCTATACAATTGCATGCACTCCAACTTATACTCATCAAGCTTGGGCAAATCAACTCAGAAAAACAAAGGGAATTCATTTGCACATCTTGATTTCTATTTGGTATTAAGGTTTGGTAAATCCATTTATTATTTTCAAGAGTTTCTCATCTCATTATTTATTATTGTATACTATTACAGAGAGATCGATCTTGAGTGCTCATATACATGTAGAGAGTGTTTTGACAAGATCATTACTTGTGAAAGATTATGCCATTGGTTAAATAGTTTTTGATTCAAGTGTGTATTTAGTTAAAGATTTGATATTTTTTATACTACAAAACCACTTGATTAAATATCCTTAGAAGTTCATAACTATATATATTATTGAGGGATATTTTCTGAAAAATATTATATTAGGTTTTGATCTTTGGTAATCACATCATATATATATATATATATATATATTAATTTGCATATTGCAAAGATCATGTTGTGGTTGAAAATTTGGGAGAAATCTTATCGAGTTAGATCTTTATAATATTCAAGACAAACTTTTTAACAAGATCATATTTGATATTTGTGCATCTTGTCTTCAAAACTATTACTCATACAAATATTTTGGAAGATTTGATAAAAGAGAAATTTGGTGAAGCATATTCATTCATTAACAATTGTATCGTTACATACATATTGAGCTTCAAGTTTCATCATATGATTATATGTTAGGAATTTCAATTGTACTCACTAGCTTTGTTAGAAGTAACATTGAGTGTTTTGATTCAATATTATATTGTAATTAAGGTTCGAGTTGTGAACCAATTTTGAGGAGAGAGTTGTATCTCTTGTAAGTAGCGGATTAGGAGGAAGTTGTACCTCTTGTAAGCAGCGGATGTAAGGGAAGCTCCGTCCTAATTTAAGGAGTAGAGATTTTAGTGGTATCCTTGAGTGGGTTGCTCAAGGCGAGGACGTAGGCCGAGTTGGATGAACCTCGTAAAATCGCGTCTGCATTGTCTCTTCTCTTATCTTTTTATTTTCCGCACTGCATTTCATTACTTGTATTTTATGTGTGTATGTTTGAATAACCTCACATGCACTTAATTGGGTAAAAAGAATTCATCAATAAAATAAATTTAAATCAACCTTAAACTCTTGCATTTAATTTGTTAAACATAGAAATCGGGATTAAGTGGTAAATAAGTTTAAAGAATTTTAAAATACCCAATTCACCCCTCTCTTGGGATTACACCTAAATCAACATTGGGAATCAGAGAGGGTGTACATAGATTTAATAGTTCATTTGCAAAAAAAAAAAAAAAACATATTGGTGTAACTCCATTCGGCGAAGGACACTCATGCACTAGACCACCAATTTTCTGTGGTGTAAATTACACCTATTGAAAATGTAGGATGATCATATACCTTTTAAATGTAGATTGGAAGGTATGAAAAATAGTTACTAAGGGAAATCATGTTCCCATGAAAGTAATTGATAAGGTAAATGTACCTAAAACTGAATATGAGTATACTGAAGAGGACTAGAAATCAGTGCAAATAAATGCTACTTCGATGAACTTGTTTTTTTGTGCATTAGATGTAAATGAATTTACTAGGGTAATGACATGTAACTCTGCTAAAAAAATTTGGGAAAAATTAGAAGTTACATTTGAAGGCACTAAAGAAGTAAAAGATAGTAGGATAGACATGCTCACTAGCGAATATGAAGAATTTAGAATGACTTCTAATAAATCTATTCAATCCATGTACACTAGATTCACACATATCACAAATTCTTTAAATGCACTTGGAAAATCTTATCCTACTTATGAGTTGATCAGGAAAATACTCAGGGAACTACCTCCAGTGTGGGAAGCAAAATCTATAGCAATAGCAGAAGGGAGACATCTCAAGGAGATGTTTGTTTATGAACTCATTGAATTGCTCATCACCTATGAGTTTGCAATAAATGAGAGGAAGAATGAGTAAAGCAAAACAAAAAAAGCCACAGTGCTTAAGGCATCATCTCACTGCTCTAGTGAGGGAAGTGATTCAAAATCAGATGATGACATGACCTTACTATCAAAGAAGTTTGGGAAGTACTTGAAAAAGAATAAGAAGTTCAAAAGAAAATTCCAGAACTCAAAATCAGAAAGAGAAGAGTCAAGCATGAAGAAAAAAAAGGAAGATCCACCAACATGCTATAATTGTAGAGAATTTGGACACATCAAGCCTGAGTGTCCCAAACTAATGAAAGCCTCCAAGAAAAGGAAGAAGGTGCTAAAAGTCGGTTGGGATACGCACAACACAAGTGGTTCAGGATCTGAATCCAGTAATGACGAGATTGCAAATTTGTGTCTAATGGCACACGATGACCACGAGTCATGTCAAAGTGCTAAGGAGATATGGGAAGAACTCGATAGGAGATTTAAGGAGACCAAAGGAAAGAAGTCCACTACTTGGGAAGATTCATGTTCAAATGATCAGGTAGTAGAAAACTGTGGCCTAGTTGCATTAGTTGATGAAGAGGTACACTCTACACATTCTACTTCTCATTCAACTTCTCAAAATGATTCATGCAATGATTGTGATACATCTTGTGATAATTCTGGTAGTGAATATTATGATGAATCTGATAATGATAACATGCCATCTTTTGAGGAATTACAAAAGGAATTTGCTAAGGCTTATAAAATGTTAACAAAGATGTCCAAAAAGAAAATAATGTTGGAAAGTGAAAATAAAGACTTAGCAAAATAGTTAGAAGAGTTTCGAGAGTCTCATAATTCTTGGGAAAAAGAAAAGACTAAAAAGGAATTAGAAATTAAAAGATTAGTAACCAAGAATTAGGCATCACTTAACAATTTAGAATAAAAAATTAGTGTTGAAAAAGAAAAGGATTTGAGAATCATGAAATTAGAAAACAAGAATGATATGATGGCAAAAGAGCTGAAAGAGTTAAGATCCAAGATTTCAAGTGACAATGCAGAAGATTTTAAAATTTTTGAACTTGAATGTAAAGCAAACAAAATGACCGACGAATTTGTAAAATTAATAAGCTGTTTGCAAAGGCTTAAAGAATTTAAAAATTCAAGACCTAGAAAGAAAGATAGAGGATCAAGTTAAGATCATCCACACATTTACTAAAGGAAAAGAAAATTTTGACAAACTTTTAGGTTCTCAAAAGATGACCTTAGATAAAGAAGGTATAGGTTTCAATGGAATTGAAAATAGGAGTAGAAAAAACCTATACATGGGGAATTTTGTTAAAGCGTCAAAATTCTATGCTAGTACCTCCTTCAGTCTGTATGTTCACACCACCTACGTATTATATAAAAATAAAGGACACATTATATTTGATTGTTCATTTAAAAGGAAAGGTGTGAAACTCAAATAGGTTTGGTGAGTCAAAGAAAAATGAGTACCAAACAAACCCCAAAAACTCCTCTTTAGATTTTAGGATTGAGTTTTTAGTGAAGTTAGCCACATAAACAAAAGGGGGTAAAACGTTAAAATATGATTCCTTTAAGCAATATATCCAATCTAACTTCCTAATGCTTTTGTATCATAATGATTGGGTAAAATGTTAAAATATTGAATAGCACGCAAACCTTGATGTATTCAAAGTGTAGGTTAAGAGATTAACCGTTATATCTTTGCAGTGAGTAACATAAATCATAACATTGAATAATAAATCACTTCCAAATGAATTAAAGCATTGCTGTTTAACAAACAATTCTTCTTGCTTAACACATGCTTATATATTAAAATCCTAAGTTAAGCAGATCATGTCCATTGCATAAGACTAAGCCTTCAGGAATAAAATCATATATTAAAAATCATCTAATCCTAAACTCATGCTTGGAGCCTCAAATGGTTAAATCAGTCATCATTCTAGCTACAAGCATTGATAAATCATAAACTCTATATCTTTCAAGTGCCTATTAAAAGATATACTATTATAATCAAATCAGTGGAATTCTCTAAGGGATCCAAATGGTCTATCAAGACATTTTTCCCTTTGTTCTTAAAATGTAAAAATCCCTAATTTTGATTTGTGATTAAGCAATATCCTCCACAACAAATCTTTACCATACCATGATCATATTCAGTAAAGATTCATCTATTATAGGCTCGTACCCTTGTTTAAAATTGAAGACATACTTATAAGGTACCGACCAATAATTGGAAAATCAGAAATACCTAAAGAGTAGTATTCAAAAATTAATATTCTCCCAAATTGTTCTTTGGCCTATGTAGTTGGATATATTCACTTCAATGAAAATATTTTGAATATTGTCCGCACACAATGAATATTCTTTCGAACTTAATGATAATTAAGTTGTTAAGAGTATTTGCAAAATCTCACTTCACATGCTCTCAAACTTCAAGTTATATCTATTAGAAGATTTTGAATATGTCAAATGGCTAAGTTATATGTTATATGTTTCAATCTATATGATAATGCAAACGACTAGGAAACCTATGCGTTGAGATCCATAAAAAAAGAAGCAATATAGGCTTATGACCATGTAGTAGAATTGTTTATGAATTTTTTGGTTCTCTAAGATAAAGTAGGTAAAACCAAGTATAAATCATTGAAAATATTAGAATACTCGGCTAAATTGGTGAAGAATGATTAAAATAAAAAGATATAAGAATATGATAAGTGCATAACTGAAGGGGAGCAAATTAACTTAAAAATACTATGGCTCTGAAGCATAAGTATAATCACATTTAGTATCATATCTTGTATTATCATATGGCATCAAATCATGAATGGTATGTGTAAATTCTTTAGTGCACATTTGATACAACATGTTAACCACATGATTTTTTTTTTTTCTATACTGAACTAAACTGGTTGCATGCTTGAAAATATTTAGGGGAGCTGAGCTCCATTCCTAGAGAAATAAAATAAAGAACTCATGTGCATTATAGTATCACTTTAATTGGTCTAAAATATTTTACAATGATTGCTTATATGGCTTTGAACTAGTAGTGAAATTAATCCTTGACAAGTATAAGCATTTCATTTCATCTATGCAAGTATTCAAATTCATAGGGAGAGCATCTCGAAATTATTTCCTATCTTATTATGCTTACCAATATTTTTTTGTGCTTAGATGTATAGTGAACTTTCTGTGGCATGCACTCAATTATGATGATTCTATTGAATATTCAAAATGAAAAGTATATTGCTGTGACACAAATTCCTTGAGTTAACCATATGATCTTGTTTTGAAATGTATTGATATAATTAGGATCTATGTGGTTAGTCTTTCTGGTTATAATTCTTTTCGGAATGTACTTAAAGCAAATACCTATAACACAATTTAAATTGAAGATCCAAAAGGTGAGAGATATGTATTAGAGTAAATTATTTATGACAACTGAAGGAGGAGAGATATTTTTTTTTAATTGCATAATCTACAATATGTATGAGCTTAAATAAATAAAATAGGGAAGAGCTTTTCTGAACTAAAATAAATATGGTTGCTTAGAATTATATTAGATGACATAATTCAAGGGGAGCAACGTCACTTGATATTCCCAATTTGTTAAAAAATTTCACTTTCAACTCATTTGTTCTCATTTGATATCGCATTTGTTAACATTTGGTATCTCATGTTAATCATCACATAATCTTTGAAAATTATCACACTGTGTATGTTCACATTGAAATTTAAATTCAGCAACACAGATGTCTGCACTAGTAAGGGGGAGAAGTAAATTAAAGTAACACAGGGAGACATGTTTCACAATAGAATCCTTTCACAGATGTTGGTTGAATAAGTTCAAAACTTTAAGAGTTAAAAGGGGAGAAGAGTATAAGACTATGTCCACTCATGTATTATTATACGTCTTTTTGTTGATGTCAAAAGGGGAGAGAAAACTCAGGAGCAAAAATTGTTGGCAAAACTAATTGTGCAAAGGGCGAGAAAGATAATAGCAAAAATTATTGGAAAAATCAGGAGCAAAACTTATTGGCAAAACTAATTGTATAGAGGGGGAGAAAAATCAGGCTGTAGGAGAAGAATCAAGCTAAACAACTTGTGTATGAACGTGAGCATATTTCATTTGGAATCAGGTTAAACAACGTATATATGAACATGAGCATATTTCTTTTGGCATGAGCATATATCACTTACTAAATATTTGATGCTTTATATGAGGGGGGAGCCTCGTTAGGCGTAACCCACTTTATTCTATATTTTTGCTCGTATATTTGTCATCATCAAAAAGAGAGAGATTGTTGACTCTATGATTCCAATCTGATTTTGATAATGACAAATCACTTGGTATTTGATCTGTGCATTGAGATTGTGAACATGAACAATATTTAGCATGCACAAAAAGATAACAAGTCATGGAATCCATGAATATTAAAGCATACACATCTTGGTAAAATCTACACATCTTGGCAAAATCCATGGAACTAAAAGAGTTGAAGAATGAAGATGCAAGCAACAAGTTCAAGATCGCCATGGGAATTGATACTTAGAACTAATGTATTTACATATTCATATGATTTAATTTGAGGCTCAACATATACCCTAAAATGACCTTAGGAATCATGCATTTCATGAACATCATTAGGGGATATCTATGGACTTAGATATATTTTCAAAACCTCAAAAAACATTTTTATAAAAGGGCTAAGAAAGAAAGCAAAATAGATTTTTTGAACTAAAAAGAAAAATCCAGGAATTGGTCCCGAACTCAATGTTCAGTCGCCTGAAGTTGCAACTTCAGAAGATCGAAGTTAAGCTCAGTCGTCTGAAAAATTTCTTCAGAAGACCGAAGATTAAGTTCAGTTTCTTGAAGAATTTATGGTGAAACACAGAACCTGACAAAAGCACCTCAGAAGACTGAACTCAGACTTCAATCGTCTGAACCCGACATTTTAGAAGATTGAACCCTAACTTCAGTCGTCTGACCCTGTGTCCAATTTATTTTTTTGAAGCTCTAAGGAACTTCAGTCGTCTAGGCCTTTATCCTCAATCATATGAACCTGCGCGAAAGTTTAAAAATCTATTTTTTGATGAAAGAACACGCGAGCTATTTCTTTGATCCAACAGTTAGGATTGATTTTAAGGGTAAGACACCTATATATTGAACATCTAAACCCTAGTGCTAAAGCCGAAGATCAACAAGAAGAGAAGATAACATCTTTTTGACATAGAATTGAGAGACTTGAACATAATGTTATACAATTGCCTGCACTCCAACTTATACTCATCAAGCTTGGGAAAATCAAGTTAGAAAAACAAATGGAATTCATTTACACATCTTGATTTCTATTTGGTATTAAGGTTTGGTAAGTCCATTTATTATTTTCAAGAGTTTCTCATCTCATTATTTATTATTGAATACTATTAGAGAGAGATCGATCTTGAGTGTTCATATACATATAGAGAGTGTTTTGACAAGATCATTACTTGTGAAAGATTATGCCATTGGTTAAATAGTTTTTGATTCATGTGTGTATTTAGTTAAAGATTTGATATTTTTAATACTACAAAACCGCTTGATCAAATATCCTTAGAAGTTCATAACTATATATATTATTGAGGGATATTTTCTGAAAAATCTTATATTAGGTTTTGAGCTTTGGTAATCACATCATATATATATATATATTAATTTGCATATTGCAAAGATCATATTGTGGTTGAAAATTTGGGAGAAAGCTTATCGAGTTAGATCTTTATAATATTCAAGACAAACTTTTTAACAAGATCATATTTGATATTTGTGCATCTTGTCTTCAAAGCTATTACTCATACAAATATTTTGGAAGATTTGATAAAAGAGAAATTGGGTGAAGCATATTCATTCATTAACGATTGTATCATTACATACATATTGAGCTTCAAGTTTCATTATATGATTATGTGTTAGGAATTTCAATTGTACTCACTAACTTTGTTAGAAGCAACATTGAGTGTTTTGCAAATTCGATATTATATTGTAATCAAGGTTCAGGTTGTGAACCAGTTTTGAGGAGAGAGTTGTATCTCTTGTAAGCAGCGGATTATGAGGAAGATGTACCTCTTGTAAGCAGCGGATGTAAGGGAAGCTCCGTCCCAATTTAAGGAGTAGAGATTTTAGTGGAATCTTTGAGTGGGTTGCTCAAGGTGAGGATGTAGGCCGGGTTGGTTGAACTTCGTAAAATCGCGTTTGCATTCTCTCTTCCCTTATCTTTTTATTTTCCGCACTGCATTTCATTACTTGTATTTTATGTGTGTATGTTTGAATAACCTCACAAGCACTTAATTGGGTAAAAAAGAATTTCTTGATAAAATAAATTTAAATCAACCTCAAACTCTTGCATTTAATTTTTTAAATATAGAAATCGGGATTCAGTGGTAAATAAGTTTAAAGAATTTTAAAATACCCAATTCACCCCCCTCTTGGGATTATACCTAAATCAACAGTACGTATAAGGGTTTCTTCAAGTCTCAATGGGGCGTTCGGCAAGGTGATCCACTATCTTTATATTTATTTATTTTGATAGAAGTAATTCTTTCTAGATTATTAAAAAAAAATTTTGAGGATGGCAGGATTAGAAATTTTTATCTTCCAAGGGGAGCTCCTTTAATCTCTCATCTATTATATGCAAATAACTTGCTTGTTTTTGCTAATGGGGAAAGGAGATCTTTGAAGATGCTTTTAAAGATGTTGGATATGTATGGAAGTTGGTCTGGCCAATTAATCAACAAGGAGAAATAAACTCTCTTTTTGTCCAACAAGATCAACATTTCCAGAAGAAAGGGGCTATTACACTTGATGGGTTTTGCGGAAGGAGATTTTCCAACGATGTACCTTGGGGCACCTTTGATTTCTGGTCACTTTACTGCTATAATGCTTGATCAGTTGGTCTCAAAAATTCGAAATAAGGTGGCGAGTTTGAAGATGAGGTTGTTGTCTCAGAGAGGTTGTCTCATCCTTAGTCGGCATGTTTTATCATGCTTGGCAACCCATATGCTAACGGTTCTCTTAGTTCCTTTGGTGGTGATAAGAAATATTAATTCTATCCTCTCCTCTTTTCACTGGGGAGAGAGAAATGGTTGGGTGAAAATGAAATGGAGTGCTTGGTCAAAGGTCTGCAAACCCCTGGATGAAGGGGGTGTTGGCATAAGAGACCTTAATGATGCTCAAATATCTTTTCACATGAAGTTTTCTTGGAGACTGTTGACATTAAATAAT
This sequence comes from Malania oleifera, assembly GCF_029873635.1. Classification (NCBI taxonomy): domain Eukaryota; kingdom Viridiplantae; phylum Streptophyta; class Magnoliopsida; order Santalales; family Ximeniaceae; genus Malania; species Malania oleifera. The sequence goes on along the minus strand of NC_080425.1, from coordinate 23,239,009 downwards.
CGTTGGACCCGTTTCTCTAAGGCTAAATATGTTAAATCATGTCACATGACTTCTATTAATTATACTCCTACGGGCTCTCGATTTTGGAAGACAATCTTAAAGATCTTTCCAAAAGTCTATGAGAATGTTTATGTGAAGGTTAGAGAAAGAAAAGCTTCTTTTTGGTTTGATAAGTAGTTGAGCAGTGGTCCCCTTGCGGAGTGTTCTCGCACAGTCCAGCATCCTGAGTTTAAGATTCAAAATTGTTAGGAGTCGGAGAATTGAGATAGTGATATGCTAAAAGATTTGGTAGGGGTCCCCAAAATAGATGAGATTTTGTTGTCGTCTATAAAGCACAAATCGGGCCCTTATGTGTTTATTTGGAATTCTTCCATAGATGGAAAATTTTCAACTGCCTTGGCTTGGGAGGTGATAAGAATTAAAGGGGAGCAGGACTCGTGGATGGAGTGGGTCTGGCATAAACTTCTACCTAAGAAAGTATCGATGTGTATGTGAAAAGTCATGTTCCAATGTCTTCCTGTAGATGAGAGAGTAAGAAAACTAGGAGTTGATATGGTCTCTTATCGCAACTGCTACATGGAAAAAAGAACGAATCTCTCAATCATTCCTGAGTACGGATTCCATCGCAAGTATGGTTTTGAAGAGAGCAGCATATGTATTGAGAATTCTAAACTTTGATGATGAACCTTAGAGGGTAAAAATTAATAGATGGTTCATATGTGCCAAAAAATAAACCCAAAAAGGTACGATCCTCGGTTTATTACCTACTATAAATTCTTGGAGACTTTGGCTTAGACATTGTAAAGCCTGCATGGAAGATATGTATGAGTCAGGGAATGCAGTCTGGTTATCAGTGAGGTCTTGGCTCGCTAAAATTGCAGAAGGCGTGAAGGGATCTCTGTCTTCTATTGATAAGAATTTATTGGAAGAGTTCCAAGTGAAAATGATAACTACGAAAGGTTAGAACTCCTCGAAAAGTAGTCTGGGAAAAGTCTCCTATAGGTTGTTTAAAGCTAAATATTGACGGTTCTTGTAGAGGAAATCCAGGTTCTTACGGTGATGGTGGTATTATTCGCGACTCATCAAGTAATGTTAAGGCTGTTTTCTCTAAAAAATTTGAGTTAGGTACTAATAATGGAGCGGAGTTGTAGGCTCTTACTAGTGGTGTTCCATTTTGTAAAGAGTTGAGATATCCAAATATTTGTATTGAAAGACTCAGAATCGGTGGTGGGTTGGCTCACATATGGAATTTGCTCTTCCTAGTACTTATGGTACTTTCGGGAATTGTTAGAAGAGGAGCTACAAGACCTTCAGTTCTTTATAAAGTACCAATTTAGAGAAGGTAATCAGGTGGCGAATTACTTGACTCTTCAAGGCAAGAGAGGCAATACGAGGAGATATTTTGTAGGTGATGTGCTGCCGAGTAAATGAAAGGTCTAATTCATATGGCTAAGATGAGTATTCCAAACCTTCATTTTTAAATGTCATCATTTGGTTCTACTATGTTTTCCTCAGGTTTTTGTTTTGCAGGCAATTGACATCAGTTTGCATGTATTTTTTTTTATTTGTGTTTGTTTTGTTTTGATTCATATGTTCTTGTTTAGTTTGATTTAGTTAGTTATTGGTATGGTTTTCGTTAGGCTTGTGTTGGATTTGTGGCATGGGATGGTTTTGCTAGTTTATTTGCAAATCTCTTGTGGCATGTTTGTAACCATGGTTTTCCTTCGCCATAAGTGAGGGCAATCCATAAATTTGGGGTTTTTTTTTTTTTTTATACAAAAAAAGGTCACAAAATTTGAAATTGATGATCAGTAGATTTGGGGGATTGGAGGATTTTCCTTTAGGGATTGCTAGATGGATGATTTAGATATGTTATAAGATTCTTGTACGTTTAGGGCTTATATTTAATCAATATTTGTAACCCTAAAATGTAAGTTTGATATTATGATAGTGAAAATTCAGCTGCTGCTCTCGCGGACATAGACACATTGTTGAACCACACAACTCTTGTATTTTTTATTATTTCTTTCGTTTATTATTTTTTTGAATGATTGCTTGTTTTTGTATATTCATCATTGAGCGATTGCATTTCTTGTTCCGAAATTGATTCGAGTTTGCGATGTGCGCAGTTGGCATTAACATTAACCCTTTGTTATTTAACATCAAACAATGTCGAGATACTAAAAAATCCCATAAAAAATGAACGTTGAAACATTCCAAAGCAAAAAGATTCAGATTTGCAAACAATGAAACAATTCTGATATGCAGATATGTAACCAACAAGCCCATCTTCAATGCAGTGTCATACCTTTATAGCCATAAGGTTCTCCAAAGATTCACTTCCATTCTTTTTAACATATCTCTCTGCTGCAACAAGGAAGTCTTCTTCCTTAGGATGGAGTTCCCTCTGCTTATTGAACCAGTTGATAACACTCATAACATTCATGAGAGAGCTTGGACGAACAAGGAGTTGATAGACATGGAAAGCCCCATGGAAGTTCGGTAGTACCAACCCGAAGATGACCATTAGCTTCAGGTAAGGCCAGAAAGGAAGCCTGACATATACAGATTAAGAAATCGTGTTTTAAAAATGACACAAACAGAGGATCAACTAGATTGGTTCATAACACCTAGTTTTCATAACTCCACGGTATCTTAAACAAATATTTGGCTTAATCTGGGTTGAATTCTCATTCCAACTGAAAATCAAACCTATATATATAGACATACACACACACACACACATATATTATCTGTTCTTGTACATTTAACGGGCAACCATGCAGATCGCAGAGAGTTGTAGTTACCATACCACTGAAGAAGGTACACAAATGTTTGATCAAAGAGTGTAATCAAAGAAAAGAGAACCCAATACATCTCCAACTTCCGAATGTCCGAGTTCGAATTAGTCTCGATCGCCCAAATCGAAGCACAGCTGTTAATTAAGAACAAAAGACAACCACAGCAACAACATTTTCTCAATCTAGTTTTTGTTATTTTTCAATTTCAGTCTGTGAGGTAATTAGTTAGTAAAGGGCATTAACTAAAATAAAGTAAAAGAGCAAAAGAGAAGAAGAAACGAACACAGCATGCTCTAAATACTTCATTATTAAGTATGATCGAAGGGAAAAGAGAGACTCACAGAGGATACGCCAGAGCAACAAGAGGCCTGTAAGTAAACACAAACAGTGAAGACGTTGACAACGGGTAAAAAAAAAAAAAAAACCGAGGGCAAAATCAAATTCAACTCCCAAGGATCAATTATTTTGTGAAGCAGAAGCTCCAAGCCTTCGCAGAAAATGAAACATTAAAAAGAGGAAATAAAGAAAAATTTTCCATCTTCGATGTGGAGATATTGAACATGCATTTCCAGTTGATTATTCAAAGTTCTGTAATGAGAGAAAAAGGAAATTAGTGCTACACATACCAGCCAAGAACACCCAAACATTTTCCGGCGGAATTGAGAAAACCCAGAAAAACCATGTTCGTTTGCGCCTCCGTTTTGGGATTTTCTCAGCTTGATCCTGTTGGGATATGAATCCGTCTAAAATCAAATAACACATAAGATTTACGCGGTGAGAAGAGGTGTCAGAATTGAGATCTTCATGAACAATGAAGACTTGAAGAGTCGTGTCTGGTGAATGGTGATGGACGTACGCTTTTTTTTTTTTTTTTTCTTCCCGCGTTCTTCTTTCAGAACAAGGCAGGTCCCACTTTTCCTTCTCTTTCTTTTTTCCACAAGCGGCCGCTTTGCATGAAGAAGAAATTCACCCCAACCAAGAAAATACATGCAAGAAAGAAAAGAATGTTTAATTTCCCCATGCAAGGAAGAACATATGTACAAGCTCTCTCTCTCTCTCTCTCTCTCTCTTAATTTTTACCCTTCCATTTCTATGGTGAAGTCTTCTCCATCTTAATATATATAAATAAATATGTATGTTTATATGTATGTAGCACCAGCAAGTCCACAAAATGAAACAAAGTACAAATGAATATGTACAAAATTGATTTAAAAATATGTTATTAATTGATTAAAATAAACTTTCAAGCAAAAAGAATCCTCCCTTAAGATTGATGTTTTAAATATTCAAAAGATCTTTATTGATTTTTGACAAAATGGCATAAACCAATCTTAAAATTTTAAAGATATTTGAGAAATTTATCTTTGGCTAATCTTCAAAAGTTAATTAGAAAATTTGTATTTTTAAAAAGGGAAAATTGGTTGCATTGCATAATTTCCCCTAATCCCCAAACAACCTCTTTCTCGGCACCCCCTTCTCTAACTTTCTTCATTCTCCTTTAATTTCCTTTTGATTTCTTTTAAGTACAATTCCCTTTTTAAAAGGTTTGTCCATTTGTTAGATGGGTTTTTCTTGGTCACTAAGTTAAGCATAAATCCAATATATAAAAAACATGTTTTTGGTCTACAAGTCAATGATGATATATTAATAAATAAATAGAGATGCCGCTCTCTTTTAGTAGAAAAAAAAAAAAAAATCAATATGGCAAGCAAAGAGTACTAGTGGCTCTTAACATATGCAATACCTTAATAAATTCAATTTTTCTAAATACTTAATCAAATATAACTGTAAATTTATTCCTTAAAATATTAAAATTACCTCCTCATTAATATTGACACGCTTGACATCATATATATATTTGTAATAATTCCCTTACATCTAAAAACCCTAATAGCTCGTTTTGTTTGATAGAATAGATACCCATTGGAATAGGATAATATATAATTTAAATTATGAGAATCAAGAGAATGGTTATTCTTTATATATTCCTCATTATTTCATTCGACATGTAATAAGAAAAGAATAGACACACTAATGATGAAACTTGAGAATGTTATTCCTTATCTAGTTATTATGGACTCATAAAATATTTCACATTATTATTTGTTTTATAGTAATAATGTAGTGATCCGAAGAATAATAGCATTTTTAAATATTAAAGAGGGAGAAAAAATAGAAATAGAAATAGAAGGAGGTCGTAGACTTCGTCGACGAACGCTCCGCGTTCGTCTACGACATTACATTTTGGAGATAATATTAAATAATCATAATTTCAAAAAAAAAAAAAATTGTCAAGCTTCATCGACGAACACAGGTTCTCGTCGATGAAGGTCTTCAGAATTTCGTCGACGAACATAGGGCTTCATCAACGAATTTTGTGAAGGGCTTGTCGATGAGGTGACGTGTCTCGTCGATGAATCTAGCCCTATAAATAGTGAACACTCGGGATATTTCTCATTTCTCTCGTCGCTCTCTCTCTCTCCTACGACTTCCTCTCCCTTCTCTCTTTGATTCCGGCCCCACTAGTCGCCGGATCGACGATCCAAAGCTACCACTACACTCCTAGCAGAGTTCTCTGCGAAGCTGCCGGAGCGGATCGTCGGGAAAATAGAGTTGGAATTCATCCCAAATTCAAGGTAAGGTCTTTTATCCAGTTTTTGACTTCCTGACAGTTATAGAAAATGATATAGGTGGAAAAATACTAATGTTATGTTCTGGCATATGTTGGTTTTAGGGTGTTTTGTAGAAGGTCCTGCGGGTGTTAGGCTTGTACTCCCTAGGGGCTTTTCAAAGTTAAGGTAAGGGAAATATGCTATGTTAGGAAATTTCTTAATATTATACAGTGTATTTATTTACGAAAATTATGTATTAAAATATGGTGTGGCTGTGAATATGTATGTAGTACGGGGATATATTTTACGAATTGTAATTTCATGATTTTTATGAATTTCAGTACCATGATTTTATGGATTCAAGTACTATGATTATGTGAATTTCAGTACCATGATTATACGAATTCCAGTATTACAAATATGCAGTTCCATGTTATGATTATTCAGATTTCAGTACGTTATGCAGCATCATGGTGATAATGATTACTTCAGAATCATGGTAAATCAGATAAATATATATAAAAATATATTATATGGTATCAGACCCTGTTGGACTTGAAGCTACAGAGCACGGTACCGTTGTTACAGATACTATGTTACATATTTAGTGCAACCACTTATTCAAATAATACGTGGTAAGGTCAACCACTTAGGCCCTTGAAGAGGTTAGGCTCCCTATCCAGATATGGGTTGAGGTGGGCAGGTCGACTGACGGAGTTCAGTGATTTATTCTTGGTTGGCCAGTCAGGGTAAATCCAGCCTACGGGCCGCACAACCTTGTCATGAGGGGCATGTCATGACACAGATAGCCACAGGGAACAGTTTCAGTTACTATTACTTACGTATTGATTTACAGAAATAGGGATCCTACTTATATACACTGGAAGTATTTTGAATTATAACCATAATACTGATATGTTAAGTAATAGGGAAAAGGGTTGGTGTACTTTATTATTTGTATTGTACTTTTGTACTCAGTTATTCATGTTTATATGAAACAGATTTCATGATATATATAGCAGCTCATTTGCCACACACTAGTAATAGCATATTTCTTCTTACTGAGCGTTGACTCATCCCAGTGTTGAAATATTTTTCAGGTGATCCAGGTAGGCGAGCAGACTAGGCTCATAGATAGAGGGGCGTCTGTAGTGCCCTGACAGAGAGTGAGTATCATTTTTGGGAGGATTTTGTATAGCCCTCACCAGTTGAGGATATTTTGGGAAAGCAGATATATGTATATTTTGAGATTACATACTAGCACTCTGGTATTGTACATAAACGTATGTGGATATGTTTATATAATTTCTGCTTTTCGCTGCTTAGGTTAATGATGTGGTATCAGAGTATGTTATTTGCTATTAAAAAAAAATCCATTTAATTAAGCAGGTCGTTACAAATAATATAATTTCTTGTATAACTAATTGTAACTAACCTACTAAAGTTAATCTATTCCTGGGAATAGACATTATGCAAATAAAATGTAATCTAAGAAAATGCTATTGTAGAACATCCAAATAATGAAAATAAAGAGATCTTAAATGCTAAAGATAAACGCTAGGGTTGTCAAAAAATAATTATGCAAGGGTACATCTGAAAATATGAAAATGAAAATAAAGAAATCTTAAATACCAAATTTCTCAAAGAAATAATTATACTAATTAAAGTATTATTAAAATACTCCTAAAAGACTCAAGGAAAAATCATGTTAGTACAAAAGTAACAAAAATTAAAATTTTAAATATAACCTTCCTTATGTGATTATGAAATTTATGATTTCACATATATCCCAAAGCCAAAATTGAATGCATACACGTTCCTTTTCCCACCCAGTGTCCATACAAATTCCGATTGTTTAGCTTCCACCTTCCCTTTTTTGCATCTCCACTATTCAACTTCTCCCTCCCTTTTTCTATTCCATTTACCTATAAATGAGAGTTTTTGAAAATGTGACAGTTCACTTTGATTCTTACGTACAATTGAGGAAGTTTAACTATTAACAATATATATATATATATATATATATTATCTTCTCTCCCATCTTTGATCGATTCTCTTTGTGTCATATACCTATAAATTGACATCTTCAAATTACCATTATGTGTACTCAGTTTGAGCTACCCTTCCATCTTTATCGTTTTGTATATTTAAGAGAGATCAACTAACCGTAAAGGGTTGAGGTAAAGACCTTTATTATGTATAATCATTAGAAAATTCATTTGAATTCTAATATAGAATTTCTAATGAAATTATTAATTTCAGTTCTTACATCACTTAAAAAAATTAGTAATAAACTTTAAAAATGACATAAATTCTCAAAGTGATAAAAATAAAAATTCCAATTGTAGCATTCTTTACATATTTATGAAAATTTTTAATCCACATATATCCTAAAAGCCAAAATTGATTGCCCACCCCTTTCAATCTCCATCCAATGTCCACAAAATTTTTCACTGTTTAGCTTTCCCCTCCCCCTTTGTTACGTCTCGATTGTTCAACTTCTACGTACCCCTCTTCTATCCCATATACCTATAAATCGGAGTCCTTATAATTGTGACATCCCACCTTAATTTTCACATTTAATTGTGGAAGTCAAACTATCGATAACGGTTTTTTGTCTTTTCCATTGACTCTGGTCAATTCTCTTTATGCTACATACTTATAAGTTGACATCTTCAAACTAATATTATACATACTTAACTTGAGTTATTTGCCCATGTTCAGATCAACTAACCGCTCATAGTTAAGGTAAAGGTTTTTGTTTTATATAATTATAATCATTAGGAGGTTCATTTGAATTCTAATATATAGTCTTTCATCATTTTACTTAATTTTTCGATACTAATGTCATTTAAAAAAATTAGTAAACTTTTAATAAATGGCCTAAATTTTATGATCTTTCTTGATTTTAGTTTTTATGTTGCAAGTGTTAAGTCCCTTGATGCAAATAAAAGTGGGAAAGAAGCAGGAAGTTGATTTATGGTGGGGTTCGTGAAAGAAATTACTGAAAAGGAAGGTCTGAATTTGATTATATGTTGTTTTGTCTCAAAAAAGAATGAATACTTGTAAAAATGTTGGTTCTAATTACAAATTAGATTGTGATTTTGATGGAATGTTTTGTTGTTTGAAAAGATGAGTGAGTATAGAATTGTGTATTTTGTTGGGTATTAACACAACAAGCCTCCCCATTACATGTGAGTTTTTTTGTTAACTTCGGTTCAATTTTTAAAGGTTATTGATTTTCTTTGTAGTTATCTTCATTTTGAAAATGAGACATAACCTTTGTGATGATACAAGAATGAATTATTTGATTTTTGCATGAAATTTTCATTATTATTATTATTATTATTTTCATTATTATTATTTTGAAATTTGAAATTTTCTGGATCTGGAATTTTCCTCTATTAATTGTCTAGTATTTTTCACATGTTTTAATGATATATTAATAGGAACACAATTTGGAGGATTTTAGCCAAAAATTTTCCCCCTCCATATTAGATGCATATAGATTGTTTATTAAGATGGTTAGAATGAAGTAGTTTAAATATTTTTATTTTAGCACACGTAATAATTTTTATTGAATTTGATTGTTCAAAAATTTAAAGCCAATATAAGTTACTTCCATTCACGTACATCGCACGTGCTCCTACCAGTAAATTAAATAGATCAAGGCACAAAACTTGGTTAACCCATTACAAAACCCATTAGAAGGAGTGAATTTCATGATAATCCATCAATATAGGAAAGGTAATAATGCGACTGATTTTCTCACTAGAGAATGAGAAATGGAAAACAATGTCATCTACGAAAAGCAACATCTTTTACCACGTTCTCTAAAAGGTATCTTTTGAATGGATAGGTTGGGTCTCACTTCCTTTCGTCATTAGTTCATCCTCTCGATTTTTGTTTGGTTAGTTTAGATTTTTTTCATTTTAGTTAATTTTATTATTTTTGGTTTTGATAGGTCTATTTAGATTTGTTTCTTATTTAGCTTTACTTGAATTTGTAGTCTTGTTTTGGTTGGTTGTTGATATTGTTTTTGAAAGACCTTTACTTTTTTTTTATCTGTAATCTCTCAATGTTTGTTTGATAACCACGGTATTCCTCCGCCAAAAGTGAGGGTATATTAATAAATAATTAGGAAGTGCCGCCCTCCTTTAGATAAAAATAAAAAAAAAAAACCATTACAAAACAAATTTTGTTTTTATAGTTTTTGTGTTTTACAAATTCTTATTTAACTTTTTGAAAAAAAAAAAAAGGATTTTTTTTGGTTTTTTTTAAGATTTTATAATTTTTGTGATTATTTTTATTTTAATTTTTTTTCTATTTTTTATGATCTTTATCTTTTTGAATTTTATAGAAAAAAATTTAATAAAATAAGTAAATAATTATTTTGTTGATTTTTTGAGTTCGATCTCTATTTTGATGCTGACAAACGCAAGTGTCTCTTATGTGTGTGTTTTGGTGCGTGAATAGATATTATTCAGGTCACACATAAGATCAAGAGAACATGGTGTAGACACCTTAATTTTTACCAAGTCTTTTCTAAAAAGACATAGTGTAACAAAGTTGACTTTGAGCCTAATTGAGTCTCGGTTGTTCCAAATTTTGAGCCCCTTTTATAACTGGAGTCCCATACTGCAATCTCGATTATCTCAAGAGAGTTTTGCAATTTCGAGTCAAGTCCTAGTGTTCTAGAAAAAAACTGTTCGAGCCTTTTTCACTATGGTTTTAAATTGAGTTTTTCATAAAATTTATTTAGTGCTAGGAAATTTTCATTCTAGAAGTTTAATTTAAATCTGAATGACTATCTTGAGTCAGATTTCAAAATTAAGTGATGTGTTGTTGAAAGCTGAGCTTTGAAGGTTTAATTGGATCTTTTAAACTTTTAACGAGTTTTTTAATTTAATGAGTCCTTTGATTTTAAAGTTGGGGTTCTATTTGGATGATAAATTCATGCTTTAATCACCAATTCTTTTATGATAAAATTGTTCAACTGGTCCAATCAAAATTGGTTAATTTACTTGGCCAAAATTGGTCAACAGTGGGATACATGCATCATTCATTCAACACTAGGCAAGGCAGGTGTGCACACATGCACTCACAGGGTCTTAAACATGCAGAAAGGAAATTGCAGATAAACATAAGGCAATAAAACAGAAAAGTAATAAAATACACAAATAATGGTTGCAGGAGAAGCAACCCGGGTACATTCATACAGAAAATGCCAAAATACAATAAAATAGAAAAAATATATATACAAAATTCAATAAAAATGAAAATGACAAGCCCTCCACTGCCAAGCTGCCGCCTCGAATGTTCTCTCTCAAGCCCCTGCACATAGAAAAGCCATTAAAAAATCAGAATCACACGTGAGAGTGGTTAAAGGGAATTATTCCCTACCAAGTCTGTTAGCGGGGAAATTGGTTAGTAGAGGAGGAAAATTTGGGGAGTTTTTTCCCGTTTTAACTTTTTTTTAAAAAAATATATTAAATAATACCTCATTCTGGGAAGTATTTCCCAGAATGACTCTTACGTAATCTCGCTAGTCCAAATAGCGATTTTTAACCAAATCTCGCTACTCCAAGTAGTGAGATTTACCACGTGTCACTGGAGATTACTTTTGTAAAGCACAAATCTCGCTACTCCAAGTAGCGAGATTTAATTGGGGGAATTAATGCTCTGCCAGCCGCTTTCGACGCATGGTAAATCTCTGCCAACCACCATTTGACGCGTGGAAAATCTCGCTACTACAAGTAGCGAGATTTTATTAGTAGCGAGATTTTATTGGGATAATTAATGCTCTACCACCTGCCTTTTGAATTACCTCCACCCGGCTCTCGACGCGTGGCAAATCTCGCTACTCCAAGTAGCGAGATTTGCTTCAGATTAACCTCACCCGTTCTTCCTCCTTTCTTGCGCGAACAGAGTACCTGTTGCAGAAGCCGAGCAGGTGACCGTTGAAGGGAGTCGGAGCAGGTGACCGTTGAAGGGAGCCGGAGCAGGTGACTGTTGCAGGCTTTATCAAATCGAAAATTATATAAGGAAATGGGGTAAGTTATGTTTTCCATGTTCAGTGCTTACATTTTTACATTATTTTGATTTCATCGAAAGCTTTGATAATCCGAGAAAGAGTTTGTGATTTGTGTTAAAAGATTCGTGGACAAACATTACTTAAGGTTTGTATTTCATTGTTTTGGTATTTAAATTTAATTTTTTTGCTGATAATATTTTATTTGTATTTCATTGGTTGGGTATTTGAATTTAATTTTTTACTGATAATATTTTATTTTTTCCATTCAAACTGTTGTTTAATATTTATTTATTTTTTTACGATTGTTATTTCATTGTAAAATGCATTATGTTTTCTGCCCTATAAATTGTTGAAGTTTTCCCCACTCACTAAATATGTTGAATTTCCTTCTACTCTTTTGAATATAATTGTGCAATTATAATTAGATCATATAGTTTACTTTAAAAGTGTGAAATTTTGTTATTCAATTCTTAATTTTTCTTGTACTGTTTTTAATATAATTGGGCACATCCACTAAAGTTGTGAACATAACATGCAAATTGGATGGTTTTAATTGATGCTTTGAGTTAATGTGAGTGCACATTCTAATTATTAATTGTATTGTCATATGTATAAGATTCTAGGATCTTATACCTTATTTTTCGGGTTATTAATAATTATGTTGAAAATTTTTAAAAAAAATTCTGACTCTTATATTAATGTTAAAGAAGTAAAAAAAAAATATGTGATATTTTTATAATCTACAAAAGAAGAATCTGAAAATTGAGAATTATTTTCTAAACATTGAACACATCTTTAGGCTTTTCTCTTCCCTTTATTCTTTTCTTTTCACCAGTTAATTTAGGACTAGTTGAAAAATTAAAATTTGACAATATGTTTGGTTAATATTTATGAAAATTAATATAAGTTAATTTTTTTAATTAAATAATATTTATGTATTATTTTTAAATCAAATGATATTTTAAATATATAATTAAAAAATAAAATTACAAATAATATATAATAAAAATATTAAAAAAAATACAATTTATTATAATTATTTTAATTAATTGTTGTACTATCCAAATTTATTTTATAATAAAATATTTTTTTTATATGACAATTGAAAATTTGTTAAAAATATTATATTATTTGCTTATATATATCTTAATTTGAATTCTATTTCAATTTTTTTCATAAACAGTTAAAAATTGAAAATAAAAACAAAAAAATGACCACATAAAGAAACATATTTATATAATATGTTTTCTTGTTCACTTTTCTAATCTTTAACTAAATAGTTTTATTTTATTTTTAGATTTATGAATTGGTTCTTCAAAAAACTAATAAAAAAAAAAATTAGGGCCAGCACAGCACAATGATTCATATATATATATATATATTATTGGATGCTACGTCTTCTCAATTTCAAAAACTAACTCATAGGATAAATCTTTCCAAATACTTAATAATTGATTATTAGTACCTTTCACAATAATTCCAATAATCTCTCTCTCATACATGAGACTCCAATTTTAACCCATCTCGAGTGGAATTTTTTCCATACTTATATATATGTATATGTGTGTGTAGGCTATGAAAAAAATGTTGCTTTGGGAATGTGTGTGTGTAGGCTATGAAAATAAAATAAAATTTATTACCTCTTTGTTTGCCTACTCAAGAATCCAGCTATAATGTGAATTGCTGTCTGGACATCAATGAGTTCTCCCTCTCCTAGACTAAGATGATCATGTGGGCAAGGTTTGACAAGGTCTCTTCGAGTGAAGAGTTTTCTTAGTTCTCCAAGCTCATAGCCTAAATTTCTGTTATATTTTGTTCACCAATACTGACAAGCCTACTACTTGGTTTCCAACAATCTACTCAATTCTAATTCACCCAAAATCACATACACAGAGGCAATGTTCACAGAATCACAGCTCTAGCTATGAAAGGTTATCTCACCCATCCTCTGTCATTAGTCCATCCTATGTAATAGAACAATGACTTTAACGAATATTAAAATAGAGGCAACTCCTACACTGCACATAAACTGCCAAAAAAGAAAGGTGCTTGAACAGCTGACCATCATTAGAATCCTGAAGTAGCAGAAGACAATTAGTTGGATTATCCGAGTTATTTGGTAGGTGCAGTAGTTCTAAAAAATGCGGTTCCTTAGGGATCAAATTAAAATAAAAAATTCCATGAAAAAAGCCCCATATGTATAACATCCTAGGGTGCGGGGTGCCTGAGGAGGCCATAGTCGACAGAGCACCATTAAAGATCCAACGGTACGAGAGCGAAACCGGCCTCAACTAGTCACCGTCGATGACGCTGACTGGGAACACTATAGAGATGATAGCTAAAAGGTCACATTATTAAAGGAGAGTAGTAATGAGTTTTTTCCTCCCCGAATTTATGTATTTTTCACCAATATATCGATATAAATGCAGTGTTCACATTTTAAAGAACTTGCCATAAGACAATCCCATTCCCATTTCATGAATCGGGATGTTATGCGTTCTAAGTAATATTTTTCCAAAAGATCCCTTCAACTCCTTTGAGTATGGGTGTTTGGATTAGCAATGAATCCTCAAAAGGCTACTTAACAAAATTGAACTTCAAATTAAGTGGCAACCCAACCCATAGTGAGGCAGAGTACGAAGTACCATTTTGGAAAAAATACTCTTAAGAGCACCATTTCATAGTTCTTTGGATTCTAAGTTGAATTACAATTTTGGGAAAATCTGAAGAATATGTCATATGGGGAAAATCAATACATATTCATGTGTTTATTCATAGACGCTGAATTCATCTATTTATTTTCTTTGTGGGAAAGTTAGGTCCAAACTCTAAGTTGATTCATTCATTAGAATTTGTATACATCTATTTGGTTTATAGTTATTAGTTATTTCGTCTCATTTACACATCACTTATACATACAATTTTGTCTTGCGTAGGTTTGTTTTATTTCCCGATCGCCGATCCAAATGGTAGGAAGCTCAAGTAGTGATCCAGTCACGGTATTTTTATATATAGGGGGGAACATTATAACCGCAACAGATGGTGTTAGGTATAGTAGTCGGCCAGTTTGACTTATTCGAATTGGCCGTAAGTGTAAATTAAGTAAATTATATACGAAGATATATAAATATTTGCATATTGATCCAGATCAATATGCATTGCGGGTGACCGCAAGATACCCTGCGCGAGAGTTAAATAATACAGCGTTGTACGAGGCTGTTCCGATATCAGATGATTATGGGTTGCGCATTGTATTGGACGCACACTGTGTCGGTGAGACATATTTGACGATGCAATTGTATGTCGAGACTATTCCTCAAGTGGGTGTAATTGCAGTTAGGCAACCAGATGAGCCCGCGGAGCAATTGGGTGAAGTCGGTGAAGACACCGAACAAACACATCAGGTCGATGTTGGTGGGGAGGTTCGTGCTACGTCCACGGTCGATTTTAATGAATATCCGGGATCGTCATTCCAACCGTCGGAGTACGAAGCACCTGTTCCTCAGATGTTTCCGTAGGGAGGTTGCGAAGATGTCCCGAGTGCGGTACCAGCATCGTTGTTTGCCATTGCGAACGACGAATTGGACGAGGGCATGAACATTACGAATGATGTTCATATTGAAAACGAACACATGCACGAGCAGGAAATGGGTGAAGGGTTAAATGATATCCCCGATGATGTGAACTTACCTCACCATGACACGGACGACGCAACGTTTGACATGCAATTCATCGGCGAGCTTCCGATGTACGGTCATATTGACCTAGCTGCTGCAGATTTAACTGCAGTCGATGAGCTTCCCATACGCGTCACTCGTTGGGAAGAATCCTCTGAGTTGAGTAAGGGGATGCTCTTCGGTTCGAAGGATCAGTTGATCGCCGCAGTGCGAATATATCACACTCGCACCCACCATGACTTCCACGTGGTGCGATCTACTCTTGAGTTGTGGGTTGCTAGGTGTAAGGACCACCATTGCACATGGAGATTGCGTGCCATGTATCGGATGATACACCATTTTTTTGAAATCACCCAATATAGTGGTCCGCATACGTGTCTGAATGAACTTATATCGCAGGACCATAACCAAATCACGTCGTCTCTTATTGCTGGGGAGATAGTGAATATGATCAGGGGAGATGCGTCGACGTCGATCGCTACATTGAAGGAGTTCATTGATCGTCGATTTGGGTATTCAATATCTTATAGAAGGTTTGGTTGGGCAAACAGAAGGCAATAGCCCAAGTCTTCAGTGATTGGGAGAAATTGTATGAAACGTTACCGAAGTGGATGGAAGCGATGCGCGCATACAATCCTGGGACTACAGTTAGGTGGAGGTCAACTCCGGTTCCAGGTAGCACTAACAGCGCAACCTTTGTATCCGTATTTTGGACATTTGCAGCATCTATTCAGGGTTTTCGTCACTGCCCTCCCGTTATATGTGTGGACGGGACACACTTGTACGGTAAGTACAAGGACAAACTCCTTATTGCGACGTGCCCCGATGCAAATAGGCAAATAGTTCCCCTTGCATTCGCTATTGTGCAAGAGGAAAGCCTCGACACATGGAATTGGTTTCTGTGTTCTTTGCGTTTGATTACCGACAGGGACGACATTTGCCTCATATCAGATCGACATCCAGGGATTATCGCTGCGGTGCAGCACAATCCTGATTGGCAACCACCACGTGCGCACCACCGATTTTGCCTTCGACATGTCGTAAGCAACTTTAATACGAAAGTGCGGAGTGTCAATATGAAGCGAATGGCTGAGCGAGCCGAAAGGGAGCATCAGGTGAGAAAATTTGACACCTGGATGGAGAGGATATTCGACGAGGGTGGAGAGCCAGCGAAGTCGTTCTTCGATCAGATCCCTCCTCATATGTGGACTCAGTGCCATGACGGTGGAAAGAGGTATGGAAATATGACCACCAACCTGGTCGAATGTTTCAACACCGTCCTAAAAGGCGCACGTAGCCTTCCCATTACGGCTCTCATGCAACTAACATTTTATCGCGTTGCCCATTACTTTAATAGCCGACGGGAGTCTACTCGTAACGCAATATTTGCAATTTAATTCTTGAAGATTTTCTGAGTTGTGGTGAAATAATATCTGGGATGGGAACATTGTTCAAAGATGTTAGATGATTGTTGGTTGAATGTAAAGAGGATGGAGGAGTTTGATTAGAAGAATAAAAAAAATCAGATGTAGAAGCTGATGGAGGGAATAAGAAAGAATGTGATTCAGGATTAGGTGAAAAAACCTTAAAAGGAAAAATATTTTCAGAAAAAACTACATTTCTTGAGATGAAAACTTTATTAGTATTAAGGTCCATTAATTTGTAACCTTTTATGTTAGAAGGATAACCCAAGAATAAACATTTGGTAGATCTTTGATCAAATTTATGTCTATGGGTTGTAAGTGTTGATGCAAAACAAAGGCAACCAAATACTTTAAGATGAGAAAGATTAGGAGGTTTATCAAAAAGCATTTCAGATGGTGTTTGGTTGTTAAGACTTGGAGTTGGAATTTTGTTTATAATGTGAGCTGCAGTTAATACACAGTCACTCCAGAAAGGTAAAGGCATATTTGCTTGAAACAATAAGGCCCTGGCAGTGTTTAACAAATGTTGGTGTTTTCTTTCCACAACACCATTTTGTTGTGGAGTTTCTACACAACATCTTTGATGTATAATGTCATGGTCATTATAGAATTGAGTTAAAAGAAATTCAGGACCATTATCTGATCTCACTATTTTAACAGGAACATTGAATTGGGTTACTACCATTGTGCAAAAATTTTTAACGATAGAATAAACTTCAGATTTCATCTTGAGCATGTATACCCAAGTACAACGAGTATGATCATCAACTATAGTAAGAAAATACTTGAAACCAGAATAGGAAACAACATTGAATGGTCCCCATATATCACAATGGATCAAATCAAATTTGTTCTTTGAACTAGACTAAGATACAGGAAATGAGAGTTTTCTTTGTTTTGCTAAATGACATACATCACAAACATGTGTGATATTAAAAGATATGGATGACTCCAGCTGTTTAAGATAAGGTAAACTTGAGTTGGAAACATGACCAAGTCTGTAGTGCTAGGTATCTAATTGATTTTGGGTAATGGTTGAAGCCAAAGATGAAGAATGAAACTTGGCTTGATTGTGAGTAGCAGCCTTTGAAGGAACTTGAGATAAATGGTATAGTCCATGTTTCTCAATATGAGTTAAAGAAGGCAGTATGAGTTAATTGGTCCCAATCATCTTCTTTGTTAATTGGTCCTGTAGAAGGCAATATGAGTTAAAGAAAGAAACACAAATGTTAGATTGTTTTGTTAGTTTAGAAACAGACAACAGATTGAATGAAAAACTGGGAACACACAACACATTATGTGAAGACAGTATATTTGAAATGTAAATACTGCCAATGTGTGAAGCTGGAAAAGAGTTTCCATTTGGCAAATTTATGGAAGTGTTGATTAGTGTAGGTGGAGAAGAATATAATGAAGGTGAACATATCATGTGAACTGTTGCACCTGTATCTAGAATCCATGAATGTACATTCTGCAGAGATGAAGAAACTAAATAACAAAAATTTGAAGGGTTACTAGAAAATTGAGAAGTAACAATGTTAACAGCTGGAGAAGATGTTTGATGAGATATTGGAGATGAAGTAGAATTTGCAAGTGCTAGCAATTTATTGAATTCCTCAGAAGTAAAAGAAAACTTTGGATCCTCATTACTGTGTTGAAGAGAAAGCTCAGGAGTTGTCATGGCAGCATGTGCAATAGGTGGCTTCCTTTTTCCTTTTGGTCCAGTCCAGCTAGGAGGAAAACCATGAAGATGAAAACATTTTTCTATTGTATGCCCATTGTATCCACAATGTGTACAGTATAGAGAAAATCTCTTCTGTTTATCCTTTGAGAATTTCAAAAAACCAGATGGCTGAATGTTTTGTTTGGCAATCAAAGCATGAGTTTCACTGCTGACAACATTATTTAGTTGTCTTTGACTTTCCTCTTGAAGTAGTAAAGAAAATACTTTCGCCATACTTGGCAATGGCGAAATCATAAGCAATTGACTTCGAATTGGAGCATAGAAATCATTCAGACCAATCAAAAATTTCAACACATAATCAGATTGCTGTCTAACCAACAAAAAATCAAACAGGTTGCAGGTACAAGTTGCCATTTTACCACAGCTACATGTAGGGAATGGTTGGTAGTTAATATATTCATCCCATAATGATTTGAATGAATTAAAATATTCAGTAATTGATAAACAACCCTGAGTAATAGAACTAAGAGATTTTTCAAGATGAAAAACTCTGGGACCATCACTTCGTAAGTATCTTGTTTTCAGCTCATTCCAAAGATCAATAGCAGATGTAACATAGAGAAGACTATTTCTTATTTCCTTGGAAATGGAATTCATTAACCATGAAAGAACTAGATTGTTTGCACGCAGCCATGTAGTATGGAGAGAACACTGATTTATAGAAGGAGCAAGAATCGAGCCATCAATGAATGCTACCTTATTTTTAACTGTTAGAGCAATGGTGATTGACCGACTCCATGCAATGTAATTATCACCACTAAAAATTTCAGAAACCAGTAATGCACCAGGATTATCACTTGGATGTAAGTAAAATGGACTGGATGAATCATCAGAAAGATTGATCATACGATGACAATTTTGAGAACTGGTAGAATTATCAGCAGAAGTCATATATGGAATTTCTCCAAGAAATATAAAAAATTTGCAGATCAACGAATTTTTCTTTGTAAAGACCAGAGATAAAAGCAATTCACTTGAGGCTTTGCAATTTGATACTAGAATAATGCCGATACAGAATACTAATCTATCAGCTTCTCTTGATCAGCGTCAGAATTTTTCTGAATATTCGTACTGCTCAGAATTTGGAGGCGCAGTGTGGCTAAAAACAGAGCTTTCATGGTTTCTTGAAACTTAAAAAAAATTGCAGAAGGGAAGGAAGTGCTCTGATACCATGTGAAGTTTTTACATAAGCTGAAAAATTCTTCTCTATTATCTGCTTCAAATACAGAGTATATGTTTGTATTTATATAATACAAGAATCAAGAATAAAGAAAACTAACTAATCAGGCTAACTAATTAACTAATCTTCTCTTCTTCTAATTTAACTTGCGTAGCTTTGGATTTCAGTTCCAACTGTTCAATTCTTGAAGCAATATTCCAACACTTATTTATCTTATTATTGATCTTATCATGAATGATGGAATCATTATATTCAATATAGTATGCACGGGCCAATCTGCATATTTTTTTTGTTTTACGCCTCGTAACTCTTCCTCAGCCAGGCTTGGGCTGAATAGCGGAGTAAGTACAAGTATTAGTATAAAAAATGCGTCCTTTGTCATTAATATTTACTCGCGGCCTCTCGGGAGAATCGATGACTGCATCTTTATTTATCATTTTTGGGGCTGTCCACCTGAGATAATCCATTCAACAAACCAAAAAACACTACAGCACAAGGAACCGAGTTTTTTCCTTTTTTATCATTTTTTAAAATATAGATATTAAATAATATTTTTTTACAACATATAATTAGATTTGTGTTTTACAAAAAATAATCTCCAGTGACACGTGGTAAATCTTGCTACTCCAAGTAGCGAGATTTGTGCTTTACAAAAAATAATCTCCAGTGACACGTGGTAAATCTCGCTACTTGGAGTAGCGAGATTTGATTAAAAATCGCTACTTGGACTAGCGAGATTACGTCAGAGTCATTCTGGAAAATACTTCCCAGAATGAAGTATTATTCAATATATTTTTAAAAAAAAAAGTTAAAACAGGAAAAAACTCAAAATTTGGGGCCAAGAGGCCGCCCACAGGTATAAATTCTAATTTACTTTAAAAATAAAAATAAAATGAGTCCTTTTCTTAGACTTGGTCTTCTGTTTTGAGTCAAATAATACGTGTTACATAATTTCATAGAAATTAGCTTAACTTGATCCTTGATAGAGTTGGAATGGTATGATCATGGTATATATATTGTTTATATGGCAAATCTTCCACTTATATCAATATATGTTTGAGTTACATAGATCATGGTAGGATTTAAACCTACAAAACTTGCTTCATGACAAACGGGAGACCTGAGATTTCAAGTGATTACGTGGCTGCAGTGGGAACACCAAATGTGGTAGGAATATCATCAACCAAATTAATACTAATAACATGTTGCAACCTAAATATCTAAAGGTATCTAGAGTCAACAATTCTTACAATTGTATCACATTAGAAAAATTAAACTATTCAAACTAATTATAGGTCTCATTATCAATATAGCTTGAATTTTTTTTGCTCATATTAACTAATACATTAATGATGGTATAGCAATTACATAATATCAAGATGGATTAGGGTTAGAAATTTGTCTAAATCGTTAACTATTTTGTAACAATTATAATTATGTCAATCATAATACGGTTTGAAAAAAAGAGAATGAACTATAATGGTGCTTACTTCTACTTTCAGTACCAAACAAGTTTAGACATTGATATTAAGCATTATATTTAACAAATTAACAAAATCCCCTCACCTTGCAACCCGAAAATCCCTGAATTCCCTTGACTCCAATTTTTGATTCTGAAACTTAAAAACTTTTGAATTCCTTCTTCTGCAGTCTGCTTTACAACTCTTCAATTTTTCAACAATTCTCTCAAATTTGAATTCACACTGAATTGCAATCAGGACTCTCTAATTTTTCTCACGCAATTTCCTATATGCTCTCTCTGTAATTTTCTGTCTATGTGAATGTGTGAATGTGTCTGTGACCCTTAGAACTCCTCTATTTATAAGCTTGAGGGGTTAATTTGGATTAAATATGATTGATTAATCAATTTTTAATTGATCAATCAAACTTAAAACAAAATGATAAATTAATCAATCAAGGTTCAATTATATTTAACATGCCAATCGCCTCTTATTTATGATTTCCTAACTACTTTCTCTTTTGCGCATGTGTGCAGGTGCCAGCATGGAATTTGGAGAGTCTAAATTTTATTTTTTATTTTTATTTTATGTATGTTTTTGTTCTTTTTAATGCAAAGTCTATTTTCCTGTATTTTTTCCATTTTATAAAATAAAATTTTTGTCTAATTTTATTATATAAGCCCGGGATGAATTTGGGTGTCTACATTATTTTAAGAGAAACTAAATGGTTGACTATTCAATTGCATTGAGCTGTATTGATGGTTGACTTATCACCATATTTGATCAAATTGAATGGTTGGCTCTATTTTAACCAAATCTAATGGTTAAAATTGATTGACTCATCTATTTTAACCAAATCATCCCATTTAACCACCTAAAGTTTGGCTTTATAATTTTTAACCAAACCAATTGACTCATGGATGTTTGTCTCTCAATATCTATATTGGTAACATATATGGACTAATGACACGAGAATTTTTCCAATATTCAAAGTTATTGACTCATAATCAGGACAATGGATAAATTTAATTTGGGTTAAAGTCTCAAATAGTCAAGTAAAGAAAGAGATATTGATAATCTAATTTGACTCTCCCATTGAATGTACATGATAAAATTATAATCAACAAAGCAGGGAGACCAAACTCCCAATCTAAACAAGCAGAATCAAAATCGCCCAAATTTTAATTAAAAAAAAAAAACCATACCAGGGGTTGGGAGGCAGAGGACTTGACGGCGTAGCGGCGGCGGCGGCGGTACCAACTGCGGCTCCGAGTGCAACCGGAGGCGGGGTACTCGACGGCGACTAAGTGGCGAGGTAGCGGCAATGGCTGCGTCTGCGGCTCCGAGGGCAGCTGGAGGCGGGGTACTCAACGGCGACTAAGTGGGTAGGGAGGAGGAAAGAAGGGAGGAGGGAAAGGAGGGGGATCGGGGAGGGGAGGATCGGGATATCGCAACGGGAGACGAGCGGGAAAGGGATAAGGGAAAGGAGGGAAGAGAAGGAATATTGAGATAAATTTAATAAAAGGACTAGTAGTGATGAATCCATAACCGCAACTACTAGTAGGGTAATAGTGATGAATTAATAAATTCATCACTAATACTCTGAACCAAAATTTATATTTTTTTTTAAATGCGGGAAATATTAATGACGGTTCTCAAATCCGTCAATAATACTAGGGCAATATTGACGAATATATAAATTCGTCACTAATACTCTAAAACAAAAAATTCTTATTTATTTTTCAATACGGGAAGTATTAGTGATGGTTCTTAAATCCGTCACTAATAATAGGCAAGTAGTGACAAATAAAGAGATTCATCACTAATGTTCTGAAACAAAAAATTCTTATTTATTTTTAAATACGGGAAGTATTAGTAACGGTTCCCAAATCCGTTACTAATAGTAGGGCAATAGTGATGAATATATAAATCAGTTACTAATAATAGGCAAATAATTACGAATAAAGAGATTCGTCACTAATACTCTGAAACAAAAAATTCTTATTTATTTTTAAATACGGGAAGTATTAGTGACGGTTCCCAAATTTGTCACTAATACTAGGGCAATAGTGACGAATATATAAATTCGTCACTAATATTCTGAAACAAAAATATTATGATTATTTTTAAAATAATAGTTGTGACGATTATTTATTCGTCACTAATAAACATCTTTTAGTGATGGATTTTGTTCGTCACTAATACTCTACAAATTGTGGCAAATATTTTTTCGGAATAATTTCTGTGCAAAAAACTATTTTTTGCCATTTTTTTCGATTTTTAATGACGAAATTATTAGTGACAAATTCAGTTTCGTTACTAATAGTTCTGTATTAGTGACGGTTCTCAAATCTGTCACTAATACCCACCTTTAGTGATGAAATTGAATCCATCACTAATAAATCCGTCACTAATACCCACCTTTAGCGACAAAATTGAATCCGTCACTAATAATTTCGTCATTAAAAGCCAGTTTTTTTTGTAGTAAGCTAATAGGCTGATATTCTCCAGGTTCAAAAATTACACTTCCTTAGCCCCTTATTAATTCTCTTGGATAATTCAGCATTGTAATAATTTTGTATGTATAGTTTTGACTTCAACCTTCCATCAAAGTGAAAGAACTTTTAAATTGCCTTTATCCCACATTTGGATAGGCCTTAGATTAGGAGTTGTATTGAATTTGGATAAAATGTAATATAAAATTATATCAAAATTTGCCTGAATCTACTAAAATCCAAATCTAAATTCAGAAATTCATGCTTCCAAATACAACATTAATACTCTAAAAATCAACTTAAAATCAACTCGATGAGATAAAAAAAAAAAAAATTTCTTATAATCCTAAAATTTTCAAAAATTGAACATGGAGATAAGTTCAAATATTTATATCTAGTCGAAATCTGCCACAAACAACAATGCTTAGATGTCCACTGCTCAAATGGATTAAGATAAGTTCAAAAAAGTTATGGAATTAGATCAAAACCCACATGTAAAAGCAGTGGACCTTCTTACTCACAACCAAATGAATTTTGAGACAGTTTGCAGGATTCCACAAGATCTAAAAGGAAATACATCTTGTTGTATTTTATGAGGCTTTAGAGGAGTAGAGTAAAATTAGAGTTATAAAAGTACTTTCTTGATATTTTAAACATGTTACCTGGGATTAGAATATAGAAAAGTGATGTAATTGATGCTGGTCTATGGAACTTTTTACAGCTTCTAATTTCAGCCCTTCACTATATTTCTTAGATCGAATGTAAAATTTTGATTTTTGGCTATGAAATTTCCACTGACTTTTATATTTTAGTGTTTTTTTCAAAGCAAAACCAAGTCATTGGCATATTCTTGGAGGAAATGATTTCAAATAAAGTTTGGCATGCCCAAATCTGTACCCCATACTTAAATAGATCCAAGCAACATATTTGGATTTGCTTTGAAAATTCATTTCCATTCAACAGTTTACCCAAATCATGGATTTGAAAAGAATTTTACGAAATTATAACACAAACACACATTTTTTCATTTCCAAATCAATTATAATTCATCGTCCGAACACTATTTTAATTTCTTTTTTTACGGAATATAATGGAGACCTACATTGGGCTCGGGCTATACAACAAGAGGTAGCCCATTTCGCATCTCAAACCCTTTCCATTGCCCCAAAATTCAAATATGGAAGCAAGTTTTAAACTTTTAACCCTTAAAATTATTAAACTACTTCAAAAAGGAGCAATGACAAATTTTCAGTAGTACTCAAATCGACTATAATGCCAATTATATGCTTATATTAAATAGAAATGTTTTAAAACACAAATTAATCTTAACCTCTATAGAGACCCTTTCTATCCTATTAGTGGTTGGACTACTCTTACCCCTTCAATATATATATGGGATATGGCTCACATTCTTTGTGCAGAGAAAGCATTCAATATGCCCAAATTAGGGTCCAAAGGGCCTGACCACCACAAATTTCCCTATATCATAAAATACAAAGAAGAAGACGTTAAATATGAATTTAGGCCTCCTAAGATACAAAGAGGCTTTTCTAAGGCCACACTAGTTGGGCCTCTTAAAGCCTACCCAATCTATGGAGATAAATTCTTAAACTCAATTAAGACTTGAATCTGAAAATGCCAATGGGATGACTAACAAAATCTCACTTCAAATTGAAAAGTAGCCTTTGGTCATGTTTAATTTACATAGTGAAATAGGAGAGAAAAGGAATAGAATGAAAATTCTAATAAAGTGCACGACGAAATCAAGTGATAGATTTGATTCCATTCCTCCTGCTTTTGTCTCATTCATACGTAGCAAATATGCAATTTTACTTTTAGGAATAAATGTTCCATGAGTAAAACGTTACTTACTTCTTACGGTATTTTTGGTGTATGGAATAAAATAAGATATACAACAACAACAACAAAACCAAGCATTAAGTCTCACTAGGTGGAGTTCGCTACATGAATCATTTTCCTCTAATTTATGCGATTATGGACCATTTTTTTGACAGATTTAAGAATATTAAATTTTTACTCACTATCTCTTTTCAAGTTATTTTAGATCTACTCTTACCCCTTCTATTACCCTTCACAATAACTAATTCACTTTTTCTCACTGACGCACTATGTGGCATACGTTGCAAGTATTCATACCATTTGAGTCGTCCCTCCCTTATCTTATCTTTTATATGAGTTACACCAAACTTATCGCAAATATATTCATTCCTTAATTTAGGATTGGAATAAAATATATACGAATAAAGTGAAAATTTGAATATAAAGCTTCACAAAATCAAGTGATAAATTTGATTTATTTCTTCTGTGTCTATTCTATTTCTATGTACCAATATACATTTGATAAAAAGTCCTAAATTTTTTATCAAAATTATTGGAAGGTAAGAGTGAAAGTTGATTGAAATTTTTTAGTGTTGCCCAATATAATAATAATAATAATAATAATAACAAACAAAATGTCACATTGTGAAGTAAACGTGCCCATATTAATAAATTTAATTAAATAGAATTTTTTTAGGGGAAAAGAAAGCGAAAAAAACATGAGAAACGTTAGTTCCAAGTATACATCTTTTTCGCTTTTGGCGTTCACCAAAGCATGCATGATAGAGTGCAGTCCAACAGAATTCCCACTAAGGGAGCACAGAGAAAGTAGGATAAGAGGACAAAATAAAAAAGAAATGGATCCACAAATTTATCTAATGGAAAATAATTGGGCAAAAAACATTCTACCTCATTGCCAAAAAAATAAGAACATTCCCTCAAGTTTTTAAAATTTCACAAACCTCGGACCACGTTTGAATATATGGACACTCATGCCCTCTCATGTTAATTTTCTACTAGTATTTAATGGATTTAAAAAAATAAATAATTTTTTTCCATTATGCCCTTAACACTTAGGAATTGCTAGCTTCTTATACGTGATTTTTTTTTTTTCTAATTATCCCTGAACCGTCAACCCATAGGTTGCTCGATTTTTTATCTATTATTTAGACTATACTTTACATATTTTGTTTTGATCATAGGTAAAATAGTAAGAAAGTTGACGGGAGTGGTACTATTGAACCAATGAAAATAAAAAATTTATTATTTTTTGTTTCAATTTGATATGGATGTAAAAGAGAAGGTTGATTTCCATTTGATGGAGACGCTGCTTTTGTTTTGAAGGTAGGCAATGTAAAATGAGTTTAACAAGATTAAAAATGAGGAAAAAATTTTAGAGGCAAATAAACTATGTTGCATGTGTAATTACGAGTAAAAAGAGACCCTAATTATACCATATAGTAGTAATCTCATAGTTCATTTGGAAAGGCTAGGATTATCTTTGTGTGGACAAGATCTAAGGATGGAGGCCTATATTTAAGCCATGTGGAACAAATCTATTGGAGGCTTTCTGCTTGGTGGAAAATAGATAGTGTTATGTGATTCGATTAGGATTTAGTAGAAACCACATGGTGCACAATAGTTAAGTGACTTTCTTTTCTTCTGCATTTTTATTGCTTTTATGGATTAGCTAGGTTGCCTTTCAAGTTCCATCTTTTTTCCTCATTTTTCGAAAATATACCCCTATGGTGCCATTTATGGTTTTCATTAAAGATTGCCTCTACATACATACCGTCATTACAGGTTTTTGCCATATAACTAAACATTTTCCTTCTTCTTTAAACCTTAGAAGGTGAATGAACGATGAAGTTTGTAAATTTGTTGATGGTGCACCACTTTTGTCCAATTTTGATGTTTGCAGAGTGAGCAGGTACTACTTAACCATGACTAGAGTTAACACCTCAAGGTGGCCTTATGACATAGGACAAATTGTAGGCTTAGGGTTTGGGTTAAAGAAATGATGGAGTCTAGGCTCGAAATCCCAATGATATCAATCATTCTTGCCCCTAGCTTGGGGTACATTTGACCAAACTTGCTTAAACAAGTAGTTTATGTGCCTTTTCAAGATCAGGTCTCTGGGTAGTTCAAATCTTTGCTTTTTTAAACAACTCATTTAAGGTAAAGAAAAATAAACTAATTTGGTTAAGATTTTCTTTTGGACCGTAATCTAGGTTAAGTATTTTAGTTAGAGAAAGAAAAGTATTTAAAATCTAGCTAGGATTTTCGCTTGGATAATAATGTAGGTTAAGTATTCTAGTTACAGAAAGAAAAATATTTAAAAAGGCTTGAAATTTTTAATCTTCAGGTTTTCTATTTGTCAAAGCTAGATCACCTTTGTGTGGCATAACATATATATATATTTTTAATTTCTTCACTTTGCTCTCTCCTTTCTTTAGCATTTTGATTTTCTTTTCTCCTTCATTTCCATTTTGAGTTTCTTTTTTTTTTTTCTTTTTTTCTTTTTTTAAGAAATTTATTTCCTTCTTCCACCTTATGACTGCCCCATTATGGGTGGTGATGGGTATTCAAGATAATTAGGCTGACAAGGTGCTCACTAAGGACTTGTCTTCTACACTTTAGGACAAAAGTTTGTGACTACATAGATCATCAAGAATATCAATTATTTTGGCTCAATGATAGAGCATTTCTCAATCTAAATCATTAGAAGTCAGGACGATTGCTTATAGTGTAGGTTTTTTTTTTTTTTTTTTTATGACTTCATCATTATTGAGATGTAAAGAAAAAATGAAAAGAAGAAACAATGGTTTTTTTTTATTACAATGACTGAAACGTGAACACTGGGAAACATAAGGAGGATACTAGTTGGGGTATTTAAACAAATTTACAAGATATAGTTAAAAATTAAGGAGATATCATAAATCCTATGATGCAACGACCCAAAAATAATATGTGTGTAAGTGTAATCTAAAAAAATATGTATATATAATAAATATTAAAATAAAAATAAAAATATTAATTAATTAAATAAAAGTAATAATAAATAGATAAATAATATTATAATAATAGGATAATACTTATTTGTAAGTAGATATATATATATATATATATATATATATGTAGTTTAGGGATGCTAGGAGATTGAGAAATGTCCTTCAACAGTTACTTTCCTTATCCATCTAATATATATGTAGGAGATTGAGAAATGTCCTTCAACAGTTACTTTCCTTATCCATCTAATATATATGTGTGTGTATATATATATATATATAAAATGTATTAATATATAATAATAATAATAATAATATAATAAGTTAACATCAGGAAGCTTCTTCTTTAAGCTTCCTGATTGAATTTCAAAGGGAAATTCAATGGAATGGCCGTGAATCTCTTTCTATCTCCATTTTCTCTCTCATCAAGCTCCCTTTCTCTTTTTCTTCAATTTCTCTCTATCTGTAAGTCAAATCGAAAAACGAACACCATATCAGGATCTCAGTTTTTCTTTTTAACATTTTAACTGGAGTGGATTCGTTGTTGGGACGTCGTAAATACCACTCTAGGGTTAAGATAAGGAGAATAGATTATGTCAGGTTTTTATTTTAAAATTTTTCCAATTAAATTTTGAGTACGTGAATTTAATTAGATTTATGTTAAGTAAAATATGTCCGATTTAAATTGAGCATGTGAAATTAATTATATTTATGTTCGGATTTTATTTTAAAAATATGCCTGAATTAAATAAACTATAGGAATTTGATTGTATCAAATTTTTGGGGAATATTTTGGAATTAAATGAAACTACAGGGATTTGATTTTATCAGATTATTAGGAATAATATATATATATATATATATATATATATATATATATATTTCTGAATATTCAGACTTATGGAAATGGAAATTTTGAAATATTATTTTTAGTATGTTTTTGGGAAACCAGGTATTTTGAGATTAAGAAAAATCCTAAAACATATTGATATATTAATTCTCAGCAAAATATATATTTTTCAGGTAGTTTGTTATATTATGAACTATCCTTCAAATTGTGTGGCATGAGATTGACTATTATTGTATAATTAAATCTATTGTTTTTATGGTACTATATAGACAAAGATATGATTTTATTTAGAGTTATAATATGACAGTGTTTTATATAGAGTAATAGTATGATAGTGTTTTACACGGAGTTGTAGTATAACAGTGTTTTATATAGAGTAATGGTATGACAATGTTTTATACAGAGTTATAGTGTGACAGTATTTTATATAGAATTATAGTATGACGGTTTTATACCGAATTGTGAAAATGAGATCATGTTACTGTATTATTTTATAAATTGCATTATATGGTTTAAAAAACCTTGATGAACCAAAGATAAACTCGGTACCATAGCTATAGAGATATGTTAGTGCAACCACACTACTGAGAAAGAGTGTTGGTAATGGAAGTTGATTTGGCTGGCAAAGTGTTGTGGACCGCCCTTGGAGTCTAGACCAGGTAGCGGTAGGCAAATTGTACTGCAAACAAGGAATTTTGACTTAGCTAGTGGTAGGCCAGCCATGGCTAAGTCTCACCTTCGGGCCGCACAACCTATCATTTGGGGTGATTACATGATGTTATATGATTATCAATTTAGAGAGGTTTTTAATGCATATTTGTGAATTTACATATACTAAGAAATTTATTAAGTCTGAACATGTTTTGAGAAGAAAGTAAGTATTTTTAAATATATAGGTGTGGGTATAGTTTTACATGATTTCTCAATTAAAGTTAAGTTAATTATTGGATGTGTTTTTACTACACTAAAACTCATGTTGCCACACAGTGATAATAATCTATTCCGTCTTACTAAGAAGTGTCTTACCCCATGATTATCCAATATTTTTCAGATGCCATGTGAAGTATAACAGTGATCATAATAGCGCAGCAAAAGCGTGGGTGGGATAGAAGGTTCTATTTAGAATAGATATTAAATAAATTTTATTTTTATGAGTCCATAATTTTAGGGATATGAATTGTACTGTTGGAAATGATATTGTTATATTGAGATAATTAGTACTCTGGCAATTTGAATTTGAGGTATTCCGTTGTCTGTATCAGTGATTATTATAATATGAAATATTCAGGTTACTACAAGTGGAATCAGAGAAATTGAACGAAATTTTTCTGGTCGTCACACATGACATAAAAGATATTCACAAAATTTATTAGGAGTCTAGAGGCTCGGAATTGTTAGCATATATGATCCTCAGACAATTGACTTTGGTTTTTTTTATGCTCCTCAGACTTTATTGTGATGATTTTTCATGAATATTAGACATTTAAATCTGCAACAAGGGAAATCGTCGACGGTTTGATGAAACTATTGACAGTTTCCTTCTGAATTAGCTATTGTTTGAAACCATTGAAGTAACAGTCGACAGTATTACTTTGGTCTGAATAGAAACTGTCGACGGTTTCCTCATGAGTCTATTTCTGTTTGAAATCGTCGAAATAACCATCGACGAAAACACTCTTATTGAGTATGTCGAGCTGTGATGCATTCCTAATACACCCCCCCCCCCCCACACAAATGCTGTCGATGCTGGAGGCAAAGTTTGTTGCGAAAAAAATGAAGGGGTGCATTTGACATTGGCTTTGTGAAGATGTCTACAACTTGGTTATTAGTGGAGATGTGTAGAGTGATAAGTAGTCCACAAGCAACTCGTTCGCGTACAAAGTGATAATCCAACTCAATGTGTTTACTGCGAGCATGGAACACAGGATTAACTATCATATGAAACGCATTGAGGTTGTTACAACAAAGTATGGGAGGAGATGTCATGGTAATTCGAAGTTCTTTGAGAATAAAAGTTATCCAAGTGAGTTCAGCTGCAGTGTTAGCCATAGCTTTGTACTCTGCTTTCGTGCGTGCCCGTGAAATTGTACGTTGTTTTTTGCGCACCACGAGATGAGATTCCCTCCTAGGAATGTACAATAGCCTGTGGTGGAACATCTTGTTGTAGCATCCTGCCCAATCTGCATCACAAAAAGCAAACAGATGAAGTGTAGAGTGTGAAGAAAAATGTAGTCCTAAAATAGTCGTTCCTTTGACATATCGGAGGATACGTCGAACCATTTTTAGGTGCATTATTGTGGGAGCATGCATGAATTGGGATATGTAATTAACACTAAATGAA
This sequence comes from Malania oleifera, assembly GCF_029873635.1. Lineage (NCBI taxonomy): Eukaryota > Viridiplantae > Streptophyta > Magnoliopsida > Santalales > Ximeniaceae > Malania > Malania oleifera. Next base: position 23,207,544 of record NC_080425.1, on the reverse strand, counting down.
AGATTAGGGTGAGTGAGTGTGAGGTATTGTAGAGCTCCAACAAGACCTCGATAGTAGCTACGGTCTTCTAGGAGAGTTTCATTAGGAGAAGTTTTTGTTTTTGCTTCAAGTGGTGTACTCATGGGTTTACAGTCTACCATATTGGAGCGTTCAAGTATGGCAAAAGCATAGTGTGATTAAGATAGATGAAGTCCATCAGTTGTTGGCATGATTTTTTTTCCAAGGAAGTGATGGATTGACCCCAAGTCTTTCATTGCGAACTCACTTCACAATATTGTAATGAAATTTGCAGCAAGCATTGGAGTAGATCCTGTGAGCAATATATCATCCACATAAAAAAGCAAAATTAATGAACCAATATTAGAGTGAAAGATAAATAATGAAGGGTTGGCTAGACTATAAAAGAAGCCATATTTAAGAAGAAATGCACTAAATCGATCAAACCAAGCATGTGGTACCTGTTTTAAACCATAAAGTGCTCTTTTTAGTTTACAAATGTATGTTGAATGTCGTGAATCTGCCATTCCTGGTGGTTGCTGCATATATAGGTCTTCAAAAATTAAAATTTGAGATTACCCTTTTCAATTTAATTTCCAATAACCACACAATCAGCAACCTCACAAATTCAATTAACAATCCTTTGTTCAATCCAAATTCAATGTACAGTAAATGAATGATATTAAATACTAGCTATTAAATTCCAAACACAAATATCAATCTCATAACTTCAATATTCAGAATCAGAATTGTCCTTCAACAATGAATATTAACAATAGCAAGAATAATTTCAAATATTTGATTTTATAAAGTTTGCAACTTTCCTTCAATAAAAAAAAAATTACTTCAGTTGTGATATTCAAATATCAGTTTCAATTTTACTATTAGTTTGCTAAACCAACCAATGATAAACAATATAGTTTCTTGATTTCAAGTAAGAATCAAAATCAATATTTCAACAACTTCCACTATGTAGTATTTCAACAACTTCCACTATGTAGCAAGTTCTCAATAAACACATACATAGATTATAAACTTGCAAAAAAGTAAAGAGATTAGAGAAGAAGTGCTGAAGACAAGATTTTTTATAAGGTTCAGCAAGAAGCCAACGTCCTTGCCCCAAGCAACACACTGTGAGGATTTTCCTTTCCCAACTTTGTTACCATGTGAAGTTACAACCTCTCTCCCTCAAAGATGGAGTTCGCCTCTCTAACGAGAATCCTTTCTCGCTAGGCAACAATCCAACAATCCTAAATTGTCAAGAAAATAAGAAAAAAAGAGCAACTTTTGTTCGTACAAGTAAAACTTTCAGTTATAGCAGATTTGTACAATTGAAATACAATATACTTCAGCAATAAACAATATAGAAGAGTGAAGCTTAGTATAATATCACAAGGTTTTTTATTTGAATTGAAATTCTCAGAAGAAAAGATTAGAAAACCGTGGGTTGTTTGAGCAAAAACACAACTTTACTTCAGAAAATATTTCAGCATGAGAACTTTGAATTTGTAATTTTTATGTGCCTGATTGTAGTGTTTAATTTATGGCAATAACAAGTATTTATAGAGTAATAAAGCATATTACCGTTGTCCCCAAGTTACTTGCCATATTTCCCAAATTTTCTTTAAGTTTGGGAGTCAAGAAATCAGTTTTGGAAACTTTCCCTTACTGTTTAAAAGTTAAAACAAGAATTTTAGTCAATTGTGACTTGAGGGTCAATCGCCTGTGCCTTTTAAGTTCAGCGTATTTTGAAAACACAGTGCTGAGTCAGTCAACTGTGACCTAAAGGGTCAATCGCCCTTCTTAGCTCTGTTTGCTTAACATTATCAGTATAAAAACGTTAGTCATTTGATTAAATTCCATCAGCCGCCTATCCTTGCATGTAACAACCTACTTAATTTACTCCATAATCAACCACAAATGCGTTGATACCAATAACTAATAATACAACAAAGTCGACCCAAACCCGTGCGTAACAGGGACACACCTGTCATACACAACGGACACCTAAGTAGAAATAATTATAAATTTCATACACCAAACCATATAATACAATACCAGAGTTACTTACATTCCACCAAATTTCTATAGATGTATATATACAATCCTCAAAATAAAAAAGATAAAACTAGGATCATACATCAAAAACCTACTAACCCTAGTTCAAAACACACTCTTCTAGCAAGGTAGAATAACTGTCTTAACGGCGCGGAGCTCGGTCCGCCTGTCTTTATGGGTTGCCTGAAATGGTTTAAGCTGGGGTGAGACACTTCACAATAAGGGAAATAAACTAAATACAGTTATGTGGCAACATGAAATTTGCACGCTATAATAAATATACAGTACATATTACATGCTTGAAAACACTGATAATATCATAACTGAATAAACATTAAATTTCATAATTATACTAAATCATATTGTATCTCACTGTTCATAAAATCATCTAATATAACTAGTAGTACTGAAATTTACCTAGGATGAATAGTTAGTTGATGTCATGTATTACCCCCCTTGATGGGTTGTGCAACCCGAGGTGGGACCCGACAATGGCTGGCCGACCACTGCCGTGTCAAAAATGTCTGTAAGTAGATGGGCCCGCTGCACCCTGGTCCGGGTTGCTTGGCGAACATCTACAACTCTATACTGAAAGCCACATCGACTATCCATCTCTCACGCCCTCTACTAGCAGGGGTAGTTAGCACAAGCCTGAACTGAACTGAACTAAACTGTATAGCTACAGTACCGTGCTCCTGAAACTGATCTAAACTATCATCTGGGTTCTAATAACAGTACATAATCATATACTATTTAAACATAAATAAATAGATAGCATTTTATAAATTCTTTCCTAACATAAATAATCATGGCCTTGCACCGAATAACATACATAATTACGGCTTTGCGCCGGATAACATACATAACTGCGGCCTTGTGCCGGCTATCAATCACAGCCTTGCACCGAACATATCATAAATTCTGAACTGAGCATATGTACTGTTTATCATATATTCTAAAATCGTAATTTCTTGTATTATCATGTTATTCCTGAAAATAACTGTAAACATGTTTTTTCTGTAAATCTGACTTAACATAATACAATATACTTGAAATAATATTCATGCCACACAAACTGAATGAAATCATGAAATCTATTTTGGAATTACATTTTTTGACATTTTACACTAAAAACATATTCCTGTATAACAACAGTATTTTCCCAAATATATATATTTTTCTAAATATACTCATACATAATACATGCTTTCTCAAAATTAATTAGCTATTAATTAATAATAATTTTCATGGAAAATTATTGCTTTAGTTTACTCGCTTACCTGACTACTGGAAAGCCTAAAAAATAACTAGTCTTGCACCCGTAGGGTTCCCTGCTCAACACCCTGAAAACAACATTGCCCTGAACAAAACTTTAGTATTTCTTCGAGTGCTACATTTTCTACAATTGTAGGAAAGTCAAATACTCAACATAAAGCCTTAGATTGAACTTGGGATGGAGTCCAAGTTAGCCCCACCAACGATCCACTCCAACAAACTTGAAGAGAAACTTCCCAGGAGTGTAATGGCAGCCTCGGATCGTCGAACCGGCAAGAGACTGGCTCAGAATCTTTGAGAGAAGGAGAAAGAATCGAAAAGGAGAGAGAAAACCTAATTTGCTTGAATAATCTGCGCTGGAATCCGAGTTTAAGGCTATTTATTCACCTTCCCTCATCGACGAGACACGTCACTTCATCGACGGGGACATGAAGGGAGTTTTTCGACGAACGTTTGTTCCTCGTCGACGAAATTCACAGTTGAAAATAGTCCCTCGGTAACTTCTCGTCGATGGGACACGTGTCCCCGTTGACAATCCCATCAAGCGTGTTCGTTGACGAGACCCTATTAAATGTCAAATTACAATTTCCTTTTCTTTCCTCCCCTTATTATTTAATTAATATAATTCACCAGGTCTTTACATTCTCCCCTCCTTATGAAAGTTTCGTCCTTAAAATTTACTATTCATATGATTCACCATCCCCTAAAAACAAATAGTCTACTTATTTTATTACTTACCCTCATTTATGGTGGAGGAATACCGTGGTTACATTCAGAGTTCTGGGAGATTACATATATAAAATAAAATTCTCTCAAAACCAAAATACTACTTACTAACTAAACTATTACATATACTGACCAACCTGTAAAAGAACATTTCGTAGCCACTTACACTTTTCTAATGATAATTGAATTCCACTGAATAAATGAAGATATTTTTTTCCTTATTAGTTCCTCGAGCTCCCAAGAAGCTTCTTCTATTGCGTGATTTCTCCATAGGATATCACTAGAGGAATCTTCTTATTACGTAATTCTTGCTCTTTCCTATCCAAAATCTACACTGGTATCTCCTCATATACTAGTGAATCAATAAGTTCTAATTCACCATAATTGATTACGTGAGAAGGGTCCGGGACGTATTTCCTCAACACGGAAACATGGAATACATCGTCTATCCTCGACAACACAGGTGGTAAAGCTAGCATTTAGGCAACTGGCTCCACTTTCTCTAGAATCTCGAATGGGCCAATGAACCTAGGGCTAGGTTTACCTTTCTTTCCAAATCTTATAACCCCTTTTAATGGAACTATTTTAAAAACACATGATCGCTGATATCAAACTCCAATTTCCTGCGGCAGGTATCGACGTAACTCTTCTGTCGGCTTTGAGCTACACTGATTCTATCTCTAATGAGCCAAACCTTATCATACTCTCGTTGTACTAACTCTGGTCCCACAACTTGCCATTCTCCCATTTCATCCCAGTATAGCGGAGAACAACACCTTCTACCTTAGAGCGCCTTAAACGGTGTCATGCTAATGTTGTCTTGATAACTGTAATTGTACATAAATTCCACCAGCGGCATAAAATGAGTCCAACTACCCCCAAAATCTAGCACGCATGCTTGAAGCATATCTTCTAATATCTGAACCGCCCTCTCAGTCTATCCATCTGACTGAGGATGGAATGTCGTGCTGAAAAATAACTGAGACCTTAGAGCCTCCTACAAGTTCCTCCAAAATCGTGATATGAAACGTGGGCACTAGCACACCGTGAGAACAAACTATTTCCTGAATATAAATATCTGCTAGTCTGTTAATAGAGTAGCTGATCTTGATGGGAAGGAAATGGGAGGTATTGGTCAAACAATTTACAATCACCCAGATTGCATTATGGTTATGCAATGCCAACGGCAGTCTTGAAACAAAATCCATAGATTTGTGATCCCATTTCCACTTTGGGATAAAAAGTGGCTACAACTGGTCTACTGCCCTCTGGTGCTCAGCCTTTACTTGTTGGCACATCAAACACTATGCAACATACTCAGCAATCTCCTTCTTCATACCACTCCACCAATAAGACTCTCGCAGATTTCTATTCATTTTCGTGCTACTGAGATGAACTGTGTATAAAGATCTGTGAGCCTCTTGGTCTTTCCGATATCAGCATCAGTAAGAACACATAATCTAGAATGGAACCGCAAATCTCCGTTATCTATAATACCAAACTCCTCTCCTTGACCACCCTGTACTTTGACCATTACCTTTGCTAATTCTGGATCGTCCCTATGAGAAGCTTTAATTTTTTCTTGTGGAGTAGGCTGCACCACTAATTGGCAATACATGCTTGAGGATCACACTTGACCAACTCTATGCCGAGTCTCTCCAGATCCATCGTGATCGGATACTGAATCTACATAACTGCCAATGCAGGTCCTACATATTTCTTGCTTAACACATCAACTACCATGTTTGCTTTTCATACATGGTAATTGATAGTGCTGTCAAAATCTTTAATAAGCTTCAACCACCTTCTTTGTCTCATGTTCAGTTCTTTCTAAGTGAAAAAGTACTTTAAACTCTTATGGTCAGAGAAGATTTCGCATCGCTCTCCATACAAGTAATGCCTCCAAATCTTCAATGCATGTACTACTGTAGCCAATTCAACATCATAGGTAGGGTAGTTCTTTTCATATTCTTCCAATTGCTTGGAAGCATATGCTACCACCCTACCATGCTGCATTAATACACAGTCAAGTCCCTTCAAGGACGCATCACTGTAAATAACATAACTCTCACCCTCTGACGGGATAATCAACATTTGTGCCATGACAAGCCTTTGCTTCAGTTCTTGGAAGCTCTGTTCACAGTTGTCATCCCATTCAAATCTGATGTTCTTCCTTGTCAGTTGCATCAGAGGCCCTAATAACACTGAGAATCCCTCAACAAAATGACGGTAATAACCAGCCAGCCCCAAGAAACTCTTGATCTCCTAGATGTTCCTCGGTCTAGTCCAATTCACTATCACATCAATTTTACTAGGGTCCATAGAAATTCCATCCCCTGAGATGATATGCCCCAAAAACGTAACTTTTTCGAGCCTTCACATTTACTGAACTTGGTGTACAACTTCTTTTCCCTGAGCGTCTGTAAGACCTGCATTAAATGCATCTTATGCTCTTCACAGCTCCTCGAATAGACAGTACATCATCAATAAAAACAACAACAAACTGGTTTAAATATTGGTAGAAAATTCTATGCATCAAATCCATGAATATTGCAGGAGCATTTGTTAGACCAAAAGACATAACAAGAAACTTATAATGCTCATACCTGGTCCGAAAGGCTGTCTTCAATACATCTTATGCCTTTACCTTTACTTGATGGTAGCCTGATCTGAGGTCAATCTTAGAATAAACCCGTGTACCCTGGAGCTGATCAAATAAGTCATTTATACGGGGTAGAGAATACTTGTTCTTGATTCTTACCTAATTAATTTCCTTATAATCTATACACATCCTCATAAACCCTTCTTTCTTCTTCACAAATAATGCTGGAGCTCCCCACGGAGATACACTAGGTCGTATAAAACCCTTTGCAAGCAAATCTTGCAATTAATTTTTTAATTCTTCCAACTCTGTTGGCGCCATTTGATAAGGTGCTTTAGAGATTAGCACTGTATCTAGAAGCAGATCAATAGCAAAATTTACTTCGTGATCATGTGGCAAGACTGGTAGCTCATTTGGAAAAACATCTACAAACAATTTTACCGCTGGCGACTAGTAAACTTCAATTCATTCCCTGACATTTCCTTCACAAAGGCCATGAATCCCTGACAACCACTCATGAGCAGTCTCCTCACCTGAATGGCTGAAACTAACTGAGGTGGGGGTTGCACTCGGGACGCTAAAAATTTGAATTCTGATCTTCCCGGAGGTCTGAATATCACTTCTCTTGAATGGCAGTTTATACTGGCAAAGTTAGCTGTCAGCCAATCCATGTTGAATATTACATCGAACCCATGAATATCCAACACTATTAAATCAACAGGTAAAAATTTCCCTTGGATATCAACTGTACAGCCTCGGAACACCCTACAACACCTCAATACTGACCCAGTCGGTGTAGTTGCTAATAGTTCAGTGTCTAACAGTTGTGTTTTTGCCTCACACAATTTAATACACGCCATAGATACGAAGGAGTGTGTGGCTCCTAAATCAAATAATGCAATAACTTTAAATGAAAGCATGCTAACCATACATGTCACCATGTCTCCGGCTCTCTCAGCATCACCAGGCATCAGGGCGAAAACTCTTGCTGGAGCCGTATTCCTTTGCTGGCCTCCACGAGGCGCCTAGAAACCTCCCTGAGCAGGTCTAGGAGTGGGAGCAGCTCCAATGTGAGTTTGACAGTCTCTCATCATATGCCCTAGCTCCCCACAATGGTAGCAGACACCTCGCCCAGCATGACACTCTCCCGAGTGTTTCTTCCCACAAATCTGACAAGCTAGAAATGACTGTATACCTTGAGTCTCACGGCTCCACGACTTTTACCTCTGAACCCTACAGAAACCACCCTTCTTCCACAAACCACGACTAGACCCCTGTTGGAAAACAGAAGGCATGGATCTCTTTCTCTGTCTCCGTTCTTTAGCCTTCAAACGCTCTCCGGCTTCTACCATAGTTGCCCTATCTACCAGTTTGGCAAAATCTCATAATTTTAGTATCGACACTTGCTTATATAATTCTCTCATCAGACCTCTTTCAAACTGTCTTACCTTCTTCATCTCATCTGGAATAATGTACGGGAAAAAGCAAGATAACTCAATGAACCTCACCGCATATTGTTGCACTATTTGCTGTCCTTGCTTCAGGTTCAGGAACTCCTTTATCTTGGCTTCTCTGGACGAGGCTAGAAAATATCTATCGAAAAATATCTCCTTAAATCATTCCCATGTCATCTCTATAGGCACTTTCCTCTGCTGCTCTATAAATTTCACTGTCGTTTACCATCTTTCGGCCTCTCTAGTCAGTTTATATGTAGTGAACAACACCCTCTACTCCTTAGTATACGGTAATACTATAAACACTTTTTCAATCTCCTGCATCTAATTTTCAATGAAGCAGGATCAGTTCCTCCTGAGAAATTCAGAGGATTCATCTTAATAAACTTCTCAATTGAACTATCGTAGCCTACAAATGGACCACCCTACTCTTTGGAGTTCCCAAAAGTTTCAACGATGACTTATTGAGCCACGCTGCACAGTACTGCGTCTGAATCGTCACCTGCAGTGCCCAAGGGCCCAGCACCCTCATTACCACTGGCATGGGCACTACTACCTCTAGGGTCCATCTTGAAAATACAATAAACTTAGCTTAGGACCCTATTACCGTAATATATCATCTAACTAGTATACTACATTCTTAACTAATTCATCACCCCTCGTCTTAATTCAAGGTTCAATTCTTAACTAATTCATCACCCCTCGTCTTAATTCAAGGTTCAATCCCGTAACCTAGATATCCAACTCAACAATAGTTTACTATGACTTTCATAAAATCATCACCCCAAGAAAGACACACAAACCATCATGGAAGTCTTTCATCTAGACTACAAACCAAACATCAAATTCCCTTATCCTATACTTTGGTATTGCTACCGCTGCATTCTAGAGTCTACACAACCTAGCAACCTAGGCTCTGATACCAAAATGTAACAACATGCTTAATTTACTACATAATCAACCACATTAAATGCCCTGATACTAATAAATAATAATACAGCAAAGTCGACCCGAACCCGTGGGTAATGGGGACACACCTGTCATACACAGCGGACACCTAAGCAGCAGTAATTATAAATTTCATACACCCAACCATATAATACAATACAATAGTTACTTACATTCCGCAAATTTCTATAGTTGTATATATACAATCCTCAAAATACAAAAGATAAAACTAAGATCTTACATCAAAAACCTACTAACCCTAGTTCAAAACTCACCTTTCTAGTATGGTAAAATAACTGTCTCAATGGCGTGAAGCTTGGTCCGCCTATCCTTCTGGGTTCCTTGAAATGGTTTAAGCTGGGGTGAGACACCTTTTAGTAAGGGAAATAAACTAAATATAGTTTTTCAGCAACATGAATATTTGGATGCTATAATAAATATATAGAGCATATTACATGCCTGAAAATACTGATAATATCATAACTAAATAAACATACAATTTCATAATTATACTAAATCATATTGTATCTCACTGTTCATAAAATCATTTGATATAACTAGTAGTACTAAAATTTACCCAGGATGAATAACTAGCAGATGTCATGTATTACCCTCATGACTGGTTGTGCAGCCCGAAGGCGGGACCCAACAATAGCTGGCCGACAACTACTGTGTCAAAAATGTTTGTAAGTTCGATGGATCTGCTGCACCCTAGTCCAGACTGCCAAGTGGACATCTACAACTCTACACTGAAAGGCACATCGACTATCCATCTCCCACCCCCTCTACTAGCAAGGGTAGTTAGCACAAGTCTGAACTGAACTGAACTGAACTGTATAGCTACGGTACCGTGCTCCTGAAACTGATCTGAACTATCATCTGGGTTCTGATAACATACAGTACATAATCATATACTATTTAAACATAAATAGATAGATAACATTTTCTAAATTCTATCGTAACATAAATAATCATGGCCTTGCGCCGGATAACATACATAACTGCGGCCTTGCCTCAGATAACATACATAACTGTGACCTTACGCTGGATATCATTCACGACATTGCACCGAACATAACTTAAATACTCAACTAAGCATATATATTGTTTATCATATATTCTGAACTAATAATTTCCTGTATTATCATGTTATTCCTGAAAATAACTGTAAACATGCTTTTTCTGTAAATTTGACTGAACATAATACAATATATGTGAAATAATATTCATGCCACACAAATTGAATAAAATCATGAAATTTGTTCTAGAATTACATTTTTTGACATTTTACACTAAAAACATATTCCTGTGTAATAGCAGTATTTTCCCAAATATATATATTTTTCCAAATATACTCATACATAATACATACTTTCTCAAAATTAATTAGCTATTAATTAATAATAATTTTCATGGAAAGCTATTGTTTTAGTTTACTCTCTTATCTAACTACTGGAAAGCCTAAAAAATAACAAGTCCTGCACCTGCAGGGTTCCCCGCTCAACACCCTAAAAACAACATTGTCATAAGAAAAACTTCAATATTTCTTCGAGTGTTACATTTGTAGAACTGTAAGAAAGCCAAATACTCAACATAAAGCCTCATCCTGAACTTGGGATGGAGTCCAAGTTAGCCCCACCAACGATCCACTCTAGCAGACTTGAAGAGAAACTTTCTAAAAGTGTCGTGGCGGCGTCGGATCGTCGAACCGACAAAAGACCGGCCTAGAATCTTAGAGAGAAGGAGGAAGAACCGAAGAGGAGAGAGAAAACCTATTTTTCTTGAATAATCTGCGCTGAAATCCAAGTTTAGGGCTATTTATACACCTGCTATCGTCGATGAGACATGTCACTTTGTCGACAAGGATATGAAGGGAGTTCGTCGACAACATTTGTAAACTATAACTTTCTAAGCACTAAGTCTTCATGCATTTGCTTTCATTCCTTGTGTCTACCTTGAGCTCTTTCTTCAATTAACTTTAGCTTCATCATAATTCATGTCTTTAAGCATAATCATCTTTCAATCTCTTCAAACACTTGATCTTGATTTATATGAAAGCATTTGAGCCCTAAAACTTAACTTAACCAAACATGTTAAGTACCCTTGATTTTTTATCATAAAATAAGATTTTAAACCTTGTTAGGCCAACATTAAACCATGTAAAAGGGCATTTTTTACATCTAGTTGACGAATAGGACACTGTTGAACAAGTGCTGTAGTTATAATTATTTGAATTATTTTAGGTTTGATAAATGGATAAAAAGTTTTCGTGTAGATACCCCTTTACAATCATGCCTTAAGTCGATCTAAGGTGCCATTAGGTTTAAGTTTTGATATGAATACCTATTTAGAATCGATGGCATGTATGGTAGGTCTACGTGGAACAAGTTTCTAGATCTCATTTAGATGTAAAGCAACAAGCTCTTCATCCATGGCTACTTTCCAACCAGGGTATGCTAAAGCAGTTTTGATGTTGTGAGGCTCACGGGATATGTTGGCGAAGGTGAATGTGGTCAAGGCATATTTAGGATTGGGTTTTACCATACCTAATTTGGATCAAGTGACTATAGAATGTGTTTGTTCTGAAGTGGTAGGTTAATGGTGAGGTGATTCTAGTGGTGCAAACATGGGCTATAGGACAACAAATAAGGATTTTCCAAATTTTCAGTTGTGTGTGACTCATGTGGTTATGATGGTTCTTGTAATGACCTAAAAATTTATGCTATTTTTTTTATACTGTAAAATCATATTACTCTGATACCCCTAATAAAATTTACTATAACATACCTATGGAGCGGAAAATATAAAATCATAAAACCATAATTATAATACTAGAATTTCAGTATTATCCCCAAAATATACCCACACATCACTCCAAAAACATCCACCAGACCTCCTAAGATCTACTCAAAAATACATCTCCCTAAAACACTTACTCTGCAGATAGGGCCGTACACACGTCCCCTCTATCTCCAAGCCTGATCTGCTCGTCTAGCTAGGTCACCTGAAATGTCTTAAATTATTAGGATGAGACAACTCTCAGTAATACGAAATATGCTATTACCAGTATGTGGTAGCTGAGTTTGCATGAATAATATATTGTTAAACAACTTAAATTGAGATAGCTTATAAAATAATATACAATATAACTCACACCTATGTAGCTTAAAATACAACTGCCATATTGAATTTTTCTATTAAATCATACTTCTAATAACTATAAATGTATTAGCTGTTAATCTGTAAATTTGTATATATTTATATAATTGTGAAAACTTATCTGAATTACTTTATTTCATGATTTAACCCCTCATGACAGGGTTGTGCGGCTTGTAGGTGGGACTTAACACTGGTTGGCCTACCAGGATAAGTCAATTGAAACCTCTGTCATCAGACCGGCCACCTCAACCTGGACTACTCGAGAGCCTGCAATCTGTCCCAAGGCACGGTCAACTACTCATAAAATCCACACACTATCTGAGATATGTGGTTACACTCTTATCTGAATAGCTGCAGTACAATGCTTTGAAATCTAAACTGATCCATCAGGGTCTGATACTATATAATACTAATATATATATATATATATATATATATATATATATACATATTTATTTATTTTTGTTTTACAATGATTCTGTTTCAATAGTAATAACCATAACACTGTAAAAGCTGAACTAAATAAACTGGAATATCTTATCTTAATAAACTGAAATATCTTACCATTATGGTTCGGAAATCTATATATTATGGTATTCTGAAAATGCTGTAAAATATCTTACTGTGTGTATTCTATAATTTATGATCATGTAAAACATTTTTCTGTATATATATGCTGAAAATCATTATACTCTAAAAACTGTATATATTTTGTATTGAACTGATATTAACTCCACCCACACAATTAAATAAATAAAACCCACGTGTTGTAATTTGTAAAACTGTTAAACTTGTACTCTAAAATCCCCTATACATATATTATATATTTTACTAGAAAAAATTTCTATTTTAGCTGGCATAACATATTTCCCTTACTTGGCTAACTGACCTCGTCTACGTCCCCTAACTGATGCCATCAACGTTCATAATTCTAAACCCTGAAATTATATACATATATCTCCCTGTCAATCAACTGAATATTCAGAATAATTGTCACACTCACATTTTATAAACTATAAACTATTTATCATTTTACCAGGGTTCCTGAGAAAACACCCACTAGGGTCCTTAGCCTGCCTGCGGTATACGCACCAAACCCTGTATTTTACAAACTCCAAATTTATCAGTTCAACCTCAGAATTACATTCACATCTAAACTTATACCCACAATAATTAAATAAACTACTATAAACACCCAAATAACACCCTTACCTCAGTTTTGGGTTGGTGCCCTGGAACCCAAAACTGAAATTTTGCTCCGCCTAATTTGCAGAGAATCTTGTCAAGAACGTCGTGGTGGTTCCTGATCATCGAAATGGAGTGTAATGAAGTGAAACTTGTAGAGAAAAGGGGAGGGGTTCTTGGGTTTGAGAGAGGAGAGTGTGTGTGTGTTTTGATTTTAATTTTATAGGTGGCTCACGAGATCTTATGCATTCAGCACTGTTAGAGAAAACCGTCGCCGATTTTCTCTATCTCACAGAAAATCGTCGCCGGTTTTTTTTTATCTTATAGAAAACTATAGCCGATTTTCTATTTAACCTGCCCAAAAGTTACCATTTACCCATTACCCGACCGTGGTAGTTTGCCAAAACCATCGCCAATTTTCTTCCCCTTTAGAAAACTGTCGCCGGTTTTCTCCTGCCTTAGCCAAAAATCCATTTTTCTTTATTTTATTTAATTATTATATTTCCGAGTCACTACATTCTCCCCTCCTTATAAAATTTTTTTCTCGAAATTTACTATCTGTGCTATACACCATCCTCTGAGGAAAATTTACTACTTGTTTTATTAATTATCCTCACTTATGGCAGAGGAATACCATGGTTACAATTATGGTTTTGGGAGTTTACAAGTAGATACATAAAAGAAAATTCTCCTAAGACCTAAAAACATTGCCTATATTATATCCTAAAATACAACTCATTCATACATTATCCTACTCTATATATAATAAAACAAAACTATATTTACTTTACCTGTATTATTACTATTCCTTTTCTATCTATTGTTGGTCCCCACTAAATAGATGTTGGTATTTTTGTCATATCTCCTCTTCTAGTTTCCACAATGCTTCCCCTACTGCATGATTCATCAATAGGACTTTTACTAATGGAATTTTCTTGGTGCGCAACTCTTGTTCTTTTTTGTCTAGAATCTGCACTAGTGTTTCCTCATATGCTAAAGTATCTTTAACTTCAATATCCTCATAGTTGATTACGTGGAAGGGATCTAGGATGTATTTCCTCAGCATGGAAACATGGAATATGTCATCAATCCTAGATAGAGCTGGCGGTAAGGCTAGCCTGTAAGCGACTAGACCCACTCTCTCAAGTATCTCGAATGTGCCAATAAACCTAGGGCTTAGCTTACCCTTCTTTTCAAACCTCATAGCTCCTCTCAACGGTGCTACTCTCAAAAAACCTGATCTCCCACATCAAATTCTAAATTTTGGCGGTAAGTATCTACATAGATTTTATGTCGACTCTGAGCTGCACTAATTCTGTCTTTAATAAGTCAGACTTTGTCGCACGCCTGCGGCACTAACTTTGTTCCTAAAACTCACCTCTCACCAATTTCATCTCAGTATAGTGGAGAACTACACCTTCTTCCATGTAATGCTTCGTATGGTGCCATCCTAATACTAGCGTTGTAACTATTATTATATGCCAATTTAACCAAAGGCATATACTGAGTCCAACTACCTCTAAAATCCAGCACACAAGCTCATAGCATATCCTTAAGTATTTGGATCGTCCTCTCTATCTTCCCATCAATTTGAGGATGAAAAGTTGTGCTGAATGATAACTGAGACCCCAAAGCTTCCTGCAAACTCCTTCAAAATCGTGATGTGAAATGTGGATCTCGGTTTGAAACTATAAATACTGGCACTTCATGGGGTCGAACTATCTCCTGAATGTGTAACTCATCCAGTTTGTTCTTAGAGTAGTTGATCTTAATCGGGAGAAAATGAGCAGTCTTTGTCAATCGATCAACGACCATCCAAATCGCATTCTATCCATGTAGCGCCGGTGGTAACCCTATAACTAAGTCCATAGATATATGATTCCATTTCCACTCAGGGATGTGGAGTGGTTGTAACTATCCCGCCAATCTCTGGTGCTCGGCCTCTACTTACTGGCACGTCAAACATTGCCCCACAAAAAAAAGCTATTTCCCTCTTCATACCGCTTCACCAGAAAGATTCTCAGAGGCCCCAATACATCTTAGTACTTTTTGGATGCACTGTGTAAAGGGATCTATATGCCTCCTTTAGAATAGCCCTTCTAATCTCAGCATCTGCAGGTACACATAGCCTAGTACGGAACCTTAGAGTTCCATCATCTCAAATACTGAACTCCTCCCCTTGTCTGTCCTACACTTTATCTATCAGCTCTACCACTTCTGCTCCATTCCTTTGAGCAGCTTTTATCATCTTCTACAAATTAGGTTGTAACACTAGGTTGGCAATAAATGTCTAGTGATCATTCTCCACTAAATCCACACCAAACCTCTCCCAGTCCATCTCAATCGGATGTTAAATTTTCACTGCTGACAATGCAACTCCCACTGATTTTCAGCTCAAAGAATCAGCCACCATGTTTGCTTTCCCTAGATGGTAGTTGATAGTGCAATCATAATATTTAATGAGCTCTAGCCATCTTCTATGCTTCATATTCAGTTCTTTCTGGGTGAAAAAATATTTCAAACTTTTATGGTCAGTGAAGATCTCACATCTCCCACCATAAGGATAGCGTCTCTAGATTTTTAGAGCATATACCACTGTAGCTAACTCTAAATCAAGTATGAGGTAGTTCTTTTCATACTCCTTAAGCTACCGAGAAGAGTAAGCAATAACCCTCCTGTGCTGCGTCAACACACACCCGAGTCTTTTTGAGACGCGTCACTATATATAACAAATCCATCCTCTTCTGATGGAATAGATAATACTAGTGCAGTAACCAGCCACTGCTTCAAGTCTTGGAAGCTCTGCTCACACTCGTCAGTCCATTCATATCTCACAATTTTCCTCGTGAGTCGTGTCCGTGAACTTGATAATCTAGAAAAACTATCCACAAAACGCCTGTAGTATCCTGCTAGACATAGGAAACTCTTGACCTCATGAACGTTCCCCGGTCTCACTCAACTAACCACTGCTTCTATTTTACTTGGATCAATTGCTATGCCATCCCTGAAGATCACATGCCCGAGAAAAGTGACATGCCTACACCACATTTCTTGAATTTAGCATATAATTTATTTTCCCTTAACCTGACTTTGTATCAATTTAAACATACATTATACAATACAAATAAGAGGGTCCAACCTCGTGGGGTACACGGTTGCCCTATATACATACTCATACCAATCCATACTCATCAAATACGTAGCGGAATACAATCTTTTATACATAAACAAGATCATACCAGAGTCTATACAAACTAAGACATACTTTCCCATAATTACAACATGTACCCCAGGTGTCTACAAACTATCCTGACAACCTGGGTATCAAAAATCGTACCTAAAAGGTACTAGCAGTAGCTACGACACCCCTTACTTCCGGACGCTAGGATGCTACTTACCGCTTCCTAAAGGACCTGAAAATATTGTACGTACATTCGGGGTGAGACACCTCTCAGCAAGGAAGAAAATAGTTTATATCAGTGTGTGGCATACTAGTGTCATTTTCCATACTTCATAACACTATACATACGATGCAGTTTGAAACAATTCGTACAGTTTCATACAATTTCATACAGTTCTAGTATTTTCAGAAAACCATTCCAGTTCATACAATACCAAAACATACATACATACATACATACATTCAGTGTCGTCACACTAGTTCACAACTACACAAGGTCACCTCGTCTCACAGCAATTACATTGCTACATACGCAACTACGCTGCGACGATCAAGGCCCAATAGTGATTATATTGCTCCGTACGCAACTACACAAGGTCACCAAGTCTCACATCGATTACATTGCTACACACGAAACTACAATGCGACGACTTAGGCCCAATAGTGATTACATTTCTCCATACACAACTACACAAGGTCACTTAGTCTCACAGCAATTACATTGCTATGCACACAACTACGAAGCGGCGACTCTGGCCCAATAGTGATTACATTGCTACATACGCAACTACACAAGGTCACCTAGTCTCACCACGATTACATTGCCACATGCACAACTACGATGCGATGACCTAGGCCCATAGTGATTACATTGCTACATACGGTGTAGAACACACCCTTCGGTGACCAGCTGGAACATACTGGTGATATTTCACACCCCGAATATAAAGCCGACCACTCTCGCCCATGGTAGTTAACTGATACATGGCCATTTTACAAATCCCTGGAATCATTTTGGAACTCACGTTCCTATACATTTCAACGTACGGTAATAAGCCACCACATAACTATTCTTACAAATACCTGGAACAATTACATACAACCATACATACCGCACTCATTTGATTTACGGAAAATCATATCATTTACAATTTCAAGTATACAGTTTATGCAAATATGGATTACGATCATCTCAATTATACAATTTTAACACAACCAACAGTTTTCCAAATAAAATAGAGATGATACTCGAAATCCCCAATTTTCCCAAAAAACTGTAACTAGAAAATCCTATATTTTTACCCTATAGATTTCCCCAAATAAGTAGTCAAAACATACATACGATCGTAGCCTACAAGCTTACCGATCCCGATTTTGAAAATGAACTGATATAAACAAAATCCCCTTACCTTAACCCGAATTCCAACTACGAACTCTACGATCCTCAAAACTACGAATCAAGACATCAAAACCTACAAACCACAGTACAATACATACTTACAATCCGTACTCCTACACATATACTGAATCAGAAATAAAAATCGAGCCTTATCTTAATTTTAGCCCAAAACTCGAAAACGCTCAAAACGGACTTCCGATCCTCTAGAAACGTAGAGAATCCTTCACTGATCCTCGCAGTAACTTTGGATTTATGATTCCGGTGACAAACAGCGAAACAATCGAGGAGAGAGAAAGAGAGCTTCAAATCCTAGAGAGAGAGAGAGAGAGAGGAAAACCAAAACTTAGCCAAGAAGCAACTGAAAATATCCTTAAAAAGACCTTTGACTTGGAGGATTTCGTTGACGAATTGGTGTCCTCGTCGACGAGGTCTTCAGGGATTTCATCGACGAGACAACGATTTCGTCGACGAACCCTGATATGTAAATTTTCCCAAACCTCTCAGCTTTTCCTCGTCGATGAACCTCTGAATTTCGTCGACAAGAAGAACAAAGGCTTCGTCGATGAAATCCGGTTTCGTCGACGAACTTGCTCTTTTACCAAAATGTCCCTCTCTTTATATATATAAACCCATTATCACGGTTCGGGTTCTTACAACCTCCCCTCCTTACAAAATTTTCGTCCTCAAAATTTGTAATCTTTTTTTGCATCCACATTCATACTACTACATACATACATACCTATTCTGAGGTGAAACGGTGACTATCTATACACAGTCCCTCTACGATACATACATACTCACTCTAGAGAATACGGCGGCCATTTATACGCAGCCCCGTTACGATACATACATACACACACTAGAGAATACGACAGCCATTTATACGCAGCCCTGTTATAATACATACATACAGGCTCTAGAGAATACGGCGGCCATTTATACGCAGCTCCGTTACGATACATACACACACACTCTAGAAAATACGATGACCATTTATACGTAGCCCCGTTACGATACATACATACATGCTCTAGAGAATACGGCGACCATTTTTACGCAGCCCCGTTACGATATATACATACATTCCCTTACTTATGGCGGAGGAATACCGTGGTCATATACATACACGGTCTCGGGAGCTTACGATACCACATGACCCTCCTAGAGACTAACCACCAAATACAATACAATAATAAAGGATTACATACATACATACATACTCACACCACCCTGCTATCCAAATACGACTAAAATAACTGTGGATATTTTCGGCGTATTTCCATCTCTAGGTCCCAAAAAGCTTCTTCAACCTCGTGGTTCCGCCACAATACCTTTACTAACGGTATCTCTTTGGTACAAAGCTTTTGAACTTTACAATCCAGAACCTGAACAGGTATCTCCTCATACGCTAAAGTATTCTTAAATCCCAAAGACTTGTAACTAATAACATGCGACGGATCCAACTTGTACCTTCTCAACATGGATACATGAAATACAGCGTGGACCCTCGAGAGTGCTAGGGGTAGTGCAACTCTGTAGGCTACCAGACCCACTCGCTCAAGTACCTCGAATGGTCCGATATACCTCAGGTTCAACTTGCCCTTCCTTTCGAATCTCATCACTCCTTTCATCGAAGTGATTCTAAGGAATACCTTACCCCCACCTCAAACTCCAACTCACACCGGCGAACATCCGCATAACTTTTCTGCCGACTCTGAGCTGATCTAATCCTCTCCCGGATCAAACCTACCTTCTCAGACGCCAGCTGCACGAGTTCAGGTCCTAAAACCTGACGTTCATCAACCTCATCCCAATACAAAGGAGATCGACACCTCCGACCATACAAAGCCTCGAACGGTGCCATCCCTATACTAGCCTGGAAGCTGTTGTTATAGGCAAACTCCATTAGTGGCAGAAATTCAATCCAGCTACCACCGAAGTCTAATACACAAGCCCGTGACATATCTTCCAAGATCTGTATTGTCTTCTTTGACTATCCATCAGTCTGGGGGTGGAACGTTGTACTGAAAGTAAGCTTCGTCCCCAATGCTTCCTGCAAGCTCTTCCAAAATTGAGAAGTAAACCTTGGATCCCGATCTGAAACAATGGACACTGGTACCATATGCATTCTCATAATCTCATGCACGTACATATCAGCTAGCCTGCTCAAAGGGTATCTAACCTTCGTCAGTACAAAGTGAGCAGATTTCGTCAACTTGTCCACAATCACCCAAATAGCATTCTGCCCACGAAGCACTGGCGGCTATTCGGTTACAAAATCCATGGAAATATGCTCCCATTTCTATATCGAAATAGGCAAACGCTGTAACAGCCCTGCCGGTTTTTTATGTTCAGCTTTCACCTGCTGACACGTTAGACACTGATCAACAAATCGGGCAATTTCCCTCTTCATACCAGACCACCAGAAGGACTCATGCAAACCCCGATACATCTTCATACTACCCGGATGTACTGTATACAAAGAACGATGCGCTTCCTCCAGAATCGTATTTCTGATCTCATCATCATTTGGAATACATATCCTAGTCCCAAACCTCAACACACCTCTGTCAGAGATGTTAAATTCCGCAGCCAAACCTTGCCGCACTTTCTCCAGAATCTCAGCTAACTTTGCATCACTAGCCTGCGCAGCTTTAATACGCTCGAACAAAGTTGGTTGGATCACCAAACTAGCAATAAAAGCTTGATGATCACCAAACACCAACTCCACGCCAAGGCTTTCTAGATCCTTTCTGACATGATGTTGAGCTACAGCTGCAGTTACTGCTACATGCTTTAACTTTCGACTCAACGCATCTGCTACCACATTAGCCTTTCCTGGGTGATAACTGATCGTGCAATCGTAGTCCTTAATCAACTCTAGCCACCACATCTACCTCATAATTTGCTCCTTCTGCGTGAAAAAGTACCTAAGGCTTTTGTGGTTAGTGAAAATCTCACACTGAACACCATAAAGATAGTGTCGCCAGATCTTCAAGGCATAAACAACAGCAACTAACACTAAGTCAAGAAGCATAAGCTACCACCTTACCCTATTGCATAAGCACACATCCCAAACCCTTCAGGGACGCGTCGCTATAGATCACAAAACCCCCATTTCCCGAAGGAATGGTTAATATTGGAGCAGTAACCAACCGGTGCTTCAACTCCTGAAAGCACTGCTCGAAAACACTAGTCCAGTCAAACTTCACCCCTTTCATCATCAACCATGTTAGAGGTCCAGATAATTTAGAGAAACCCTCCACGAACCAATGATAGTAACCCGCCAGTCCTAGAAAACTCTGAACCTCCTGCATACTCTTTGGTCTAACCCAGTCAACCACAGCTTCAATCTTGCTAGGATCAATAGAGATACTGCCCTTAGACACCACATGGCCTAAGAACGCGACCTGATTCAACCAGAATTCACACTTCTTTAGCTTAGGATACAACTTCTTCTCCCGCAGAATCTGTAGTACCTACCTCAAATAATACTCATGCTCTTCCGTACTCCTCGAGTATACTAGAATGTCATCAATGAATACCACTACGAATCGATCTAGGTACTCATGAAAAACCCTGTTCATCATATCCATGAACACTGTCGGAGCATTTGTCAACCCAAAAGGCATGACTAAAAGCTCGTAGTGACCATATCTGGTTCGGAAAGCAGTCTTTGCTATATCCTCCGCTCTAACCCTCACCTGATGATATCCTGACCTCAAATCGATCTTTGGAAAGACCCGAGTTCCTTGTAGCTAGTCAAAAAGATCATCTATACGAGGCAAAGGGTAATGGTTTTCACCGTCACTTTGTTGATCTCACAGCAGTCAATGCACATATGCATCGACCCATCCTTTTTCTTCAAAAATAATACTGGAGCTCCCCAGGGCGAAACACTAGGTCAAATGAATCCCCTATCCAGTAATTCCTGCAACTGCTCCTTCAACTCCTAAAGTTCTACTGGAGCCATCTAGTAAGGAGCTTTAGAGATCGGTGCCTTACCAGGCAGCAACTCTATAGCGAACTCCACCTCACGATCCGGAGGTAGACAAGGTAAATCTTATAGAAACACATCCAAAAACTCGTTGACCACCCGAATATCCTCGAGTTTCAAGTCATCCTACGGCGGTTCCTTCGTGCAAGCTAGGTACCCCTGACAACCATCCAAAAGTAACCTCCTCACCTGCAAAGCCAGTAGAATTTGGGTCGTCGAATGCACACACGATCCCATGAACTAATACTCCTGCTTCCTAGGAGGTCTGAACACTACTACCTTTTTCCAACAGTCAATCACCGCATAACTGGAGAATAACCAATCCATTCCCAATATGACGTGGAAACCCGACATGTCATATACTACAAGATTCGCCTGTAGCAGTCTCTCTTGAATCACAACTAGGCAGTTTCCTAACATCTTACTACAAATCGTTACACTCCTAGTCGGCGTAGTTACAGACAACATCTCATTCATCACGCTATTTTCAACCCCATACAATTTCACAAAACTAGCAGATTTGAATGAATTGGTTGCCCCCGAATCAAATAACACAACAACTCTATTCAAAAGCAATAACATGGTACCTATCACCACGTTCCCAACGTGTTCTGCATCTGCTGGAGTAAGTGAATATACTCTCGCTAGAGCTGTGGTTGCCTGGTAATTTCCCCGAGGCACCTGGTTACTCTCACGGTTCTGGCTCTATGCAGGCATATCCTTCCTCGGTTCCTAGCAACTCTTCACCATGTGGCCTAACTTGCCACAGTTGTAGCAAACACCCCAGAATGGTTGACACTCGCTCTTGTGCCATTTACGGCACTTCGCACATGGTGCGAAGGATGGATCCCCCTCAGAGCTCAGTCGCTCGGTGTTCTACCAATAGCCAGAGCTGTAATTCTACTTCTTCTTCCACTGACTCTACCAAGGACCACTCTGAGGACTAGAAGATACTGGCCTCTTCCCCTGAACCTATACTACTTTATCTCTTTAAAGGTCAGTCTCAACTATGGTGGCTTTATCCACCAGGATAGAGAACTCACGGATCTGTAACATCCCCACGAGACGGCGGATGTCTTTCCTCAGACCCCTCTCAAACCTCCGAGTCTTCTCGTGCTCATTCAGAACCAAGTACAGTGCAAATCGAGACAACTCAATAAATCTGGTAGCATACTTCTGCACCATCAAAGCACCCTGTACCAGGCCTGAAAACTCATCGGCCTTCGCATCTCGAGTGGAGACCAAAAAGTATCTCTCTAAAAATACCTCCTTGAAATGGCGCCACGTCATACTAGATGGACCAGCTCTCTGCCTCTCCAGTAGGCTCATTGTCATCCACCATCGCCCTACCTCCCCAGTCAACTGGAAGGTAGCATACAAGATATTCTGCTTCTTAGTGTAGTGGAGGACTTCCAAAATCCTCTCGGTCTTCTCGACCCAATCCTCTGCCACTATCGGATAAGGTCCTCCCGTAAATGTCAGAGGGTGCATGCGTGTGAACCTCTCGATGGTACACCCTGCATTAGTAGGAGAACTCTAGCATCTCCTAACCCTTCGCCCAATCTCTTGAATCACCTATCTCGCCAAACCACGAGACACAAAAGGATACTCATCACTTGTTGTCTCCTTGGAGTCACTCTCCAAGTTATTATCCTTGGGCTTTATTATGAAAACAGAATAGGAATGGGTTAGAATTCCTGTATCATACACAGTTAACACAATCATAGACCTAATCACGTCAACATTTACTCCATTTACTCTCACAGGTCTAAGCATGTCTCGTCACACCGATATGAATCCATCAATGGTCTGCCCTGCCTTTATTGGAATCGTCATTCCTGGAAAAACACGGAATACCGCCGAAAAATCCCAATCTAGCAACAGAACAAGCCTCAACCAACACTACCCATTTTCTACATCCTATACTCTGGTATGTACACTTCAATAATCCTAACAAAGTCTACAAGATCTAACAACCTGGTTAACTCTGATACTAAGTTTTCACGCCCCGAACCCGCATGTGGATCCCAGGTGTGAGTTTAAGTAACCTAACCTATCTCTGTATCAATTTAAACATACATGATACAATAAAAATAAGAGGGCGACCCCGTGGGGTACATGGCTGCCCTATATACATACTCATACCAATCCATACTCATCAGATACGCAGCGAAATACGGTCTTTTATACATAAACAAGATCATACCAGAGTTTATACAAACTAAGACATACATTCCCATAATTACAACACGTACCCCAGGTGTCTACAAACTATCCTCACAACCTGGGTATCAAAACTCGTACCTAAAAGGTACTAGCAGTAGCTACGACACCCCTTACTTCCGGACGCTAGGATGCTACTTACTGCTACCTAAAGGACCTGAAAATATTGTACGTACATTCAGGGTGAGACACCTCTCAGCAAGGAAGAAAACAATTTATATCAGTGTGTGGCATACCAATGTCATTTTACATACTTCATAACACTATACATACGATGCAGTTTGAAACAATTCGTACAGTTTCATACAATTCCATACAGTTCTAGTATTTTCAGAAAACGATTCATACGATACCAAAAAATGCATACATACATACATACATACGGTCAGTATCGTCACACTAGTACGCAACTACACAAGGTCACCTCGCCTCACAACGATTACATTATTACATATGCAACTACACTGCGATGATCAAGGCCCAATAGTGATTACATTGCTCCATACGCAACTACACAAGGTCACCTAGTCTCACATCGATTACAATGCTACACACACAACCACAATGCGACGACATAGGCCCAATAGTGATTACATTGCTCCATACGCAACTACACAAGGTCACCTAGTCTCACAGCGATTACATTGCTACACATGCAACTACAAAACGACGACTCAGGCCCAATAATGATTACATTGCTACATACGCAACTACACAAGGTTACCTAGTCTCACCACAATGACATTGCCACATGCACAACTACGCTGCGACGACCTAGGCCCACATTGATTACATTGCTACATACGGTGTAGAACACACCCTTCGGTGACTAGCTGGAACATACTGGTGACATTTCACACCCCGGATATAGAGCCGACCACTCTCGCCCATGGTAGTTAACGGATAGATGGCTGTTTTACAAATCCCTGGAATCATTTTGGAACTCACGTTCCTATACATTTCAGCGTATGATAATAAGCCGCCACATAACTGTTTTTACAAATACCTAAAACAATTACATACAACCATACATACTACACTTATTTGGTTTGCGGCAAATCATATCATTTACAATTTCAAGTATACAGTTTATGCAAATATGGATTACGATCACGTCAATAATATAGTTTTAATACAACCAACAGTTTTCCAAACAAAATAGAGATGATACCCAAAATCCCCAATTTTCCCAAAAAACTGTAACCCGAAAATCCCACATTTTTACCCAATAGATTTCCCTAAATAAGTAGTCAAAACATACATACGATCATAGCCTACAAGCTTACTAATCTCGATTTCAAAAATGAACTGATATAAACAAAATCCCCTTACCTTAACCCGTATTCCAGCTACAAACTCTACGGTCCTCAAAACTATGAACCGAGACTTCAAAACCTACAAACCACAGTACAATACATACTTACAATCCGTACTTCTACACATATACTGAATCAGAAATAAAAACCGAGCCATACCTTAATTTTAGCCCGAAACCCGAAAACGCTTGAAACGGACTTCTAATCCACTAGAAACGTAGAGAATCCTTCACTGATCGTCACAGTAACTTTGGATTTATGATTCCGACGACAAATAGCGAAGCAATCAAGGTGAGAGAGAGAGAGAGGGAGGAAAACCAAAACTTAGCCAAGAAGCAATTGAAAATATCCTTATAAAGACCTTTGACCCGGAGGATTTCGTCGACGAATTGGTGTCCTCGTCGACGAGGTCTTTAGGGATTTCGTCTATGAGATAGCGATTTCTTCAACGAACCCTGATATTTAAATTTTCCTAAACCTCTCAGCTTTTCGTCATCAACGAACCTCTGAATTTCATCGACGAGAAGAACAAAGGCTTCGTCGACAAAATCCGGCTTCGTCGATGAACTTGCTCTTTTACCAAAATGTCCCACTTTTTATATATATAAACCCATTATAATGGTTTGGGTTCTTACACGCAATACCAGCCTCAAATGATCCTCATGCTCATCAAAACTTTCCGAGTAAACCAATATATCATCAATAAATACCACAACAAATTGGTCTAAGTGCTGATGGAATACCCTATTCATTAGGTCCATAAATACTGTCGGTGCATTAGTTAATCCAAACGACATTATCAAGAACTCATAGTGCCCATATATGGTTCAGAAATCTGTCTTCGAAATGTCATTTGCTTTAACTTTCACCTGGTGGTATCTCGACCGAAGGTCAATTTTGGAGTAGACCTAGGTCCCCTATAGCTGATCAAATAAATCATAAATTCTGGGAAGAGGATATTTATTCTTGACTGTTATTTTATTTATCTCTCTATAATCAATGCATATCCTTATAGTCCCATCTTTCTTCTTCACGAACAAGACAGGTGCTCCCCACGGCGACATGCTAGGCCTGATGAATCCTTTATCCAACAATTCCTGCAACTGAACTTTCAATTCTTTTAGTTCGACTGGAGCCATTTGGTAGGGTGCTTTAGATATTGGTGCTAACCCTGGTAGTAAATCCACAACAAATTCAATCTCTTGATCTAGTGGTAAACCAGGTAACTTCTTTAGAAAAACATCAGGAAATTTCCTGACTACTGGAATATCAACCTGTTTTAATTCTTTCTTTGGCACGTCCTTTACATAAGCAAAATACCCTTGGCAACCACTGTGAAGCATCCTTTTTACCTAAATAGCCGACACTAACTGTAGTGAGCCGTGCACTCGTTATCCCACGAACTTGAATTCCTGCTCACTGGGGGCTCTAAAAATTACTTCTTTTTTATCGCAATCAATGCTAGCGTAATTAGCTGTCAGCTAGTCCATATCCAATATCACATCGAACCCCTTCATATCTAATACCACGAGATCGGATGATAATACTTTTTCCTGGATGCCTATTGGATAACTTTAAAGTACCCTCCTATACCTCATTACTGATCTAGTTAGCATGGCTACTAACAATTCAACATTTAACAGTTGTGCCTAAACCCCAGATAATCTAACATATCACGAAAACACAAAGAAATTGGTGGCACCTGAATCAACTAAAACAATAGTTGTATAAGGTAAAGCAATAAGAATAACTGTAACAACGTCTTCAGTAGCCTCAGCATCTCCCGGCGTCAACGCATAGACCCTCGCGGAGCTGTGTTCCTCTACTAGCCTTGACGGGGTGCCTGGTAACCTCCCTGGAAAGTTTGTGAACTGGTGCGTAGGTCGACGGTCCCTGACATGGTCGTGCCATATGACTAGGTCTCCCACACCGATAGCAGATGTTCTCTCCCATTCGGTATTCACCTAAATGTCTCCGGCCACATCTAGGGCAGATGGGATAAGTCTATCCACCTTGAGAACCACTGTGTCCCATCATCTACCTCTGGCCTCTACTGTATCAATCTCCTCTCCCAGAGCCGTAGCTAGAACCTTCCTAAAAAGCAGGAGGTGTGAGCCTCTTCCTCTAGCTCGATGCTGCCATATCTCTCTGTTTGCTCTCCTCTGCTACTGTGGCCCAATCTACTAGCTCAGAAAAGTCCTGCACTTTTAGAATTTCCACCTATTTATAGATTTCCCGCCTCAAGCCCCTTTCAAACATCCTCACATTTTTAACCTCATCTAGGACAACATAGGGGGCAAAACATGACAGCTTGATGAACTTCGCCGCATATTGTTGAATGATAATCAAATTCAGAAATTCTACTACCTTAGTCTCTGACAATAGTAGGAAAATATTTGTCAAAAAATACCTTCTGGAACCGGCTCCAGGTCATAACCACCAGTGCAAGTCTCTGCTCGTCCAATAATTTCGTAGCCGTCCACCATCTCTTGGCCTTGCCCGTCAACTTATATGTGGCATAGAGAACTCTCAGCTCATAGGTTCAGTGAAGTACCATCAGTATTTTCACAATCTCCTGCATCTAGTTCTCAGTAATTGCAAGATCAACTACTCCTAAAAATGCTGGAGGATTCATCTTTGTAAACTTCTCTATCGTACACCCTTGGGCTGCAAACGGGCCTCCTTGTTCCATGGAACTCCTTGCAATCTCTACCATAAACTACTGAGCAATGTTGCACAATACAACATCTGAATCCCCACTAGCCATGCTAGAAGGCTCTGCATTATCATTACCACTAGCGTGAGCACTACTGCCTTTAGGGTCCATACTGCAATATTACCAAATTATTTTGAGAATCCGAACCTCATAATTCTATTCTTACATTAATATAACTAATATATCCTCATGCCACCTATTACTAATTTAAGGCCTAGTCCTACCATATGGAAATAGAAACCGACGATAATTTACTATGGTTTTCCTAAAATCATCACCTCAGGAAAAACACAGAAACCACTTTGAAGTTCTCACTTACAAATTGCAAAATAGAATCCTAAATTTTGATCCTAATTTCCCAACATTAACTCATTGAAATCATGTTCTATCCTAATTCCTATCCTTCCCAAAATTCCATCCTATATTCTCATATTGTTTTCCACTATACACTAAAGTCTACAAAACCTAGCAACCTATGCTCTGATACAAAATTGTAACGACCTGAAAATCTATGCCATTTTTTTTTATTAATGCTGTAAAATCATATTACTTTGATAGCCCTGATAAAATTTACAATAACATACGTATGTAGCGGAAAACATAAAATCATAAAACCATAGTTATAATACCAGAATTTCAGTATTATCCCCAAAATATACCTACACATCAGTCCAGAAACATCCACTAGACCTCCTAAGACCTACTCAAAAATACATATCCTTAAAACACTTACTCTATAGACAAGGCAGTATAAACGTTCCCTTTATCCCCGAGCCTTATATGCTCATCTAGTTGGGTCACCTAAAATGTCTTAAATTACTAGGATGAGATAACTTTCAGTAAGACAAAATATGCTATTACCAGTGTGTGGCATCTGAGTTTACATGAATAATATACTATTAAACAACTGAAACTGAGATAGCATGTAAAATAATATACAGTATAACTCACACTTATGTAGCTTAAAATACAACTACCATATCCAATTTTTCTATTTAATTATACTTCTAATAACTATAAATGTATCAATTGTCAATTTGTAAATCTATATATACATATATAACTATGAAAACTTCACTTGATGGTTGAATGTCATGATTTAACCCCTCATGACAGGGTTATGTGGCCCGTTGACGGGACTTAACACTAGTTGGCCTACCAAGATAAGTCAACCGAAACCTCTGTCGTCAGACCGTCTGCCTCAACCCAGACTATCAGGGAGCCTACCTTCTCTCCCAAGGCACGGTCGACTACTCATAAAATTAACACACTATCTAAGATATGTGGTTGTACTCTGATCTGAATAGCTGCGGTACTGTGCTCTAAAATCTGAACTGATCCATTAGGTTCTGATACTATATAATACTAATATATATATATATATATATATATATATATATATATATATATGAAATTAGGAAGAGCTTCCCAAGAAGGGGGTGAATTGGCTTTTAAAACTTTCTTTTTAGTTCTTTTTTTTAAAGTCCTTAACTTCTTTTAATATTTAACTAATTCTTTGACTTGTTTATCTATTTCTTTTTCAATCAAACAAGAACTTGGTTTCTCTTAAACAATCAAAAAGACAACTAATAAAACATTCAATCTTCAACCACACAAATAATTAAACTAGTCAAGCCTCTCAACCACAATGCTCAAACCAACAACTAATTTGATTGCCAAATATAAATTCACTTTAGCACTATTAGATTGATGAAATCATTCAAGATTTAGAACTTTCTAAAATATAAACACAGTTCACTCAATATCGAACTTTATACCATACAATCACAATATATTAATGGTATATGTAACTTTTAGCTTTTGTATTGTCTTCAGCCCTGTAGTAAATGCGAGTTTGAACAAAGCCCTATGTATATATGAAAATTTCTTCTTCAATATAAAGTCTAATTACTCTTTCTAAAGTTTAGAATTCAAATAAACTCTTAAGCTAATTTATCTTTGGGGTGTTTAGCCAAGTAACGTACTCCGGTATGATTTCCGTAAAGAATGGTTCAACCAACGTACTCCCTTTCGGTTTCCACAACCCAAATCAAAATCAAACTTTAAGGTTTACTTGATTTTCAAATATACATAGTGTATATGATTTTCAAATTCAAATCATCCACGCAATTTAAATAAGTACTGAAAATAAAGAATAAGGAAAGAGAGAATGAGATGAAGATTTTTACAAGGCTCGGCTTATACCCAGCCTACAGCCTCGCCTTTGGCAAACCACTAAAGGATTACTAAATCTATTCCTTTAACGAGCAGAACAATACCTTTACAACACTCATTGGTTAAGGTTAGAGCCCGCCTTCTCCAAACAATATCCCCTCGTCCGGTCACTCCTTAACTAGGCCAGAGCTTGCCTCTCTAAGCAATATCCCCTTGCTTAGTCAACGATTCAAACAACCCTTGGATTCGTCAATCTAAAAAAAATAATTCAAATAGATGCGTACAAATAATGCTCACACAAAGAGCTGATTAGTATAATTTACAAACTAATATACTTCAAATTCAAAATATCAAAAGAATGAAGTAAGAAGCTATATGTAAGCATCATCGGATTACTTCCTTTTTATAAGGATTAAGAACAAAAATCGGATGCTTTAGAGAAGTTGTAAAAGCTCAGAGATTTCTCAGAAATTTCGCAGCAATTCAAAGCTTTAAAAACAAATAACAAGGAGCTTTGAGTGAAAGAGATCTTGAAGGAATTTTCAATGCTTGGTATATCTTGATTCTCATAAACCATGTATATATAGGCTTCAAAAACATTATTCGTGCTCCCCAAGTTTACTTGGAGTGCCCTCTAATATTCCAAAAATATTAGCGCGCAAGTCAATCAAATTTGAAAAAGAGAAGTTTAAAAAATCTGCCCGTTGCTGTACTTCGGTTGCCTAAAGTGCAACCTTAGTAACTTGAGGTACGTTCAGGAGCTTGAAGACACAGGGTCAGGCGCCTGAAGGTACCCTGCTTGTTTGATTTTCTTCTACAAAAATCATCGATTGCCTGAGGATATAACCTCAGTAGCCTGGGCAGTACACGACCACTTTCCTTTTTTTTTTTTTCTTTTTTTTTTCAAAGACATTTGGTTTCTTTGCTTTCTTATTTTTGAAAAACATTTTCTGGGGCCGCTAATGAGCTTCATTTCATTCATAATGACATTTTTAACTTTGAAGTACTTACATGAAGATTTCCTAACAATATAAACATTTCTTGTTCTTTGAAACTTCATGATCATCTTGAAGCTTTAGGTTCATTTCATCTTCAGATGTCTTCGTGCTTCCCGGTTTGATCACTTCTTGACACACCATACACCTTTAAGCTTGATAGTGATCTTTTGAAGCTTTGTTGAGTTTGGCTTTTTCAAACATCATTGTTTAAACACATAATGTCATTAACCTTTTCTTCATTTGTTATCATCAAAACACGAGGTGAAAGCCTTATTAGGCTAACAATATATTTCTATTTTACCATGATTCTGTTTCAATAGTAATAACCATAACACTGTAAAAGCTTAATTGAATAAACTATAATATCTGATTTGAATAAGCTGAGATATCTGATCATTATGGTTCTATAATCTGTATATCATAGTATTTTGAAAATGCTGTAAAATATCTTACTATGAGTATTCTGTAATTCATGATTCTGTAAAACATCTCTCTATATATATACATATGCTGAAAATCATGACACTCTGAAAACTGTATATATTTTGTACTGAACTAATATTAACTCAAGCCACACAATTAAATAAATAAAACCCATGTGCTGTAATATGTAAAACTGTTAAATTTGTACTCTGAAAATCCCTATACATATACTATATATTTTATTGTCAAAAAGTTCTATTTTAGCTGGCATAACATATTTCCCTTAACTGGCTAACTAAACTCATCTAGCGGCCCCTAACTCACGCCCACAACGTTCATAATTTTAAACCCTGAAATTATACACATATATCTCCCTGTCAATTGACTGCATATCCAAAATAATTGTCATACTCACATTTTCTAAACTATAAACTATTTATCATTTTACCTAGGTTCCTAAGAAAACACCCACTAGGGTCCTTAGCTTGCCTGCGGTATACGCACCAAATCCCGTATTTTACAAAATCCTAATTTCTCAGTTCTACCCCAGAATTACATTCACATATAAACTTATACCCTCAATAATTAAATAAACCACTATAAACACCCAAATAACACCCTTACCTCGGTTTTGGGTTGGTGCCCAGGAACCCCAAATTGAAATTTCGCTCTGCCTAGGTTGCAGAGAATCTTGTCAGGAACTTCATGGTGGTTCTTGATCGACGAAATGGAGTTTAATGAAGCAAGAATCATAGAGA
Source organism: Malania oleifera (assembly GCF_029873635.1). NCBI lineage: Eukaryota > Viridiplantae > Streptophyta > Magnoliopsida > Santalales > Ximeniaceae > Malania > Malania oleifera. Next base: position 23,174,954 of record NC_080425.1, on the reverse strand, counting down.
TAAGGGGAGGGGGTCATGGGCTTGAGAGAGGAGAGAGAGTGTATATGTTTCGATTTTAATTTTACAAGTGGCTTGTGGGATTTATACATTCAGCACTGCCAGAGAAAATCATCGCCGGTTTTCTCTATCTCATAGAAAACCATCGCACTGCCCAGAAGTTACCGTTTACCTATTACCCGACCGCGGTAATTTGCGAAAACTGTAGCCGATTTTCTTTCCCTTCAGAAAACCATCCCCAATTTTCTCTTGCCTTTGCCAAAAATCCATTTTCCTTATTTTATTTATTATTATATTTTGGAGTCACTACAGTTCTAGTGAATTTGTGTTGTGAGGTAACTTATAAGAGTTATTTGCAGTATTATCTGCTGTGTGATGAGGTATTGTGTTAAGGGGAAGCAGCGGCAAAGGCAAGGATAGTGTTGTATCCTGAAGTGGCAGTGGAGAACATAACCATAGGGTTGTGTGAGAGTGTAAAGATGTCCCTGCAAAAGGGTGAGTGTCAATATATGGTAACTAGGTTTCGAAAATACTGATTTCCTATGGTGTTGTTGTTATGTAGGGGTTGTTTGTAGGTTTGTAAAGAAAAACTAATTCATCAAAGACAACATGCAGAGAGATAAATAAAAAAAAAAATTTTTTGGTGGATGGAAACATTTATATGCCTTGTGTTTCTCACTATAACCAACAAAGATGCAAAGGAGTGTTTTAGGGTCAAACTTGTGGTATCGTGTATCCAAAGTGTAGGGAAAACATTTAGACCCAAAGGTTCGAAGTGAGGAGTAGGCTGGATGAGTTCCATGCAATGCAAAATATGGGGTTTCAAAGTTGAGAGCTGATGTGGGCAGTTGATTCATGAGATAAACTGCTGTAGTGAAAGCTTGTACCCATAAAAATAATGGAACACCACAATGAAACAACATAGTCATACCTAGTTCTCTTATAGTCCTATGACGTATTCCAACCATACCAGTTTACTCGGGAGTATGTGGAGCTAATATTTGATGCACAATACTAGTTGAAAAGAAGTGAGTTGACATTTTTGAATTGATGAATTCACCACCTCCATCTGAATGAAAAAAATTAATTTTGTTGTTGAATTGTCTAGCAACATACTTTTCAAAAGATGTATACATTGAAGAAAGCCGATTTTTGTCATAAAGGAATTAGCCATGTGTACTTAGTGACGTCATCAACCAAACATGTAGAAACCTAAATCCAGAAAATAAAAGAAATAAATAAGAAAGGAAGAAAAGGGAATTTAAAAAGGGCAAAGCAATAGGGTTCATCGATGAATTTCATGTTTTCGTCAACGAACACCCTTTTGTGTTTCGTCGACAAAGTTCAGATGTTGTCAACAAAGAAATCTCGAACGACAAGAAATTTTAGGCTTTAGGTTCATCAACGAATCCCTTCTTTCGTTGATGAACACCTTTTTGCAATTCATAAATAAAGGCTCTATTTCGTTGACGAATGTGACCAAGTCAACGGCCTATAAATTGATTTTAAAGTTACTTCTTCATTAAGCATTCATATATTTCTCTCTCTCTCTCTCTCTCTCTCTCTCTCTCTCTCTCTCTCTCTCTAACCAACACCCCACCCCTTCTCTCGACGATATCTCATCATTCATCGCCCTAATCAACGATCGGAAGTAACCATGATAATCTAGGGGAGTTTCTCTACAGGTCTAGAGGAGTGGATTTTTGAACGGGGCCTTTCCAGGCACCACCCCAAAGTTGAGGTAAAGGTAGAAATGGGCTATCTGTTTGGCATGTAATTAGTTATATGGGGGGTATGGGCTTGGGGATGTTTAACAGTTACTAATTTGGGTTTTGAGCTAATTAAACTTGGGAAATATGTTTTCATGGTTTTGGGCCTGTATCACCATAGGGTGGGCTATAGGAGCATTGTAGGAACTCTCTCAATAAATAGGTAAGGGGATTAAGTTAATTCGGGATTTTACTAAAAAAGAACTGATTGAAATGCTATATATGTATATTTATGTTTTCAGTTGTTATTTCGAAAACCAATAATTCAAAATGGACTTTTCAAACCTAGGATATATGATATGATATTTTTAGTAAAAATGAATAGTGAAAAGTTTGGTTTGAAGACATTAAAGGGATATATCGTATAATGAAATTTTGTGGTAGATGAATAATATTTTGAGGTTATTGTATAACCAAGTTTTTGAATACGGGGACTTTTTATTAAAAATACAGGGATTTGATATAGCGGCCATGAGCTGAGTTTTATATGATGATTGAGGGCCGAGATTCTATATATGATAGGTTTTATACGAAATGAGTTTGAAATACAATTTTAATTACTTAAAGTGCATGATATGCTTTAGGAACCATGAGGACCAGTTATGTTATGAGGACAGTACCGTTGCTAGAGATTCAGTAGTTGACCATGTGTGCCGACACTATTTTGGATAGAAATGTAGAATGGTTTTAGCCGATTAGGCTCAGTAGAGGGTGTACCTTCCCTGGAAGTCCAGACTAGGAAGTGGTAAGACAATCAGACCCACAAGTGAGTTGCAGATGCCTGTAGGTGTATTAGCAGACGTATGATTTGACTTAGTTTGGGTTGATCCCCCAGGGCTAAGTCCAGCCTTTGAGTCGCATAACCTATATTCATGGAGGAAGTAAATGGTGTTTAGTCCCAGGGAGTGTCTTTTATGCATATCTATTTATTTATGTAAATAATGTTACAATTAATGAATTGTTTATACTATGGAAACGAGACGAATATTTTCAACTGTATAAAGTGAGTACAATGTAAAATAGCTATTTTTGGTTAAATGAAGGATAAATGTTTTTTGTAAACACTAAATGCACGTTGACCACACACTTTTGTTAACTTAACATGCCTTACTAAGAAGTGTCTCACTCTAATATACAAATCATCTTTTCAGGATATACTAGGGATCATGCATAGTAGACTAGAGGGGCTGAGTTAGAAGTATAGTATATGTACGTGGAATGTATGGATTGAGTTATTTTTGTTTGTACTGTATTAATGGGTTATAATATGGATAATTGGAGACTATTGCGTATAAAGGTATTTTAGAACTCTAGTAATGGACTTTAGAGGATGTTTTATTTACTTCTGTTGCATTTATATAATGAATATGGTATTATGTACACAAGCGTCACTAAAGTAGCACCTCGGGCTGCCCACGTGACGGGTCGAGCCATTACAGGTGGTATCAGAGCCCAAGTTTGCTAGGTTATGCAGACTTTGACAGTTGGTAATTACCAGAATATAGGTTGAGATAAGTTAAGGAAAGGAATGGGTAGGTTAGGTTGGGCTTTAGTCTGGAAGCTTAGGGACGGTGATCTGTTGATAGTCTTATGTTTTTTTCCTAGAATGACGATTTTAGGAAAACCAAGGTAAATCCATCGATGATTTCGTTTATGGGATAAGAGACTGGAGCTTGAAAATTTAGGTTGGGATGTTAGGACAGATGAGTATGTGCGTAGTGTCAGTGCTATGGTTAGAGGTCGATACCTTGATGACTTTGTAACAAAATTGGGTAAATGACCTCTTTAACTGCAAACTCATATGTTTTATTATTAGTCATTCCATACTTGCATCAACCATGATAAATGTATAATTTTTTAGTCGGTTTCTATCCTATCTTCAAGATGGATTCTAGGGGAAAGGATATCATGGTTGGAGGGGATAATCATGTGGATATCTCTAGTGAGGATGATGTCGATGCCTCGGAAGTGCTAAGAAGTATAGCATGACAAGTTAGGAAGGAGGATCAAAGAGACTCTAGAGAGCAAGATCTGCTATCGGCTGATAGGGGCTACACATTCCAGCAGTTCACCTAGGCGAATCTGCCGACATTTTCAGAAGAAGTGAACCCACTATAGCTAAAGATTGGGTTCAGAAGATTGAGGAGCTGCTGAATGTGCTGGAGTGCACGGAAGAACAGAAGGTGCGATTTTCCACCTTTAAAATAGTGGGGGAAGCAAAGAGGTGGTAAAGATCGGCAAAACTAGTGGAGGATCAGCGCCCAAGACATGTATTTATTACTTGGAGCCGTTTTAGGGAGGTTTTCATTGACAGATACTCCCTTGTTGCCACTCAAGAGACCAAGGTAGAGGAGTTCCTGCATCTGACCCAGGGACCTATGATTGTGCAGTAGTATATGGCCAGGTTTGTGGAGCTATCCCGTTTCACTCCGCACATGGTCCTAGATGAGCTAAAGAAGGCTCAGATGTTTGAGAGAGGTTTGAGGTAGGGTGTACGCACACTGGTGGTGGCATTTGACTCATATTTTCTCTAATATGGAGGATAGAACCATGGCATTCGAGGCTAGTATTCAGGAGGGGAGAGAGCAGCAAACAAGAAGAAGAGGCCTTTGCCTCAGGGGTTTTAGTCTAGCACTAGTTAGAGTTCATGAAGCTGGCCTAGTAATTTTACGGGCCAGCGACAGGAGATGCGATCTAGAGTCCTTTAGAAAAATTCTCAGCGTTCTACTTGTCCTAGATGCCACAAGAGGCATTTAGGCGAGTGTAAGGCTAGACCAGCTGGCTGTTACTAGTGCGATGGAGCAGGACATTTGTCGCGGGATTGTCACACGACATTAAATTATGCACCTATATAGAACCAGTATGGGGGAGGTAACCAGGCACCCCAAGGTGGTCACCGATGGGGCACCACTTAGGCACGGGTGTATTCTATGACTCCGAGTGATGCCAAGCATGCAGTAGATGTGGTTACAGGTAAAATATATGTGCTTTTAAGTAAAGCGGTTATGATTTTTTATTCAGTTTTGTGTTTCAAGGATTTATTAAATTGTGCAGGGTAGAGACGCAACTGTTAGATGTCGAGTTAGTTGTAGTCACACTGACATGGTTAATGGTGGTGTGTAATAAAGTGATTAGAGTCTACCAATGGAGATTTAGGGGAGAAGGTTGCCTGCTAGTCTAATCATATTTAATATGCATGGATTTGAAATTATTTTGGGGATGGATTGGCTAGCATCCAACTTTGTGAACATAGACAGCCATAGGAAGAAAGTGGTGTTCAGACCTCCTGGAAAACATAAGTTTCAATTTGTTGGGTCGTGTGTGCGCTCTGCACCACAAACCCTTTCACCAATTTAGGTAAGGAGATTACTTCTAGAGGCTTGCAAGAGGATTACTTCAGATGTGTTTCTCGATGACTTACCAGGATTGCCTCCGGATCGTGAGGTGGAATTCGCCTTTGAGTTAACTCCAGGGACGGTGCCAATTTCCAAGGCTCCATACTGAATGGCTCTGGGTAAAGTAAAAGAGCTAAAGGAGCAGTTACATGAACTTATGGACAAAGGTTTTATCAGATCGAGCATATCACCCTGGGGAGTGTTTGTGTTGTTCCTAAAGAAAAAATATCGATTGATGAGGATGTGCATCGATTACAGAGAGATTAATAAGGTGACAATGAAGAACAAGCAGCCGTTAATAGCTAAAGGGCACTTAGGTTTTCTCTAAGATTGATCTACGATCTGAGTATCATCAGTTGAAAGTAAAATCAGAGGATGTATCAAAGATAGCTTTTCGAACCCGATATAACCATTATGAATTTTTGGTTATGCCATTCGATTTGACGAATGCACCTGCAGCATTTATGGACCTAATGAACAGGGTGTTCTACGAGTACTTAGATTAGTTCGTGGTGGTTTTCATCGATGACATCCTGGTTTATTCGAGGAGTCCTGCAAAGCATGAAGCTCATTTGAGGCTGGTACTTTAGGTACTCAGAGAGAAGAGGTTATTAGCTAAATTCAATAAATGCAAGTACTAGTTGGAACAAGTGGCATTTCTGGGACATGTAGCATCTAGGGAAGGAATTTTAGTGCACTTAAGCAAAGTAGATGTGGTAGTTGATTAGGTGAGACTGAAGAGCGTGCATGAGATTAGAAATTTCTTGGGTCTGGCAGAGTACTATCACCGATTCATCGAGGGTTTCTCCAGACTGTCAGGTCCTTCGACACACCTTATGAGAAAGAACAGCAGGTTTGAGTGGACTAGTGAGTGTGAGTAGAGCTTCTAAGAATTGAAGCAACGATTAGTCACAGCCCTAGTGTTGACCATTCCATCAAGGGATGGTGGTTTTGTGATTTACAGTGACCCATCTAAAAAATGACTCAGGTGTGTCTTCATGCAATGGGGAAAGGTTATCACGTATGCTTTTTTCCAACTCAAGAAGTACGAGAAGAACTATACTATGCACGACTTGGAGCTGGCAGTAGTGGTATATGCATTAAAGATCTAGAGGCATTACCTATACGGTGAAAAGTGTGAGATCTTCACTGATCATAAGAGTCTTAAGTACTTTTTCACTCAGAAGGAGTTGAGTATGTGGCAACGCAGGTGGCTTGAGTTGATTAAGGACTATGATTGTACCATTAGTTACTACCCAAGAAAGGCTAATGTGGCAGCTGATGCTTTAAGTTGGAAGTTCATAGGTGCGTCAGTTTCAGTGGTTGTGGCGCAACATTAGATCATAATGGGCCTGTATAGGTTGGGTGTAGAGTTAGTGGATGGAGATCCACATGCAATCATGGTTATTTTGATAATTCAACCAACCTTACCGGATAAAATTAAAGCCGTTTAGACAAAAGATGCAGAGTTCATGAAAATTGTGGAGAAATTATAGAGTGAGTAGCAACCAGACTTCAATGTTTTTTAAGATGAAGTTCTCAGATTTCATGCCAAATTGTGTGAGTCTAATGACGTAGAGATTAAAAATAAGATTCCGGAGGAGGCTTATCGCTCTCTCTCTCTCTCTCTCTCTCTCTCTCTCTCTCTCTCTCTCTCTCTCTCTCTCTCTCTCTCTCTCTCTCTATACTGTTCATCCGGGAAGTATAAAGATGTATAGAGATCTGCGAGGATCCTTCTAGTGGAGCAACATGAAGAGGGAGATTTCCAGATTCGTGGAACAATGTCTGACAAGCCAGCAGGTAAAAACAGAGCATCAGATGCCAGCAGGACCACTTCAACCACTTGGCATCCCTAAGTGGAAGTGTGAGCATTTCTCGATGGACTTCGTGTCAGGATTGCCCTCGGTGCCGCATAGGAAGAATGCTATCTAGGTTATTGTAGATCGATAGATGAAGACTGCGCACTTCATTCTTATCAGAGTTAGTTATTCTATGAATAGGTTGGCAGAGCTTTATGTGTAGAAGATTGTGCGACTTCATAGCATCCTGATTTCCATTGTTTCAAATCAAGATCCATGGTTCACCTCTCTATTCTGTAAGAGTTTGTAGGACACCTTGAGATCTCAACGCACTTTCAGTATCGCGTTTCACTCGCAGACAGATGGGTAGTCTGAGAGGACCATTCAAATTCTATAGGATATGCTTCAGGCGTGTGTGCTAGATTTTGGGGATAGTTGCATCTGGTACCTACCGCTCGTTGAGTTTACGTATAATAATAGTTATCAGGCTAGTATCGAGATAACACCATATGAGACTTTGTATGGTCGCTGGTGTCGATCTCTGTTGTACTGAGACGAGGTAGTTGAGCAGCATATTTTAGGGCCAAAATTAGTTCAACAGACCTCTACAAAGGTTGAGCTTATCAGGGAGAGGATTAAAGGAGCTCAAAGTTGGCAGAAGAGTTATGCAGATACTCACCAACGAGAGCTAGAGTTCGAGATCGGTAATATGATATTTTTTAGGATTGTTCCGATGAAAGGGGTGATGAGGTTTGGGAAGAAAGGCTAGTTGAGTCCTACGTGCATTAGGTCATTCGAGATCTTGGAAAGGATTGGTCCAGTTGCCTATCAAGTGGAATTACCCCCAGCGTTGTCTAGGATTCATAATGTTTTTCATGTATCAGTACTGAGGAAGTACGTTCCAGATCCTTCGCATGTGATAAGTTATAAGCCTTTGGAGATCAAGGATATTCTGGCATATAAGGAGGTACCGGCTCAAAATCTAGATCAAAAAATATAGGAACTGCATACTAAGGATATACCATTAGTGAAGGTGTTGTGGTGTAGTCACGCAGTAGAGGAGACTTCTTAGGAGTTAGAAACAAAAATACGACAGAAACACCCACATCTTTTCAGAGAGTTTCAGCACTAGATAGGTAAGTGTTAGTTTTATTTGTAGGTCAGGTAAGGTGGGATTATTTAGTTTGTTAGTTGTTTATGATTCCGTATATGAATGGTATTTGGGAGAGTTTGGTATGATATTGTAATCTCCCAAGACATTGTGTATAATCACGGTATTCCTCCGCCATAAGTGAGGGTATCAAATAAACTTGGGACAGGGTCGCTATGTGGGTGGCTACTGACTCTTCGGTAGATATGGATTGTGAGATAAGGATGTGATAGGTATTAGTTAGAAAATTTTGAGGACGAAATTTTTATAAGTTTGGGAAATTGTAGAAACTCGGACCTAGAAAATAAAATAAATAAATAAGAAAGGAAGAAAAGGGATTTAAAAAGGGCAAAGCAGTAGGGTTCATCGATGAATTGCTTGTTTTTGTTGATGAATGCCCTTCTGTGTTTTGTTGATGAAGTTCAGACGTCGTCGACGAAGAAATCCCGAACAACAGAAAATTTCATGCTTCAAGTTCGTCGATGTACCCCTTCTTTTGTTGATGAACATCCTTCTACAATTCGTCAATGAAGGCTCTATTTCGTTGACCAATGTGATTGGGTCAATTACCTATAAATTGATTTTGAAGTTACTTCTTCATTAAGAAATCATAAATTTCTCTCTCTTTCTCTCTCTCTCTCTAACTTGCGCCCACACCTTCTCTCTATGATATCATGCCATTCGTCACCCTAATCAACGATTGGAAGTTACCACGAGGATCTAGGGGAGTTTCTCTACAAGTTTAACAGAGTGGATTTTTGAACGAGGCCTTTGTAAGCATCACCCCAAAGTTGAGGTAAGGGTAGAAATGGGCTATCTGTTTGGCATGTAATTAGTTATACAGGGTGTACGGGCCTGGGGATGTTTAATAGTTGCTAATCTAGGTTTTGAGTTGATTAAACCAAGGAAATATTTTTTCAAGGTTTTGGGCTCATATCGCCATAGGGTGGGCTATAAGAGTGTTGTAGGAACTCTTTCAGTAAACAAGTAAGGGGATTAAGTTAAGTCAGGATTTTACTAAAATAGAATGATTGAAATGCTATATATGTATATTTATGTTTTCAATTGTTATTTCGAAAACCAACGGTTCAAAATGGACTTTTCAAAGCAAGGATATATGATATGGTATTAAGAGTAAAAATGAACGGTGGAAAGTTTGGTTTGACAATATAAAAGGGATATGCTGTATACTGAAATTGTGTGGCTAATGAATAATATTTTGAGATTATTGTATAACCGAGTTTGTGAATGTTTGTGAAATAGTGGAACTGTTTGTGAAAAATATAGCGATTTAATCTAGCACCTATGAGCCGAGTTTTATATGATGGCTGAGGTCCGAGATTTGGTATTGCGGCTATGAGCCAAGTTTTATATGACTACTGAGGGTTGGGACTATATATATGACAGGTTTTATACGAAATGAGTTTGAAATACAATTTTTATTACTTAAATTGCATGATATGCTTTAGGAATCCTGAGGACTAATTATGGTATGAGCACGGTACTGTTGCTAGAGATTAAGTAGTTGACCATGTGCACCCACACTGTTCTGGATAGAAGTGTAGGGTGGTTTTAGCCGATTAGCCTCAGTAGAGGGTGTACCTTCCCTAGAAGTTCGGACCAGGAAGTAGTAAGGCAATCGGACCCGCAAGCGAGTTGCGGATGCCTGCAGGTGTATTAGCAGATGTATGGTTTGACTTAGTCTGGGTTGATCCCCCAGGGTTAAGTCCGGCCTTTGGGCCACACAACCCATATCCATGGGCGAAGTAAATGGTGTTTAGTCCTAGGGAGTGTCTTTTATGCATATCTATAGATTTATGTAAATGATGTTACTATTTAATGAACTATTTATACTACGGAAACGAAATGAGTATTTTCAACTATATAATGTGAGTACAATGTAAGATAGTTATTTTCGGTTAAATGAAGGATGAATTTTTTTTCTATAAACACTAAATGCATGTTGACCACACACTGATGTTAACTTAGTCTACCTTATGGAGAAGTGTCTCACCCTAATATACAAAGCATCTTTTCAGGATATACTAGGGATCATGCATAGCAGACTAGAGGGGCTGAGTTAGAAGTATAGTATGTGTTCATAGGATGTATGGATTGAGTTGTTTTTGTTTGTACTATTTTAATGGGTTGGATAATTGGAGACTATTGTGTATAAAGGTAGTTAAGAACTTTGGTAATGGACTTAGAGAATGTTTTATTTACTTTCGCTGCGTTTATATAATGAATATGGTATCTAGTACGTAGACGTCACTAAAGTAGCACCCCGAGCCCATGTGGTGGGTCAAGGCGTTACAAAACAAGCATAGTATCTGAGTTTTGCAATGGAAGAAACGAGAGCGGTCCCCACAAATGACAATGATTTTTTTTCAAAACTACTAGTACTTTAGTGTTTTGAACGAGAAAAAGGTAAATAACTAAACTTTCCTCGTTGACAACTATCACAAAGGTTTTGAGATTTTGATGTCCTTACAATTTCAATTAGTTCCTTATTTTTTAGCGATTGTGAGCTAACGACTTGGGGTGGGTGAGGCATTGATGCCAAACTTTTGCAGTGCCAGATTTGAATCGATTAGAGAAATATAGTTCTAGCAAAGTAGGTAAGACATATAGATCACCCTTACGTTTCCCTGTTATCATTACTTGTCTTGTTTCACATTTCTTAACACAAAAATCAACATTAGAAAATTCATAATCATAGGAAATTGAGCAGTTAGTTGACTTATAGAGAGTAAATTCTTTGTTAGGTTTGGAACTAATAACATGTCATTTAGAGGTAAGGTTGAATTTTTTTTTTGCTTTGTATAAGAGTTTCCAATTCCAATAATTTGCATGGAAGATCCATCTCCAATTAGCACTAAGTCAAAACGAATATTTTTGAATATTAGTTAACATACCTAGCTTACCTATCATGTGATTAGAGGCCTTGGTACTTGAAGTCCATTCCTTGGTTGAAATGGTAGTGTCCAGTGTTAACGTCGCAAGTGCTTCTGGAATTTCATCTTGAAAAGCTGGTTTTTTTTTTACCCACCAACATATCTTAGCAATGTGGCCCATCATGCCACAATATTGACACTGCTTCTCATGGTATTTGTCCTTTTCAATGGGTGTCATGCGGCGCTCACCTGGAGATGGAGAACAGGGCTGTGTATTTGCAAGTTAGGGATTATTTGTGTGGATTTGACTTGAGTACCCATTTTTTTGTGCCTAGAATCCACGTCCTGTTGACGTGAAGTTTTGTGTTCGTTTATGATAGCCTGATGAGTTTGGCTATGGACGTTGCTATTGTTTTCCATAAAATGCCACTTGATGGGTGAGTGATGAAGCTTGGACATCGGTGTGGCTGAAGAATCAATTTTGCCTTTGATCGAAGTTTTGGAGTTGAGAAGTTTATAGTAAGACGGCCTTGGGGCCTTCGACATAGTTGTTGTGAAGATTTCATATTGCGGACCAAGGCTAGTGAGAAGGCAAAATACCTTTTCTTGGTCTGTAATGGGCTTCCTGATTGTTGCTAGATTGTCATAGAGACCTTTGAAGTTGCAAATATGTTCTGTCATTGTTGTGTGATCTTCTTTCCAAAGGCATGTGATCTATTGACTCAAAGTAAATTCATGCTCTTGTCATTCTTAAGCATATGCATTCTTGAGGTGCTCCCACACTGCATGAGCTGTGTCGAGGCTAACGACGAGTCTGATAGTTTCCTCAGAGAGAGCCCCAATGATCCACCATCTAAGGAGATGGTCAAACTTTCGCCATACTACGAAAGCATCTGTTAACTGAGGAATGGTGTTGTCTGCATTGGTTGGGTTTGGTATGTTGTATTTGTTGGGAATAGGATCTTCATTTTTAGATGCCCCACTAATTCTTGGCTCTCGGCAAGAGGCAATGCTTACTCACACCATAAAGGATAGTTATCTGGGGTAAGCATGAGAGTGATGAAATTGCCAACATTAAGAGACAGTGTAGCTATGGTGAAAAGAAGGAAAAAAAAAAAACAGAAGATAAGAAGAAGGTGTGCGGGTAATGTAGGAGTTGTGATTTTATTTTATTTTTCCTAACGTTCATGCTGCTCTGATACCATAAATAAATAATGAGAAGAAGAAATAATGATATTATTATTACAATGACTGAAACGTGAAAACTAGGATACATAAGGAGGATACTAGCTGGGGTATTTAAATAAGTTTACAAGTTATAGTTAAAAATCAAGGAGATATCATAAATCCCATGAAATATGAGATATTCAAAGATTTTATTAGGAGTCCATAAAATCTGCGTTGTTGACATATATGCTCATTTGATTTTTTTTTTGAATTAATAGGCTCTGATTTGTTAGCATGTATCCTCAGACAATTGAATTTGGTTCTTTGACACTCCTTAGACTTTATTGTGATGATTTTCCTTGTGATGAAATTGTTGATGGCTTCCTTTTGAATTAGCTACTGCTTGAAACTGTTGAAGTAATAGGCGATGATATTACTTTGGTATGAGCATAAATTGTCAATGGTTTCAACAAACCGTTGACAGTTTCCTCTTGAGTCTGTTTCTGTTAGAAACCATCAACAACATCACTTTTATTGAGTATGCCAAACTGTTAGGGGTATTTCATTTGAATGGGATAGAATAAAAAGGGCCATTCTTCAATTCAGGCACATTTATTCAGGCAAAGGAGTTACGCCCGGACACTCATTGGAGTGATCTTGAACTGCTTCATCATGGTTCAACTTGGTTCTTTCTTGATATTCAATTTCCCCACCATTCCCACAAATGCCAATGAAAAGGGATTGTGAAAATGTAAGTGGGAAATATATTAAAGGCCAATGCATTCCGTTTAATAGTTTGCATGTCTAGAGTAAAATGAATTTTTGTTGGCCTTTTTTTGAGGGCATAAAGGTAGAGACTCAAAAATTATAATTATTAAATCATAGAGAGAAGGAAAATTTTAAAGCAGGGTTCGTTGACGAACGCCCTAGTTTCGTCAACGAACTCCCTATGGGATTCATGGACGAAGTTCAGTATTTCATTGACAAAGAGATACTGAGGGGGGGGGGGATAATTCAGACCCATTGGTTCTTAACGAGTTCTTTACCTTTGTCAACAAACTCCTTTCTTTGGTTCGTCGACGAGTACACATGGCTCGTTGACGAAGCCACATGTAAAGCCACCTATAAGTATGTGGAAATCGGGTTTTCAGCGAAGGATTCAGCCTCTCTCTCATTTTCTCTCTCTAAAAATGGATTCTCTAACTTCTCTATAAGATTCTGGCTCCATTTCTCCCCAGTTTGACGGTCAGAAGTTACCACAATTATCTTGGGGAGATTCTCTACAACTTAGCAGGAGCAAAATTTTAGTTTGAGAAGTTCAGGCACCATCCCAATATCAGGGTAAGTAGGACATTTTAGGGTTTTCATAGTTATCAGACCTTTCTTGACCCAGATTTTGTATAAGATGTTGATATACTAGTGTTTGGGATGATTAAACTAGGGTGTTATGATTTCAAGGTTTAGGTTTCCAAACACCGCAGGCATGGGTTAAGGATCCCAGCGGGTGTTATCTTAGGAATACAGATAAAATGATAAATAGTTTATAGTTTAGAAATGTGAGTATGATAATTATTCTAGATATTCAGTTGATTGACAGAGGAAAAAATATATATATATATATATATATATATTTGTGTGTGTGTGTGTGTGTGTGTGTGTGTGTGTGTGTGTGTTTGTCTGTGTGTGTGAGTGTGTGTAATTTCAGGCCATTGAAATTATGAACGCTGCAAGCGTGAAACAAGGAAATGATAAACAATTCTCAGAAAGTCCGATAAAAGAAATATGCTATGCTAGTAAATTTTGAAATTTTCTCAGTATATTATAGTATTTGATTATGTGAGTTCTATTTATTAATTGTGTGACTTGAGTCAATATTTGTTCAGTACAATATTTATGCACAAAAATATGTTTTACCAGATTTATAGAATTATGATTTACAGTATATACACAGACAGATATTTTACAGTATTCACAGAATACCATGATTCCTAGAATTACAAAACCATAACACTCAGATATTACAGTTTAATTAGTTTAGATATTACAAATCATACAGATCAGATATTACAAATATTTTAGCTCAAATAATACAATTTATTCAGATTGGTTTTACAGTGTTATGGTTATACAGAATCATGACGAAACAGTAAGATATATATATATATAATATTATACAGTATCAAACCCTAATGAATCATATCAGTTATCAGAGCACGACACCATAGCTATTTCAGTTTATAGTGCAACCATACATCTCAAATAGAATATGGAACTGTTGTTTGTGCCACAGGTAGTGTGTAGTGCTCCCTGGCGTCCAGACCAGGTGGAGTGGGCCTTTCGTGCTATAGGCTTGTTTATGCATACAGTTAGATTAGCACTGGTAGGCCAACCAGTGTTTAGTCCCGCCTACGAGCCGCACAACCAGTCATGAGGGGTTAAATCATGACATACAATTTTCCAAGGAAGTTTTCCCAGTTATTTATATGTATATAGATTTACAGAATAACAGCAGATATATTATAATACTAGAAGTATGAATAAATAGAAAACTCAAATATTACAATTATATTTTAAGCCACATAGGTGAGAGTTATTGCATATTATTTTATATGCTATCCCAGTTTTAGTTATTTATTAGTATATTATTCATGTAAACTCAATTGTCACACACTGGTAATAGTATATTTCGTCTTACTAAGAGTTGTCTCATCCCAGTAATTTAACATATTTAAGGTGATCCAGCTTGATGAACAAATCATGCTCGGAGATAGAGGGGATAATTATACTACTTTGTCAAAAGGGTAAGTGGTTTTGGGGAGATGTATTTATCAGTAGCTTATAGGAGATCTGGTGGGGGATTGTTGGAAATATGTGTATGTATTAATGTTTTGAGAAGGGGTTAAATTCTGGTATTGTAAATATGGGTGTATGACTTTATGTTTTCTACTGCATAAGAATTTTATCTTGTGAATAGGAATTTCCTCAGTGCCCACGTGAGGCCTAAGGCCTGAGATGTTATAATACATAATACAGGCGTATCAGAGTAATTTTAATATATATATATATATATATATATATATAATGGTATGATTTTTGAGGTCGTTACAATAAAGGAAAGGGAGAAATGGAATTACGAGTTCCAAGGTATCTTTGCGTCCCCAAGGTAAACCATTAAGTCAATGTTCAGTCTCTGAAGGAATAAGCTCTCTCTCTCTCTCTCTCTCTCTCTCTCTCTCTCTCTCTCTCTCTCTCTCCTCTCAATCTCTCTCTCTCTCTCTCTCTCTCTCTCTTAGGAAAGAATAATTGTTTCTTGATCATTGCCTCAATTAGATCAATTTTCGATGAAATTTAGGAGGTGGTGCAATTTGAAATGTTCAATAAATGAAAGAGCCATAAGAACTATGCCTATGAGTGCTCATTGACCTTTTAAAGTTTATCTTGAAAGCAATATCTTTTTAAAAAAATTATTATTTTTTTATTTTTTAATTCAATAAAATCATTTTTTTCTTTGCTATTGAAACATATAGTCAAGCACACTGAAACCTATGCTCCTCTATGGAAAAATTCATTTGTATGGGCTATAGGTCCAACCAAGAATACAAAACCGAAGTTGAGTTGGCCTAGCCTTGATGGCCTTCAAATACTACTCAAGGTTTATTAGTGCTGAAGGTTAGACCAACACTTCATGGTTTTCTTTTTCTGCTTTTGTTACAAAAGGCCTAATTAAAAACTCCAAGTTGTTTTTCCCTTGCTCCATGATAGAGCATGCTTAATTAATGGGTCGAATGCATTTCTTTAGAGGTCGTATGAGGATTGAGTCAAACTCAACATTAGCTTATTTTTTAATTCATTTGACACCTTATTTGCTCAAGCAAGGGATGATTCCTTCGATCAATGCCTCCTTGTTTTCTCAGGAAAGTACAAGGGAATTGGCACCCCTAAATGCTGGCATAAATGACCATTCCAAGCTTATACACAATTATATATATAAATGTCCCTATACAGAGGGAATAAATGAACTAGAAAATGAATGGATGATGCACCTTACCTATTGAATCATGAAAAGAATGCTCTATAATGAATGAGTGAACGACTGAATGCATCTTGCTTATTGAATCATAAAAAGAAAGCTTTATACTGAATGAACTAATAAATGAGCGAATGCAATCCACTTGTCTTGTCATGGAAATACTCTATAAGTACTAATAAATAAAAGAATGGAAGAAGCTCACCCATTGAATCATAGAAATAATGCTCCATATATAGGAATAATGGATAGGTATATAGAAATAATGGATGAACGGTTGCTTATTGAATGAAATCATTACGAGCTCCTGCAAAGAGAGGAGACAAATAGATGGATATGGACACAACTATGCAAATGCATAATTCAAGCTAACAATACAAAGGTGGAGTTAAGGCTACTTGTTGAGTAGATTGATTGTACATAAACTCACGAGCGGTGGTTCAAGTGCAAAGTAATTTGGATAAATAGCTAGAACAAAAATACTTACCTAGATGGCTAGATGGGGGAAGCAATGAGAGGAAGAATCATTTTCAGAAGATAAATACATAAATGTGGAGAGGTTTCCAATTTAAGTGAAGGCTTTACTACGAGAATCACATGATAGAGGGATTACTGAAGAAGAAGTTTGTTCAATAGGCGAAAGGTAGATGGATAGAGGACTCACTAAAGACTTGAGAGATGAAATAATAGAAGAATAACTTGAATATTGAAATTCTACTTCCCTCAAAAATCTATTTTTATGTAAGTAAAAGGGAAGCAAGCAAGAGGAAAATTCTAGTATGAAACTAGACTCAAACCTTTATTTGAGGAGTTAAAGTGAGATGAAGAAGGGCACACAATATCTCATTGTATTGCTTGACTTACTTAAAAATGCATAATAGAGAGGTGTACAAATTACGAAGGCTATTTACACACACAACTATACATGGATTAAAGCAGGGAAGAAATCAATCAAAACAAGAAGATACAAACTTCAAGATAAATATTATAACCTTCCTTTATTAAACAAATGGTTATTTCAAACAAAGGTCTGGTAACAAGGTTGGAGCTTCTATCCTAGAAGGTAGGTTCTTATTCATATGGCATCATGTTTTGAAGCATTGTACTAGGATTAGATGCTACTAGCTATTAAATGGGGTTAAGCTCTATATACTAAAGATAAGAGGTTCCCAGATTGTTTCTGTTATTACCAATAGAGTTCCCGATCCTCAGAAAGGGTACAACTTGAGCAAGATGGTTTCCCGCTCATGGACACATGCCACACAAAGCTAACACTACAGCATCCCTATCTAACCTAGAAGATACAACCTAGGTGTAGGAGTACTTGTGAAGTATGTGCAAGAAAAATATAAGAGAAACTCATTCCTTGGAATCAACCAACACTTGATTATTCCAGAATAGATGATTTTTCAACAAACAATGATATTGAAAGAATCAAAAGTAATCAAAGGCTAATCACACAGAGTTGTCAAGTTGTTGGCATATCCCAAATTGGGGTCTCGACCTAGACAAAGATCAAGAGGGTGTGGTCAAGATTAAGGATCTTATAGGTTTAGTAGTGTAGCCACTAACATGTTATTTCCTAGGTGCAGTTAGTTTACCTAATTGCTACAATTTACTTGATCTGTAAGCTAAATCTAATTTAAGGAAACATGTAGTCTCGGTATGCGAAACTAGAATAAAATGAAAGAGTACAATTATGCTAAAGGAAGGTGTCAGTACTCTTTACACACTCATTCTAATGAACAGTACCTGATTATCCTACAATTATCTTTTAAACTCAAATAATTAACACTTGTGATTTTTACACATTTGTTTAATTACTAGCCTTTTAATATTGAATAGTCCCGACATTGCGGAAGCTATTCTCACTTCTGGAATGAAGAAAAGGGCATAACTGCCCCACCTTTGGGATTTATCATCAAATTGTTTAATATTATTTTCAAGAAAGCAAAGCAAATAGCACCAGAATCTAAAGAGTGCCTAAGTACTTACCCCTCATATATTTAGGAGAGGTGACATTTTTTTTGTCTCCTATCTGTTTTTCCCAATCATTGAGTAATACATGTGTATACACATGACCAGGATACTGAAAAACATAAAAAGAAGGTACAAATTGAAGGGAAATGCATATAACCAGAACAAATTCCAAATGCTTGATTATATTTATCAAAGCTCCTTTTAAAAATAAATGAATATAAGCATGGTGGGATTTTTTCAATAATGATAAAAGGGACTAGTTACAACAATAACAATAACAAATGTACGGCCTAATAATGTGCACAAGGATAAGATGAACATACCCACACTTGCATTCCATGCATTACAACACCCCACACACTCACACCACCTGTATTCACACACCCATCTTATAATTTTTTTTTTTCTAATTTGAAATCTGTGCATGAAATGGCAATTTTAGTCCTATGGAGAGGCCATCTGAGGGGAGAGAGAGAGAGAGAGAGAGAGCACTTGCCGAGGGAGATTTTCCCGCTGCAAATCACAGAAGTGGGGAGACACGATGCCATCAGCAAAGCTCAGCAACGATTGCTCCTCTTCCCTTCCCTCCTTCTTCTTCTTCTTCCGCGATCAATGGACTACATGGGTTCATGGGCTCGAGTGTGGTTTTTGTTGGGTTTTCCCTCCTTGTGAGGCCCATGCCTTGGAAAGATGTTGCTTTATTATTATTATTTGGCTTCTCTAGGAAGCTTGGCAGCTGCTACCTTATATTTTCAAAGCCCTCACGCGCAGCAGCAGAAGGGAGCAGCCCCTTCATTTTTTCCTATTTTTTATTCACTCACAGCAGCTGCAGCTCTCCCAATTCTTTTTCATTTTGGGTTTTCTTGTAACGACCTCAAAATTTTATCCATTTTTTTTTAAATATATACAATAAACATTCCTACACAGCGGAAATATAAATCATAAAACCATTTATACATAAACTATACAACACCAGATTCCAGAATAAACAGACCATACAAAAATGTCCCTCCAGTGTCATCTATCCAAAAACATACACCACATTGACAAAAACTCACCCTATAACCAGGGTGATCTGAGCTATACTCTATCCGCGAGCCTGATCTGCTCGCCTCACTGGCTCACCTGAAAAATGTTAAAGTAATGGGGTGAGTCAACGTTCAGTAAGTGGAAATATGCTATTACTAGTGTGTGGCAACTAAGTTAAGGATACTTTTAAAAATAATAACTGAACTGTAATGTAATAAATCATCTGTAAAACATATCTTTCTTTCACAATTTAAAACATATTGTATCGTCTGTTTTTCTACTTTTCATACTGGTAATATCATACTATACTCACCATATACTGTAAAACTGTAAATATATATATATATATATATATATATATATATAACTGTGCTTTTATCCCTGGGACTCTATACGTCATGATTTGACCCCTTATGATAGGGTTGTGCAGCCCGTAGGCGAGACTTTATCTAGTCGGCCCTCCAAATAAGTCATCATACTCTACACTACCTCAGCCCGGCCAAACTGCATCCTTTCCTAAGCTCGGGACTAGCTACTACCTCGTCAAACCGGCCCCCTCAACCCAATGTACTAGGGAGCTGCATACTCTCCGAGTACGGCTGACGGTACCCACATACTATCCGAGATATGTGGTTGCACTCTATCTGTATCTAGCAACGGTACCGTGCTCTGTAATCTGTATCTTTCCTCAGGGATCTGATACTATATACATATATACTCTTTTACTGTTTTCATCATGTTTCCAAAATTACCATAACGCTATCTTTATGTACTATATATATATATATATATATATATTTATATACTGTAAAACTGTATACTGCATCTATAGCATCTGTATACTGCATCTATAGCATCTTGATGCTACCTTGTATCTCTTTCTGTATATTACGGTAATAGGAAACATGGCATACTAATTTCTGTATAAAGTTATGGTATAAATACCGATCTGAATAATACTGTATACATGTATATATATATATATATGTGTGTGTGTGTGTGTGTGTGTGTGTGTGTGTGTGTGTGTGTGTGTGTGTGTGCATGTGTGTGTGTGTGTGTGTATCTCTGTTTCAAGAAACTATTCTTATAAAACTTAAAATGCATGTACATTCTCTATATAATCTCTGTGAATATATATATATATATATATATATCTACATCTGTATATTCTATATAATTTCGTATATAGAGAAAAACCATATAAACTGTACGTACTGTCTACTTCCATGCATTCTGTATAGTATGATATATATATTATCAAAGTTATATAAATTGCTTCATCTCATGAAAATCACTTAGGCCACACAATCATTTAAACTCATATTATAAAACAAATACTGATTCAAATTCATATTCTGAGAATTCTGTATAGTAAAATGGTGGAGTTATGCATCTATAAAATCTCTAATATCATTACCAAAAATTCCTAGCATAACATATTTCCCTTACATCAACTTTAAAAAGCCCCTATAAAAATCTGGCTCTATGCCCGCAGGATACCTAACTCAACATCCTGAAAACACAATATCCCAGAACAAAACATCAGTATTTCTTATTCTACATCATTTCCTATAACTGTCAGAAAGTCAGAATCTCAATGAAAGACCTTACCCTGAATTTGGGATGAAATCCAACTTCGTTTTCTCGACGATCTGCTTCAGCAAACTTGTAGAAAATTCCACCAGGAGCATCGTGGTAGCTTCGGATTGTCGATTCGACGACTGGTGGGGCCGGAAACGAAGAAAGAAAGGAAAGAGAGTCATAGGAGAGAGAGAGAGAGAGAGAGAGAGAGAGAGAGAGCTCGGTGAAAAATGATAAAAATCCCGGATTTCCACTATTTATAGGGTCAGGTTCGTCAACGAGACACGTCACCTCGTCGACGAGCCCTTCACAAGATTCGTCGACGACACCCTGTGTTCGTCAATGAAATTCAGAGCAGCTCGAACTGTCTCTCAATATTTTCTCGTCGACGAAACCCTGTGTTCGTCGACAAAGTTTGGAAATTTTTACGCAACTATGATTATTTAATATTATCTATTTTCTCTCCGTCTTATTATTAAAATATTATTATTCTTCGGGTCACTACATTTCTTCTCTCCCATAGAACCTCTACCTATAGCCAACACCAGCACCGGTCTTTTTTCTTAACAACAGTTCGTGCAACTCCAGCTGTGTGTCAGCATTTTGGGATTTCTCTATTTATGCTACTTTGATTGGTTATTTGGGAGCTTTGTTCAGAATATTTGGTGAGGCATTTCCATCTTGCAACATTTTTTTATACACTCTTGTGTATTTATAAGGCTCATGTCTTTTGTATCCACTTTGTGCAACATTTTTGGTGATAGTGGATTTGGACTGCCGTGCCCTGTGGATGTACCTCAACAATTGAGGGAACCACATTAAACTTTGTGTCTCATTTTTATTTATTGTTTGTATTACTCCATTGATTTAATTGTGAGAATTAGTTCATATATAATATTTTTCCCAACAAGTGGTATCAGAGCCGTGTTATTTGGACTCATTAGTTTAGTGTAAATCATGGATGGTCATGTTGGTCGTATGATTAGCTTCAATGGAAGTAATTGGGTAACTTGGAAAACAAAAATGCATAACCTTTTATTTTGCAAAGATTTGGATGGACCTATTGAGGGTGATAGTCAAAAGTCTAATAACATGAGTAATGATGGGTGGAATAGGCTTACTAGAACAATCGTTCGTGTCATTCGGCAATGGATTGATGACAGTGTTTTCCATCATGTTTCTACCAAAACACCAGCACATGAAATGTGGAAAAAATTAGAGGGTCTTTGTGATAGAAAGTCGGCTACAAATAAAGCTTTTCTTTTAAGAAAATTAGTGAATTTGAAATATAAAGACGATGGTCTTATTACAGAGCATTTGAATGAGATGAAAAATATTATCAATCAACTTGCTACTATGAAAATAGTTTTTGATGATGAATTTCAGGCCTTAATGCTTCTTCTTTGCCGGAAAGTTGGGAGACTTTGGTTGTGACAGTTAGTAATTTGGCTCCCGATGGAATTGTTACTATGAACCAAGTAACTAGCAACTTGTTGAATGAAGAAATTAGAAGAAAATCAGTTGGCTCTTCTCATTCAGAGGCACTTGTGATAAAAAACCGGGGGAGAGCCAGAAGCAAAAAAAGATATTCTCACCACAATGATAAATCAAGAGGCCGGTCCAGCTCAGTTTTAAAAAAAGATATTGAGTCCCACTATTGTCATAAAAAGGGACATATGAAGCGGGAGTGTAAAAAATTGAAATTCAAGGAGAAAAACAAAGAGAAGAGTTTTAAGGAAAGGCATGAAGACACAACTTGAGTTACATCTGATGGTGATCTTATGGTTGTTTGTGATGAAAGTTGCATTACTTTGACAAGTCAAGAGAGTGATTGGGTTATTGATTCCGATGCATCATTCCATGTCACTTCTCGGGAAGATTTATTCACTTCTTATTCTAAAGGAAATTATGGAGTTGTTCGTATGGGAAATGAAGGTTTTTCAAAAATTGTTGGCATGGGAAAGGTTTGTTTGGACACAAATCTAGGATGCAAGTTGATGCTCAAAGATGTGAGACATGTACCCGACATTCGGCTAAATTTGATATCTACCGGAAAGCTTGATGATCTAGGTTTTGACAACCATCTTGGTGATGGAAAATGGAAGCCCACAAAGGGTAATTTGGTGGTGACTAAAGGCAAGAAGACTGGTACACTCTATATGATGCAAGGTAAAATTGGTAATGGTATTGTGAATACAATTGAGAGTCACTCTTCCACCGATTTGTGGCATAAGTGACCTGGGCACATGAATGAAAAAGGAATGCAGTTTTTGTTCAAAAGGAAACTCCTACCTGAGATGAAAGGTACTCCTCTTAAAGCTTGTGTTCATTGTTTGGCTGGTAAGCAACATAGAGCTCATTTTCATTCAAAGTTTGTTACTAAAAAAATCTAATGTTCAAGATTTGATACATTCAGATGTATGTGGTACGTTGAAAGTTAAATCTCATGGTGGTGCACTTTATTTTGTTACTTTTATTGATGATTGTTCAAGAAAAGTTTGGGCTTACACTTTGAAAATTAAAAATCAAGTTTTAGATGTGTTTAAGCATTTTAAGGTTAAAGTTGAAAAGAGATTGGAAAGAAGGTGAAATATGTGCTCTCAGATAATGGTGGAGAGTACATTAGCCCATTTGATGCAAATTGTTATAGCCAATGCATTAGACATCAAAATACCATCAAGAAAACCTCTTAACAAAATGGAATTGCTGAAAGGATGAATCGCACCATACTGGAGAGAATGATATGTATGATGTCTCATGCAAAGTTGTCAAAATCATTTTGGGGTGAAGGAATGAGGATGGCGGTGGACTTGATTAATTTGTCTAATTAAACTCCTTTACTTGGTGAAGTTGCCAAAAAAAATTGGAAAGGTAAGGATGTCACTTATGATCACTTGAAAGTGTTTGGTTGTCGTGCATTTGGTCACATTCCAAAAGATGAAAGATCTAAACTTGATGACAAGACAATGCAATGTATTTTTCTTGGCTATAGGCATGATGAATTTGGATATAGATTGTGGGATCCGGTTGAAAAGAAAATTGTTAGAAGCGAGGATGTTGTATTTTTTGAAGATAAAACAATTGAAGATTTTGGCACGGTTAAGCAACTACGATCTAATGGGAATGATTTTGTTGACTTAGAGTCACCTTCTCCACCTTTGGCACATGATCAAAATATGGAAGAAGTTCTTCCCCTTCTTGAAGATGTTGAGAATGATGAAATTTCTAGTGATGTTGAAGATGAAAATGAGGGGGAGCAACAAGTTCAAGCGCAAGCTCCATTGAGAAGGTCTTCAAGAGAGCTAAGAACTTCAACTAAATATCCATTAAGTGACTATGTTACTCTAACAGATCAAGGGGAGCTCGAAAGCTATCAAGAAGCCATGAACCATGAAAATAAAGCTAAATGGATGGAGGCTATGTAAGAGGAAATGAAGTCCATAGTTGACAATCACACTTATGATTTGGTTAAACTTCCTCCTAGAAAGAAATCTTTGAAAAACAAAAGGGTGTTTAGGTTGAAAAATGATGGAAAGAATCTTTAGTACAAGGCTAAGCTTGTGGTAAAAGGCTTTGGTCAGAAAAAGGAAATTGACTTTGATGAAATATTCTCACCACTTGTGAAGATGTCATCTATTCGTGTTGTTCTTGGCATGGCATCATACTTGAATTTAGAAGTTGAGCAATTAGATGTGAAAACCGCTTTCTTACATGGTGAATTGGAAAATGAAATTTACATGGAACAACAGGAAGGCTTCAAAGAAAAAGGGAAAGAGAATTTAGTAAGAAAATTAAAGAAAAGTTTATATGGGTTGAAGCAAGCACCACAGAGATGGTACATGAAATTTGATTCTTTCATGATTGATCATGGTTACTCAAAAACCTCTTTGGATGACTATGTATTTGTGAAAAAATTTTCGGATTGTACTTATATTATTCTCTTACTTTATGTTGATGATATGCTCATTGTAGGACAGAACTTCTCTGAGATTGACAAGTTGAAGTTGGAGTTGAGCAAGTCTTTTGCTATGAAAGACTTGGGACCAATAAAGAAAATTCTTGGCATAAGAATTGTTCGTGATTGTGAAAAATGGCAAATTTGGTTGATTCAAGAAAGTTACATTGAAAAAGTACTTGAGAGGATCAATATGGATAAAACAAAATTCGTTGGTTGCCCACTTGTTAGTCACTTCAACATTAGTACAAAACAAAGTCCTACAAGTGAGAAAGACAAGGAAGAGATGAAGAAAATTTCTTATGCTTCGGCCGTTGGTTCATTAATGTACGCAATGGTTTGTACAAGATCGGATTTAGCTCATGCTGTTGGAGTTGTTAGTTGGTTTCTCTCTAATCTGGGAAATGAGCATTGGTTAGTGGTAAAATGGATTCTCCGATACCTTAGAGGCACTTCAAAAGTGTGTTTGTGTTTTGGAAATGGGAAATCTATGCTCCATGGATTCACGATGCCGACATGGCTGGTGATGTTGATTCTAGAAAATCCATTTCAAGTTATTTGATGACTTTAGCAGGGGGAGTTGTGGCATGACAATCTAAATTATAGAAATGTGTTGCTCTATCTACTACGGAAGCCGACTTTATTGCAATTATAGAAGCTTGCAAATAATTGCTTTGGTTGAGGAGATTCTTGAAAGAGTTGGGGATGGAATAGGAAAGGTATGTTCTTTATTGTGATAGCCAAAGCGCAATTCATTTGAGTAAGAATTCTATCTTCCATTCAAAGTCAAAACATATTGATGTTATATATCATTGGATTCGGGATGTACTGGATAAGAAATTGTTGGAACTTGAAAAAATTCACACCAATGACAATGGTTCAGATACGATGAAGAAAGCATTGTCTAGGGACAAGCATGTGAAATGTAGAGTTTTGGCTGGATTGGTGGAGTCGTCCCCATAAATTGAGATGGGTAAATTTGTTTGATTTTCCCTCCTCGTGGGGCCCATGCCTTGGAAAGATGTTGCTTCATTATTATTATTTGGCTTCTCTAGTAAGCTTGGCAGTTGCTGCCTTGTATTTTCAAAGCCCTCACGCGCAGCAGCAGAAGGGAGCAACCCCTTCATTTTTTCCTATTTTTTATTCCCTCATAATAGCTATGGCTCTCCCAATTCTTTCTCCATTTTGGGTTTTTTCTCCCCCACAGAACCTCTACCTACAGCCAGCACCAGCGCCAATCATTTTTTCTCTGTAGCAGTTCGTGCAACTCCAACCGTGTATCAGCATTTTAGGATTTCTCTATTTATGCTACTTTGGTTGGTTATTTGGGAGCTTTGTTCATAATATTTGGTGAGACATTTCCATCTTACTACATTTGTTTATACACTCTTGTGTATTTGTGAGGCTCATGCCTTTTGTATCAACTTTGTACAACATTTTTGGTGAGAGTGGATTTGGACCGCCGTGCCCTATAGACGTACCTCAACATTTGAGGGAACCACGTTAAATTTTGTGCCTCACTTTTATTTATTGTTTGCATTACTCCATTGATTTACTTGTGGGAATTAGTTCATATACAATATTTTTTTCAACAGTTTCCTTCGATCATGTAAGAAGAGGTGATCATGAAAGCTCGGTTCTATAAATGGTGAAGGATCTATAGAGAAGAGGGACCACAGGGGCTCCTCTTCGCCAAAAAATATGGCCGTGGGGATGGCTCGTCTAGTTGTCTTGACTCTCTCTTCCCCCTTGCTTCTGTGGAGCAAAGGTGTGCTTCTGAAAACAAAGAGTATGTGTGGCCTTTAACCACTAGAAAATGGAGGAGACAGGTGACGAGTTGGTTAAGACTTGAGTGGCATGCAATGCATATTTGTTTGTCTGTTTGTTTTTTTTTAATTTTAATATTGAGCATAAATATTTGATAAAATTAACAAATAATTATATATAACTAAAAACTTTTAATTTAACATGAACAAAAATTTCTTGTCATATATTTAACTAATAATGATAAATAAAAATAATATAATTATTCTTATACTACAATAAACTTTATTGTTTTTATTTTAGCCATTTGAGTATTGAATTTTTCTCATTTTCAATTTTTATAAGGAATAAAATTAGAAAAAATATTGAATTTTCCACTGACCAAATCAAAATATGTTTTCAATTCTTATTTTATCAAATGAATTTTCAAAAAAAAAAAAAAAGAATTGTCATCAAACTACCAAATGTATAATCAATTTACTTATTTAGCGAGACCATTTAAATTAAATAAATACCTCCTAATGATGTCATGAAATTTATGCAAGTCTCAATGTGTAAGTACTTCAAAAGAATCATCATTCCATTCTTGTTAAGGAAATAATATAGGAGTAATAAATTTAAATTCTATTAAATATGATTGTGCAATGCACGTGACTCATATCTGTTTATAGGAGAGTGACGAAAAGAGAAAAAAAGTATCAAAGCTTAGACCTTTAAGTTATAATTTCAGAACAATGAGAATGCATGGGAAAATAAAAGCGAAAACATATACTAGGTAAAATGGGCAAGTAAAAAATAAAAGCAAGTGATAAGGGCGACTTGTGACTTTTGTGACCCAAAGGTCATGGGTTCAATTCCTCATTAAGAGTTTATCCCGATAAATTATCAAGGGTGCATCAATGGGTGGACGTCTCTCACCCTCTAAATTTGGTGTCGCACCATAGTGTCCAAAGTGGCACGATGGTGGCTGAAGTCCCCGCATTATAAAAAAAATTTTTTTAATTAAAATAAAAGCAAGTTATAAGATGAACTTTGGACATAAGGCATACCCTCTTCCCAAAAAAAAAAAAAAAAAGAGGTGCAAGGCATGTCATGATACGTAGTAGATGCATCACACGTTCATGCAATCCACATTTACGCCCAAAGCATAAAGATCGCACATGGTCCGGAAACGTTGGCAGCATGCACCTACAAATCCAACTGGAGTTACTCGGGGCTGAGAATATACATATTCAATTCAATTTGTTTTATTTATATATTTATAATATTTAAAATATTAAAACTACTCATTCATAATCACAAGCTATTATTGTTAATTTAAACAATAATATTGGAATATTATTATTTTTTTACTATATTCATTTCAAAGAAAGATACTTGTAACAAGTATTCTTCTTGTGAAATCATGCCCTAAAGTCATGCAAATATGAAAAATAGAAGAGAGAAGAAAAAACAACGAATTTACATGGTTCGATAATGTATCTACATCCACAGAACCTATGTGCAATTTTTACTACCATCAATGAAAAACTGTCTTAAGGTCTCAACTCTCGACTACAATTTGTATGCATACATAGCCCCAGCCTATATGACAACCCCAAAATACCCCTCATTTGATAATATGAATTACATTACACCCTAACTCAAATGTACACCTTGCCTTAGGATGTCACTGCCATGTATGTACTCTGCCTTAGTAGTAGATAATGCAACAACTGATCATAACATAGATTTCTAACAAATAAATCCACTTGCCATGGTGAATATATAACTTGTGGCAGACGTCTTGTCATCCAAATCTCTTACCAAATCTACATCAATGAATCCTTGTATGCTAAATCCTGTCCTACCAAACTCAATGTCAAAGTCTGTAGTGCCCTTCGGGTACTCGAAGACTCGCTTCAAAGCACTCCAAAGTTCCTTACTTGGATTTTCCATAAATTTATTTATGATACTAACTACATGTGCAAGATTTGGACAAGTACAGACCATAGCATACATCAAGCAACCCATTTGTATTTAGTGTAGTTAAAAAATATTTGAGAATCGATCTGATCCTAAAATTTGATCTAAACTTAACCGAAATTTCAATTAACCATTTTGTTTGATTTGGTTTCAATTTCTATATATATTTACAATTTTTGGTTATCAATTTTTACAGTTTCAACTTTTATGTTCATGAGCCAATGGTTACCTGAACCAAATTGACATATGTATTTATTATAATATGTATAAATTATATTATAAATATATATATATATATATAATATCTTAAATTTACAAAATTGTATGCACAAATATTTTTGGGATGATTAATTTATATAAATAAAGTATAAATGCACACATCAAATAAAAAACCAAGTAAAATATCTCATTTTTCTTTAAAAATCAATTCAAATCGGATAACTGAACCGAACTGTTGGTTAACTAGACCATCTGTTAACTAAAGGGATCAGATGAGATAGCCGAATCAAACCATGGGTTAACCAGACTATTGGCTAACGGAAGGGTTCATATTGGTTTTAGTTCACAAAAACATCGAATCAAAACCTTTGGTTCGGTTTGGTTTCTAGAGGCTTGGATTGGGTAATCGAACCACATAAGTATTGGAATATGGTACCATTGACATCTCCTCCACATCTTTATTTGATTGTGGATATTATGTTGAAGATAGATTGAAATGATTTGCTAATAGGGTAGGCATGAACTTAACATTACTTATGCTAAATCTCTATCAATAGTCATATTTTACCTCCCAAAATGAAGGATATTTTGAATGTATAAAAATTGGAAGCAAATAAAAAAGAGAAGCTGAAATTAGCTAGACGCGATTGATCTACCTCCTTTGTAATGACCCAAAATTTCTTTTTTTTTTCACATATATATACATAACCATTCCTAGGCAGCGGATATATAAATCATACAACCATTTATACCATACAATACCAGAACTTAGTATATTCAGACCGTAGTCATATAAAACAACTCCCTCCAGTATCACCTACCCCAAAAATACAAAACTTTGTCACAAACTCACCCTACAACCAGGGTAACCAAGTAACCTCTTTATCCGCGAGCCTGACCTGCTCGCCTAGCTGGCTCACCCAAAAAAATGGTAAAGTAATGGGGTGAGATGACGCTCAGTAAGTGGAAATATGCTATTACTAGTGTGTGGCGACCGAGTCATATAACTATAATAATGGTATTTAAAAGTGCATGATCTGAAAAATCTGTAAAACACATATATCACATGTATCGTAGTTTAAAATATTTGTATGATCTAAACTTTCTATCATTCATACTGCTAATATCATACTATATACAATAAAAGCTATAAAACTATATACATATACATAACTGTGCTCTTTCCCTGTTATTCTGTATGTCATCATGAGAGGGTTGTGCAGCCCGTAGACGAGACTTAACCTGGCCCGCCCTCCATGTAAGTCACTATACTCTACACTACCTCAGTCCGACCAAACTGCATCCATTCCTAAACTTGGGACTGACTGCTACCTCGTCAAATTGCCCTCCTCAACCTAGTGAACTAGGGAGATGCATCCTTTATAAGCACAATTTGACAGTACCCACACATTATCTAAGATATGTGGTTGCACTCTATTCTGTATATAGCAACGATACCGTGCTCTGTAAACTGTATCTGTCTGTAATCTTTCCACAGGGATTTGATACTATATACATATATATCTACTATACTCTTTTACTGTTTTCATTATATTTCCAAAATAACCATAACACTATTAATATGTACTGTAAATACTGTGATATCTGTAGCATCTTGATGCTATAAATATATAGTCTATCTATACTTTCTATCTATGTAATCTATCTGTATACTCTGAGTGCTATGGCTTTTTAGGAAAACATAACATTCTGTAAATACTATGTATACTTATTTGAATAAAAATTTGAGTGTATATATATCCATCTATGAAACTATCTGAATAAAACTATATATGTACATGCATCTGTCTATATAATATCTATAAATATCTGGCTATATCTATATGTTATGTATAACATCATATACTGGAAAAACTATATAAAATTCTACATTAAATAATATCTACTCAGGCATATACTTTATAATCTCAAAATTTGTAAAAACTACATAATAATTGGTATACATGCAACTATAAAATTTCTGTTAACATAATCAAATCTCTTAGCATAGCATATTTTCCTTACCTAATTTCTGAAAAGCCCTCACTGAACTTTGGCCCTACACCCGCAGGGTTTTCCACTTAACACCCTAAAAATGACATCCCCTAGAATAAAACATCAGTATTTTCCTACATACAACATTTCTTATAACTGTAAGGAAAGCATATTCTGAATTAATTGTCTTACCTTGAAATTGGGATGAATTCCAAATCAACTCCACCAACGATCAGCTCCAACAGACTTGCAAAAAATTTCGTCAGAAGCGTCCTAGTGGCCTCAGATCTTCAATCCGACGAGAAACAGAGCCGAGATCGAAGAGAGAAGGAGAGAGGTGCATTTTAGAGAGAGAGAGAGAAAGAGAGGGTAATTACGCGAAGAATTCTGTCAAAAATCTGAGTTTTCACTATTTATAGAGCTGGATTCGTTGACGACACACGTCACCTCGTCAACGAGTCCTAAAGAAAGTTCATCCACGAACCTTCTCTCCTCTTCGACAAATTTCAGACATCCAAAACCCCCTCTCGGTATCTTCTCGTCGACGAGACATGCCTTCGTTGACAAGACACTCAAGAACCCTCGTCGATAAAACCCTTGTGTTCATCGACGAGGCGCTGAAAAATTCCTCAGGTTATTACATTCTCCCCTCCTTATAAAATTTTGTCCTCGAAATTTACTATCAGTATCACAATCTATCATCCCATAAAGACAAATGGTCTACTTATTTTATTACTTACCCTCACTTATGGCAGAGGAATACCATGGTTATAGTCTAAGTTCTAGGAGATTACACATATAAAACTAAAAGACTACCTACTAACTAATTCAATACATGTACCTGCAAAGAAACTTTATCTAATTACTTATACTTTACCCGCTATCACTAACCTCTTGGAACAACTGTAGGTATCTCTGTCTAATCTGCTTCTTGAGTTCCCAAGAAGCTTCCTCTATAACGTGATTTTTCCACAAAACCTTTACTAACGGAATTTCTTTTGTGTGCAGTGTCTATGTCTTTCCATCCAAGATCTATACTAATAATTCTTCATAAGCTAATGATTATTTAAGCTCAATCTCTACATAGTTGATTAGGTGGGACAGGTCTAGGACGTATTCCTTAACATAGCAACGTGAAACACGTCATAAATTTTAGCCAGAGCTAGCGGCAAAGCTAGCCTATAGGCAACTGGCCTTGCTTTCTCCAGTATCTCAAAAGGGCCAATATACCTAGGGCTCAACTTGCCCTTCTTCTCAAATCTCATAACTCCTTTCATGGGGGGCACTTTCAAAAATGCCCGGTCCCCTACTTTAAATTCCAATTTCCGACAAAGTGTGTCGGCATAACTTTTCTGCCGACTCTTTGCGGTATTAATTCTTTCTCTAATCAGTTGGACTTTATCATAAGCTTGCTGCACTATCTCTGGACCCAAAAATTGCCTCTCACCTACCTCATCCCAGAAAAGAGGAGAACGACATCTCCTACCATACAGTACTTCATAAGGTGCCATGTCGATGCTAGCCTGATAGCTGTTATTGAAGCAAACTCGACTAATGGCATAAACTGAGTCCAGCTACCCCCAAAGTCGAGCACACAAGCACAAAGTATATCTTCTAAAGTCTAGATTGTCCTCTCAATCTGCCCATCTGTCTGAGGGTGAAAAGCAGTGTTAAATGTTAACTGTGTACCCATAGCCTCTTAAAAACATTTCCAAAATCGCAAAGTAAACCGAGGGTCTCAGTCAGAGACTATGGATACCAGTACCCCATAAACACGAACTATCTCCTAAACATAATCTCCGCCAACCTGTCCATGGAATAACCGACTTTAATAGGGATGAAATGAGATGTCTTCGTTATATAATCAACAACCACCCAAATTGTATTCAAACCCTAATGCACTGATGGTAACCCCATAACAAAATCCATTGAAACATGATCCCATTTCCACTCTGGATTAAACAACGATGCCGGTCTCTGGCGCCCAGCTTTAACCTGCTAGATTGTCAAGTACTGTTGAATAAACTCGACTATTTCCCTTTTCATTCCACTCCACTGGAAATACTCTCGCAGATCCCCATACATTTTAGTACTGCCGGGATGAATCGTGTATAGGGATCTGTGAGCTTCCTCCAATATAGTTCTCCTGATCTTGGTATCTGCAGGAACACAAAGTCTAGTACGGAACCCCAGGGCTCCATCATCTGATATGCTAAATTCTTTACCTCGATCATCTCATATCCTAGCCATTACTTCTGCCAACTCTGCATCATCACCCTGAGTTGTTTCAATCCTCTCGTATAGAGTAGGCTGAATTACTAGACTGGAAATGACTGTATGATGACTCTCCATTATTAACTCTACTCTAAGCCACTCCAAATCCACCAAAATTGAGTTCTAAATCTCCATAGCTGCCAGTACGGGTCCCACTGATTTCCTGCTTAAAGCACCTGCCACCATATTCGCTTTCCCCGGGTGGTAACTAATGGTGCATTCATAATCTTTAATAAGTTCTAGCCACCTACTTTGTCTCATATTTAGTTCTTTTTGGGTAAAGAAATATTTCAGGTCCTTGTGATCCGTAAAAATCTCGCACTTCCCACCGTATAGATAATGCCTCTAGATCTTAAGAGCGTATACAACAACTGCTAACTCCAAATCATGCATGGGATAATTCTTCTCACATTATTTAAGTTGTCTAGAAGCATATGCAATAACTCTACCATGCTGCATCAACACGCATCCAAGACCCTTCAAAGAGGCATCACTGTACATACAAACCCGTCCTCCCTTGATGAAATAGCTAATACTGGAGTTGAAACTAAACATCGCTATTACTCTTTAAAATTCTATTCACAATCATCGGTACAATCAAATTTTACATTCTTCCTTGTAAGTCGTGTTAATAGACCTAACAATCCCGAAAAACCATCTATGAAACACTGGTAATAGCCTGCTAATCCTAGAAAACTCATGACCTCTTAAACATTGCCTGGCCTTTCCTAATTCACCACTGCCTCTATTTTACTCGGATCAACTGATATACCCGCTTCAGAGATCACATGGCCGAGAAAGATAACCTATCTCAACCAAAACTCATACGTCTTGAATTTTGCATATAATTTTCTTTCCCTTAATACCTACAACACTAGTCTCAAATGATGCTTGTGCTTCTCAAAACTTCTCGAATAGACTAGTATATCATCAATGAATACAACCACAAACTGATCTAAGTATTGATGGAACACCCGATTCATTAAGTCGATAAATACTGCAGGTGCATTAGTCAACCCAAACGGCATCACTAAGAACTCATAATGCCCATGTCTAGTATGGAATGCGGTCTTCGATATATCTTCTGCTCTAATCATAACCTGATGGTAACCCTTATGCAAGTCAATTTTAAGTAAATCTAGGTCCCTTGAAGTTGATCAAATAAATCATTGATCCTAGGGAATGGGTATTTATTCTTTACTGTTAGTTTATTTATCTCCCTATAAATGATACATAATCTCATGGTCCCGTCTTTCTTTTTCACGAACAGAACTGGCACTCCCCAGGGTGACACATTGGGCCTGATAAACCCCTTGTCCAGCAATTCCTGTAATTGATCTTTCAATTCTTTCAAATCAACTGGAGCCATATGGTATGGTGCTTTAGATACTGGTGCTGACCTCGACAATAGATCTATAGTAAACTCAATTTCTTAGTTTGGCGGCAAACCAGGCAATTCATCTGGAAAGACGTCTGGAAATTCTCTCACTACTGGTAAATCAGCTTGTTTTAATTCTTCTTTTGGAAATTATTTTATGTACGCGACATGTCCCTAGCAACCATCCCACAACAGTATTCTTACCTAAATAGCCGACACCAGCTGTGGTAAGGCACCTACGCCTGAACCCATGAATTTGTACTCTTGTTTGTCCGGGGGTCTTAAAATCACTTCTTTCTTATGGCAATCTTTGCTAACATGATAAGTAGCTTGCCAATACATGCCCAATATCACATCAAACCCTTGCATATCTAGGACCACAAGATTGACTAACAATACTCTCTCCAGAATACTTACTAGAAAAGTTTGAAGCACCCTCTTGTATTTTACCATAGATCCCGTCGGCGTACCAACAAATAATTCCACATCTAGTAGCTGTGTCTCTACCCCAATTAATCTGACATACCCCGCCGATACAAAAGAGTGGGTGGCACAAGTATAAAAAAAAAAATAACAATTTTATATGGTAAAGCAGTAAAGGTACCTGTGACCACGTCTCCGGCCGCCTCAGCATCTCTCAGCGTCAATGCATAAACCCTTGTTGGAGCACCATTTCTCTACTGACCCCCACGGGGCACCTAGTATCCTCCTCGAAATGGCCTAGGAGCCAATACATAACCTAGTAGCATCTAATAAGATCGAGCCATATGACCGGGTCTCCCACAGTGATAACAAACATTCTCCCCCAGTCGACACTCACCAGGATGTCTCCGTCCGCATCTAGGACAAATGGCAAGAAGTTGTTCGCCCTAAAATCCACCATACTCTACCATCTATCTCTAGCCTTCGCCAGTTCTACCTCCTCTCCAAGGGCCTTGGATGGGACCCGCCCGAAAACTCAAGGGTGCGATCCTCTTCTTCTAACTCTGTACTTCAGTCTCCCTCGGTAGACTCTCCTCTGCAATAATAGCCCTATCAACCAACTCTGCAAAATCTTGGATCCTCAGTACCACCACTTTCCTGTAAATATCTTGCCTCGAGTTTCTCTCGAACATTCTAGCCTTCTTCACTTAATCGGGGACAATATATGGGCAAAAACGCGAGAGCTCGATAAATCTCACCGTGTACTATTGAACTGTCATCGACCCTTGGGACAAACTAAGAAACTCTTGAACTCGATCCTCTCTAACTAAAGCAGGGTAGTACCTATCAAAGAACACCTCCCTGAATCGAGCCCAGGCCATCGGCACTAGTATAGCCCTTTGCTCCTCTAATAGCCTGGTAGCTGTCCACCATCTCTTGACCTGACCTGCTAGCCTATATGTAGCATATAAGACTCTCTACTCATCAGTGTAATGAAGTACTGTCAGTATCTTTTCTACCTCCTACACCCAATTTTCAACAACTGCAGAGTCAGTCGCTCCAAAAAAGGCTGGCGGATTCATCTTCATAAATTTCTCTATGGTGCATCCCCGAATTGGAGATGGACCTCCCTACTCTCTAGAGCTCCGCACTATCTCAGCCATAACTTGCTAAGCCACACTACGTAGCACAACATCAGAATCTCCACCCCCTACGCCAAAAGGACTTTCTCCATCATCACCACTGGCGTGAGCACTACTGCCTTCTGGGTCCATCCTGCAAATATGTAGAACACCGTTTCAAAATCCTATTTCCCATACAGACCTAACTTATTCAACTAAAACTTCAAATCCTCTATTAACCATCCCTCTTGATCCTAATCCCAAAATCCAATCCCAAACACACGACTCGTTGATAGTTTACTATAGCTTTCCTGAAATCATTACCCCAAGAAAAACACAGAAACCACCACGAAATCTTGTATCCAGATCACAGAACAAAACCTCAAATCCTTTTTCCTATATTCTGGTATTGTTTCTATAGAACATAACAACCTAGGCTGTGATACCACAAATGTAACGACCCAAAATTTCTTCTTTTTTTTTTACACATATATACATAACCATTCCTATGCAGCGAATACATAAATCATACAACCAT
This sequence comes from Malania oleifera, assembly GCF_029873635.1. NCBI lineage: Eukaryota > Viridiplantae > Streptophyta > Magnoliopsida > Santalales > Ximeniaceae > Malania > Malania oleifera. The sequence goes on along the minus strand of NC_080425.1, from coordinate 23,138,534 downwards.
TTATACCGTACAATACCATAACTCAGTATATTCAGACCGTAGTCATATAAAACAACTCCCTCTAGTATCACCTACCCAAAAATACAAAACACTGTCACAAACTCACCCTACAAAAAGGTAACCAAGTAACCTCTCTATCTGAACTAGTCGAACTTTGGTTGACCGAAATATTTTGAACTTAAGGGTTCGTTGGAATTTCCTACGTGGGGGTTTGGTCGACCAGGGCGTTGCCTATATGTTTCTGGTCGATCGACCAAGGGGTCAACATGTTGACCCAAGGAGGTTTGGTCGACCGAACTTCCCTATGTATCAAAGTTCGGTCAACCAAACTTGCCAATTTAGGCATTTTCGGTCCTTTTCTCTTTAAAGTGTTGACCCTATTCACATGATGATTAACTTATTTTAATAGGGCACTCTTTTATGCATGCATAGGGGACCTAAGGTCAGTCTAGGTCTTTTTTAGCTTATCTATCCAATCATGCATGTAATGCATTGATTATTAAAACTATTTCCTATTTACTATTATAAACCCAAATAAGTAATGTATTGAAATACAACATAATATAGTCTTCAGGGCCTTCAAGCTCTACTTCATGGGTCATCAATTTGATTTGCTAATTATATACCTGCACATAAACTAGATAGCCATCAAATACTTGAGTATCTGTCATTATCAAAACCGAGTGTGACCTATTAGGTCAACATTCTCCCCCTTTTTGATGATGACAAACACACCATGCAAAAAATGGGTATAGCCTTGAAAGGCTCCCCCTGACAATATGTATAATGCAAAAAAGAATATTTCAATGCAAATAATTTTTCAAGGACTAAGTACTACTACTCAATTTTTTTCCTCTCATCTTTATCTCCCCTTTTTAGCAACAACAAAAAGGGTTATGACATAAAAAGTCATAGGCATTGGGTATGATACATGAATACACAAGAGAAGTTTGAGAAATTTTTTAAAATTTCGGTAGCATGTCGTTTGAAAATAGGACATTTTCCAAAAAAATACCTGTATAAAAATGACTTGTTTTGAGTTTTAAGATTAACAATTTATCCACAACTACTTAACCTAAACAGTTCCAATATGATCAAGATGTAAAACATAAATAAAATCATCATCATGCTATAGATATGAGAATTATGCATTGCAAAACACAAAAATATTCATAAAGTCTAAACCAATGAAAGATACTAGTTGTTATATCAATTGTTAGACATAAGATTTGTTAGAAAGCCCCCCCCCCCCCCCCCTAAGTTGATGCAATCTATCAAATATCTAGGAAGCAACTCTACTATGCATAAGACCTAGTTCACGTCAAATTTGTATGAACCTATTTTCTGGAAAAGTTTAGTAAGAATGTCAACCCATTGTTCATTTGTGCACACAAACTCAAGTGCCGTATCACCTTTTTGCATATGATCATGAAGGAATAATTTCTAATCTCAATGTGTTTAATTTGTGAATGTGAGATAGGGTTCTTAGAGATATTTATTACACTAGTATTATCACATTTAATTGGTATAGCATCATAGTGCGATCCAAAATCCATAAGTTGTTTTATATAAAGAGTTTGAGCACAACAACTTCCAACCGCAATATATTCTGCTTCAGCTGTGGATAAGGCAACTGAGTTTTGTTTCTTAGAGAACCAAGAAACGAGAGATTGTCTTAAATAGTGACAAGTGCCGCTAGTGTTTTTCTTATCAACCTTACTATCGGCAAAGTCAGCAACAGTATAGCTAATAATCTTAAACGTCATATGCTTAGGATACCATAATCCTAGCTTTATGGTTCCAGTTAGATACCTAAGGCTTCATTTTACTGCTAATAGACTAGTTTACTTAGGAGTGGCCTGAAACCTAACACACATGCACACACTAAACATAATATCAGGCCTACTAGCTATAAGATATAGAAGACTCCTAATCATGTCACGATACAATTTCACATCTACAGGGATTCCTTGCTCATCTTTATCAAGTTTGATGGAAAAGCTCATAGGAGTACCAAGAGTTTTACAATCTTCAATATTAAATTTCTTTAGCAAGTCGCTGACATATTTAGATTGGTATATGAAAGTTTCATTTTTAGCTTGTTTAATTTGTAGCCCTAAAAAGAAATTAAGTTCGCCCATTATGCTCATTTCAAATTCACTTTGCATGCATTTGGTAAACTCATTACATAGCTCATCATTAGTGAAACCAAAAATGATATCATCAACATAAATTTGAATAATAAGCATATCATCATTTTTGGATTTGATGAAAAGTGTAGTGTCAATTTTGCCATGGGAAAACTTATTTTCTTGTAGAAAACCATTAAGCCTCTCATACCAAGGTCTAGGAGCTTATTTCAATCTATACAAGGCTTTGGATAGCCAGTATACATGATCTAGATATTTATGATTTTCAAAACCAGATGGTTGTTCTACATAGACTTCTTCACTAATATAGCCATTAAGAAATGCGCTTTTAACATACATTTAATATAATTTAAAGTTCTTAAAAGCAGCATAAGCAAGTAGCATACAAATGGCTTCCATTCTAGCAACAGGAGCATATGTTTCATCAAAATCTATCCCCTCCTCTTGATTATAACCTTGGGCAACTAGTCTAGTCTTATTTCTTGTTACTACACCATTCTCATCTTTTTTATTTCTATATACCCATTTAGTTCCAATAATTATGATCATTAGGCCTAGGAACTAGGGTCCACACTTTGCTTCTTTCAAATTGATTAAGTTCTTCTTGCATAGACATTACCCAAAACTCATCCTCTATGGCCTCTTTAATATTTTTAGGTTCTTCTTGGGATAAGAAAGTAGAATGACTCACAAGGTTTTTCAAGGAAGATCTTGTGGCTACACCATGGGAAGGTTCACATATGATTTTATCTATAGGATGGTTTCTAATGAATTTCCAATCCCTAGGCAACTCCTGAACTTCATTCTCATTGTTATTATCTTCAGATGATTTATCATTTATTTCTAAATTTTTACTTGCATTATTTACAATAGATAGCTTGTCTAAGCATTTTCTAATATCAATGTCATCTTCATCATTTTTCTTGGAGAATGGATTAGATTCATCAAATACAACATGAATAGATTCAATGAAAGTTAAGGTTCTTTTACTAAAAACTTTCTATGCTTTAATATTAAGAGAATAACCTAGGAAAATGTCTTCATCATATTTAGAATCAAATTTTTCTAGATGCTCATTATCCTTAAGCACAAAACATTTACAACCAAAAACATGAAAATAAGAAATATTAGGTCTATGGTTGTTCCATAATTCATAAGGGGTTTTATTTAGTGAAGGTCTAATCAACACCCTATTCATGACATAATATGCAATATTCATGGCCCCAACCTAAAAATATTTAGGTAGTTTATGCTCATTCAACATGTTTCTACCAATTTCTTGTAATGACCTATTCTTTCTTTCTATCACACCATTTTGTTGAGGGGTCCTAGGTGCATAAAAGTTATATGATATACCCTCTAGGTCACAATAATCTTCTATGCCTTCATTTTTAAATTCAGTGCCTTTATCACTTCTTATGTGAGCTATCTTATAGCCTTTTTCATTTTGAATTCTCCTGTAAAGCTTAGTAAACTATTCACATAATTTTTTTTTTTTTGTGAGAGAAATAGCACCCATGTGAACCTAGAATAGTCATCAACAATGACAAAAGCATATGATTTTCCACCAAGACATTGCACAGAATTAGGACCAAACAAATCCAAGTGAAGCATTTCAAGTGGTCTAGTGGTAGATATAAATTTATTTTTCTTAAAACTAGATTTTGTTTGCATACCCATTTGACATGCATCACAAATTTTATCTTTCACAAATAGTATTAGGCAAGTCTTTCACTAAATATTTTCTTACTATTTTTGACAACAAGTCCATGCTAGCGTGTTCTAAACGCCTATGCCATAACCAACTATCTTCATTTATCGCAAAAAAACAAGTTACTTGTTGTGAGGCTAAATTATCAAAATTAGTAGTATATACATTTTCATGGTGATCTATAGTGAAAAGAATTATATGATCTAATTTACTTTCAACAATGCATTTATCATTTTCAAATGAAACCTTATATCTTTTATCACACAATTGACTAATGCTTAACAAATTATGCTTCAAGCCATCAACTAATAGAACATCATCAATAACCAAGGAAGGATCCTTACCGACCTTACCTACGCTGATGATGTGTCCATTTGCATTGTCGCCAAACGTCATGTACTCACCATCCTTGAGAGTGATTGATGTGAATTTTGCCTTGTTGCCGATCATCTACCATGAGCACCCACTATCTAGGTACTACCTGTCCTTGGAGGAGAACGATCTCAAACACACCTGTAAGATAGACTAAGTAACTGACGCTGGTCCCCAAATTATGTTGGGTCCACGAGGGTTAGTGACTGGATTACCCTTAACTACCCACACCTTTCTAATTTTTACATGTTTATTCCTAAGTAGGAAATCAAATTGAATGTGACCGATTTTCTTACATTTAAAACATTTTATTCAACACCTTGGATCTTTAGGTGGGATTTGAGATTTTGATTCATGTTTGAAAAGTTCCAAATAAAGATTAGGTCGTCTAATATTTTCAACACCACTAAAACCAAGTCCCTTTTTACAGGGAGAGTTTCTTTGGGCACCAAGTAGTTTTTCAAAATTATGTTGGCAATCGATAAATTTAAAAACAATTTTGGAGCTATCCTCCAATTTTCTTTCAAGCTTATCAATTTTCAAATCTTTTTCTTTAAGAATCGAAGCATGAAAATTTTTTTCCATTTCAAATAATTTTGACCAATTCTCGCATTTCTTTTTAAAAACATCATTCTCCTTGGTCATTTTATTCAACAGTTTAGACACACGAATATATTTAAATTGCAATTCTCTAAAAGTAGGCATGCTATTAGAGTCACAATCATCAGAAGAATAATATAAAGATAAAGAGCAAGAAGACAATACCTCAACATCGTGTGCCATCAAGCACAGGTTAGCAACCTCTGAGGCACTGTGGCTTGATTCGGAGTCACTGCTACTTAATTTATCCCATGAAGTTCCTGCTTTCATGGCTTTCTTCTTTTCCTAGACTCCTTTTTCAGCAACGGACAGTCAAGTTTGATGTGCCCAACCTTGTTGCAATTGTAGCATGTGGGATCATTTGATTTTTCTTTTCTTCTACTAGACTCTCCCTTCTCAGATACATAATCCCTAGACTTTCTGTATGGCATACTGTTCTTCTTGAAGAACTTACTGAATTTTCTAGTTAGCATGACCATATCATCTCCAGAATCAAGTTCTCTGCACTCACTAGATGTATTAGGAGACATTTTTAATGCAGTTACTTTTCTCAACCTATTATGTTCATTAAGTCTCTTATTTATTGCTAATTCATAGGTGATCAGTGAACCTATCAACTCATCTAATCTCATGGCCTTAAGGTATCTACCCTCAAAAATGGTCATAGCCTTAGCTTCCCAAACATAAGGTAAGCCTCTAAGGACTTTTATAATCATCTCATATGTAGGATAGGTCTTGTTGGCCCTACAACGATTAACATCCTATTTTGATGCTAACAAACAAGTGGAACTTAACATATTTGGTTAAGTGATTATTTCAGGGCTCACATATGAGAAAGCAAGGTCAAAAGTGTTCACGAGGATCAAATGAAGCTTAAAAGAGTCATAGCATGGATTTAAAGATGATTAAAATAAAGCTTGAAGAATATGGGAGCATGATGTTAAAGAAAAAGCTCAAAGAATATTAAAACTTAAAGACCAAGAAAGAGCCATAACAAGCATGAAGACTTGAGTGTTTCAAAATGTCAAAATGTCCTAGAAGTCTTTATCTAAGTACTTTAATGTTTAAATACCATTTAAAATATTCGAAAGCACTTTAGGGGAAATACATGGACTTAGAGACCTATTTTAAAACCCCAGAAAATATTTTATGAAAAATCAAAACAAGAGAGCAAAACTAAATTTGAAAACTAAAATTGAAAAACTAGAAAGAGGACTAGTCAGCTGACTGACCAGAAAAACACTGGGTTTACTCAGCCCACTGACATAAAATCAACAGCTAAGTTAACTGCCTAACCGACTGACACAATGAACTAAAATCACTCAACCGACTTACCCATTTTGAACTGTGTCAAGCCAGCCGACTAACAATTATTCAGGATTAATTTCTGGAGATAGAAGAGTGTCAACCGCCTGTCTAGCCGACAGACCCTGTGGAAATATACTACCCAGTCGCCTGTCCAGCCGACTGACTCCACGGGATTTCAAATTTTTGGACTTAACGGGAAATTTCTAAAAATTGGTTTTTGAAATATGAATGTTATAAAAACTTAGAAGATACTCCAAGTCACTTGGGGAACAAGGAAATTAATTCTAAAAAGCCTATAAATACTACCTTAATCCTAAGAAATTAACACACAAGTAATCACACAGCAAAATTGCATTAAATCTCTCAATCTCTCTCAAAGTTCTCTATTGCTCATACTCTTGCTGGGGGAAATCATCTGAATTGCTGTTGAAACATCCACCTAAGGTTCTCATACGGAGTTTTCTCAATCATAAGGAACCCTTGGTGAATTCTACAATTAAGCTTCAATTCTATTTCTTATTGGTATTTAAATTATTGAAGTACCTAAAGCTGAATTTGTACTAACCTACTTTGGTTTGAGAGTGCTATTGTACTTAGTGTTTACTTCATATTTTTTATAGTTCTTGGACTATTCAAGGTGTTTGGATCTGGGGCTAAGCGAGAGGATATTGCTTAAAGACGTAGACTCTAGCCTAATTGAAGGAGTGACCGAATGAGGGTATATCGTTTGGAGAGGCGGGCTCTAGCTTAATCAAAGGAGTGTGTAAATGATGTTGTTTTGTCCGAAAAAGGAACTGGTTCTAGTGAATCCTTTGGTGGTTTGCCAAAGGTGAGGATGTAGGCTGGGTATAAGCCAACCCTCATAAAAATTGTGGACTCACTCTCTCTTTCCCTTACTCTCTTTACTTACAGCATATACAAACTGCGTGGATGTTTTAAATTCCTTAATCATAAACACTACATGGATTTGATATTAAGTAAACTAAAGCTTAATTTTTTTTTGAGATTACGAAAATCGAAAGGGAGTACATTGGTTGATCAATTCTTTACGAAAACCGTAAGGGAGTACATTGATTAGTGAAACACTCAAAGACTCTTTAAACTGAAAATTTATTTAACGTCTAAGCTTTTGGAAAGAGTATTGGATTTTATATTGCAGCTCAATTGCACCTCATTTTAAGAAAGCAAAATCATTAACTTCAGGGCTACAAACAAACACAAGTTGAATCTTCTATCTTAGTTTGAATATTGTGGATGAATGGAAAATTGATTGGTTGATTGATTGGTTAAGTACTTTGTTGGTTGTGGAATGAATTTTGTTTTTAAGTATTTATTATTTGAATAAATCAACAAGTAGCAAAGAATTCATTAAAAGAAGAAAAAGAAGTTAAGGATTCTTGAAAAGAATTAAAAGAAAATTTTTAAATCCAATTTCCCCCCTCTTGGGACTACATCTTGCTTTTTAGGTCTTACCTAATGCATGTAGTGAATTAATGATATGTGTGAATCTAGTGTACGTGCTCTGAATAGACTCACTAGTGTTTATCCAAAATGCTTTATACTCACTAGTCAACATATCAATTCTACTATCTTTTACATCTCCGGTACCCTCATATGTGACTTCTAATTTATCTCATATCTCCTTAGCGAATGAACATGCCATAACTCTATTGAATTCATTTACATCAAGACCACAATATAAAATATTCATAGTAGTGACATTCAAACTCACAGCTTTCATATCATCGTCATTATATTCTTCCCCCATTTTAAGAACTCTAGTTGTACCCTCAGTTTTCATAGGAACATAATTACCCTTAGAGACAACTCTCCACACCTTCCAATCAGTGTTTTGAAGATAGATGTGCATCCTCTGTTTCCAAAAGGTGTAATTAACACCACTGAAAACTAGAGAGCATGTGGAAGAGGGTCCCTTAGAGAAAGGGGTTACGATGTTATAAGCCATCTTAGACCTATTGCACATTAACTATTAAGTCTATGCCACGTGGCTCTAATGCCAATTGTTAGTTTTACCGTAATCCCAAGAAGGGGGGGTGAATTGGTATTTTCAAATTTTATCCCCTAGGTCAACCCACTAACAGCAGTATTACACAAACTTAAGGTCAATCTAGTGCAGACAAAGTAAATAAATATAAATATACAACAGAAATTAAACTACACAATTAATTTAGCTAAGCATGCACAATAAAGCAGTAAATAGAGATGGCACCCAGAAATGCTATCGAGGTTCGGCAAACTACCTACGCCCCCGCCATGGCTAACAAGCACAAGGATTACACTATAGGCTCACTTAATGGGTGAAGCAGCACCTAAAACAACCGGTTCAATTAGTACAAGGCTGACCTCAACCATTACAAACAATCCTTTCCGGGCTGGATTACCGCCCTCAGGCCACGAATAAAATACAAAAGATTTCTCAACAAAATTTGCGTACAACCAATATGCTTCTCAACTAAAAAGATTATGTACCAATGTAATCAATACACTATCGAATGATATGATAAGATAAGCTCAATGTAGTCTTAGAGTTTACTCTCAAAGATTTATGCAAATATTGCAATCAGTATGTAAGAGTGTAAGTGATAGGATCTTTGTGTCAAAATAATAATCTCAATCACAATGCAGCAACAAATATCACAAGCACACTTCAAATATCTCAACAAATATTTTTTTCAAAAAAAACCACAACAGATATTCAAAAATGGTTTAAAAAATTTATTTGATCTTTGTGTCAGGATAATAGTATCAATTAAAATATGTAGCAATAAAGATCTTCAACACTCAAGAAAATATCTCAAAATGTATTTCTCAAAGATAAGCACAAGAGATATTTTTAAAATGATTTGTAAAATATTTTTCGCAACCAAAATACAATGTGAACTCCTTGAGTATTGCAATGACAATGCGAAACCCAAAAGCTCAATGAAGTATTCCTAAGGAAGACTTATTAACAAAGTCTCCTAGAAACACTTAGGGCTTACTCTCAAGATAAATAAATTTCAATCAACATCAAACAAGTGAGAGTGTAAGCCTAATGAGAAGAATACTCAAGCACACTTACAAAGTGATTTTAGCAATAAGAGTCAGTAACAATGAGTGTAGGATGCTTGAATATGAGAGTAGGAATTTTTGAGTTTCAGAGAATTTTTGCTGATTAAGATTGCTAATCAATTACTAATTTTTGCAAATGAAGGGGTATATATAGAATTCCGCAAGATTATAATCGTTCAGGACATATTGGTCATTT